>NC_071087.1:141060997-141410997 GCF_027358695.1 Spea bombifrons
GTCATTACAGAATCTCCATGTGCCATCAGGTTTTGGCACCAATACAATAGGACTGCTCCAGTCACTCTGGGATTCCTCAATGACTCCAAGTTTTAGCATTCTTTCGACCTCTAAGTTTATAGCCTCCCGCCGGGCCTCAGGTATTCTATAGGGTTTGAGATTAACCCTCTTCCCTGGTTCTGTCACTATGTCATGTTTGATAACATTAGTCTTTCCTGGGACTACAGAGAAAACATCCTTATTTCTTCTGATAAAATCCCTGACCTCTTGCTTCTGATGCATAGATAGCGTCTCGGCTATATTTACCTCTGGCTCGGCCTTAGGAGGCTCTGAAGGCTTTAAAGCCACCAAGACCTCTCTGTCTTTCCAAGGTTTCAGCAGATTTACGTGATACAACTGCTCAGGCTTTCTTCTACCTGGTTGCCTAACTTTATAATTGACGTCACTCACTTTCTCAATTATCTCGTATGGTCCATGCCAAGTTGCCAGGAACTTATTCTCTACTGTAGGGACCAGTACCAATACCCTGTCTCCAGGCTGAAACACTCTGATTCGAGCATTACGATTATAACTGTTTTTCTGAGCCTGCTGAGCTTTCTGCATGTGTTCCCTGACAATAGGTAGAATAGTAGCCATTCTATCCTGCATTTGAGCTATGTGCTCAATTACACTCCGGTGGGGTGTGCTCTCCTGCTCCCAGGTCTCTTTAGCTATATCCAGCATTCCACGGGGATGCCTCCCATACAACAATTCAAAAGGAGAGAAGCCTGTGGAGGCCTGCGGAACTTCCCTAATGGAGAACATTAGATATGGCAATAAAAAGTCCCAGTTTTTCCCGTCAGTGTCAATTACTTTACGTAACATACTCTTAAGGGTTTTATTAAACCTTTCTACTAAACCATCAGTCTGTGGATGATATACTGAGGTCTTAAGGTGTTTAACCTGCAGGAATCTGCATAGCTCTTTGGTGACCCTGGACATAAAAGGGGTCCCCTGGTCCGTCAGGATTTCTTTGGGGATACCCACTCTGCTAAACATCAGCATTAGCTCCTTTGCTATTGACTTTGCAGAAGAATTACGTAAGGGTATGGCTTCAGGGTATCGCGTTGCATAGTCCAGAACGACTAGTATATACTGATGTCCTCTAGCGGATTTTATCAGTGGCCCTACTAAGTCCATAGCGATCCTTTCAAAGGGCACATCTATGATAGGTAGGGGAACTAGTGGACTACGAAAAGCCTTGAACGGGGCCCTGTGCTGGCATTCAGGGCATGAAGAGCAATAGTTTGCTATAGCAGCAAGCACTCCAGGCCAGTAAAAACGTTTAAGGACTCTCTCTCTGGTTTTCTCAACTCCAAGGTGTCCTCCTAGTATGTGGCTGTGAGCCAACTTCAATACTATATTACGGAAAGCCTGTGGAACCAACAGCTGCTTAATAGTATCTGCAGCTTTCTTTTCTACACGGTAGATTAGGTCATTTAACGTTTCAAAATAAGGGAATGACAGTGCTTCTCCTGGCTGAGCAGCAACCCCATTTACAACCCTTATATTGTTTCGGGCTGCAACTAAAGTGGGATCTTCCCACTGGGCGCTTTTAAAGTTACCAGGACTGATCCCTATGTCTAATAATTCATCATTCTCTGCAGTATTAGCCGGCTCCTCACTAGTTTGTACTGGGTTATCCCCCACTAGTACTGGTTTAGGGTAGTAAGATTTGCCCTGGTGTCTCTCCCGTTGGTCAAAATCCAATTCGGTATTGGCAAAAGGAAACACATAATCCTCATCAGCTTGGTTAAATTCTGATGAGCTTTGGCCTTTCTTTTCTGCAGAGGCCCATAATTCTAGAAAATGGGGAAAATCTCTACCTATTACCACCTGCTGGGATAGTCTGGGTACTACACCCACTCTGTATTTTAGAGAACCATACGGGGTTCCAATATTTACTTCTGCTGTGGGATACTCTCTCTTATCCCCATGAACACAGATAATTCCCACCTTTTGCACATGATCAGACTTCAAATAGGGTATTACAGATTCTGCTATTAATGTGACCATACTGCCTGAATCAAGTAATGCTTTAGACATTTTTCCATTCACATTAACATAGCACCAATAAGGGTTATCATAGTCATTGTTAATAGACGCAACACAATTAAACAAAAATGAATGCATTCCCTCATTTTCACCCATATTGCACTCCATAGGTTCATCCTTCAAGGGGCATTCCTTAGCCATATGACCAGCCTCATTGCATCTAAAGCACTTCACAACATAGTCTGACCCCCAATTAGTTCCTCTCCCAGGCCTATTACGTCTGGTTAACCCTCTGAGTCCTGGAGTATTGTCCCTGGTGTCCTGAGAATATAGTTGTGGTTCTTCCGCCCCCCTTAAACCCAGAACAGTCTTACCAAGTCTTGCAGAATCCTTGAGCTTAGAACTGCGGGGTTTATCTGGTGAAGCAGGGCTCAACAGTTCTCCTGCAGCCACATATCTTTCCACCAAGGCAATTAGCTGATCCGCTGTATGTGGATCACTCTGGCTGACCCACCGACGCAGGGCTGCTGGTAAACCACGCAAAAATCGATCCATCACTAGGATTTCCACAATGTGGCTAGGTGAATTGACTTCAGGTTGTAACCATTTCCGGGCCAGATGTATGAGGTCAAACATTTGGGATCTTGCAGCTTTGTCCTGGGAAAATGCCCATGAGTGGAATCTTTGGGCACGTACTGCAGAGGTTACCCCTAGACGTGCCAGGATCTCAGCTTTCAATTTTCGGTAGTCGCTTGCTTCTGCAGGCTCTAGGTCATAGTATGCCTTCTGCGGCTCTCCGCTCAGGAACGGTGCCAGTACACTTGCCCACTCGGTAGCCGGCCACTTCTCTCTCTCTGCTGTGCGTTCAAATGCCAGAAGGTAGGCTTCAACATCATCTGATGCAGTCATCTTTTGGAGGTAGTGGCTTGCCCGAATCACCTTTGGTCCTGGGGATCTCGCCTCAGGGTCCAAGTCCAGCTTTTCAGAAATAGCTTGGATCTCCTGCTGTAGCACACGGGTAGCATTTTGCTGCTCTTCACGGGTTACTTTAAATGCCTCAAGTTGTGCCACTGCAATCTGTTGCACTAAGGATTCAGTGCTTTCTATTTGTGCTTTGGCCAGGAGTTTAGCATTCTCTGCCTGGGTCAGTACCAATTGCTGCAGAACTGCACTGTTTTCTGTAGCTCTCCTGTTAGCCTCCTGTTGCACAGTGGTGGATTGGATCAACGCCTTGATAATATCCTCCATGTTGAGCTGTACCTGACTTCTACCCACAGACTTACGTGGATGCCCGCATTCTCCACCATATGTGACAAGCCTCCCTTTTCCTTGGGACTTTTGTCAAGGATCTTGGCTGTAACCACAGTCTTCTAGGGTAAATGAAGTCCAGGACACATCCAGCTCAGCTTCAATGTTTATTTTCAAGGAACAAACAGCAGCAGTTGTAAGCAGAATAACAGTCTTCGCTTAGAACAAAACAGGTCACAATTTACCATCAATATGGCTTTGCAGAGAGAAACCACCCCTCAGTTTATCAGCTCTCCTAGCTGGCATAACAGTGGCTTCCTCTCTGAATCAGGCTCAAACCCTTTTACCTTCTGCCTGCTAATTAATTAGCCACAGGTGAGCTGTTACTTAGCCCACACCTGTGGAGCTCCTGTCCAGAATGCAGGCTCTGGACTGGATCAAAACAGCAATTAGTGCTGTTGGAGCACTGGCCCACCCTGCTCTTCCAGGTGCTCCGCCCCAGGGACCCTTACCATGTTTTGCAAACTGCCAGTAGTGCAGTTTGTAAACAAACAACATATTTCCCTGGGACATATTTTAAAGCAGGCTACTATTGACCAAGGCTGGTCTAATATACCTGCCATCTACCACTTTGCCAGACCTTGTGTCACAATAAATATATGTATATATATATATATATATATATATATATATGTATATATATATATATATGTATATATATATATATATATATATATATATATATATATATATATAGTAGAAGTATTATTAAACTGTATATTCTGTATTAGTATTATATACTGTATATTCATCCCTGTGTTTGCCTGATTAAAATCCAAGGTACATGAATGGTACAACCAAAGAGCAGATCAATTCTACTAGGGTTGTTGGAGAAGTAAATATTTGAAGGATTAGTGGACTGTAATAAAATCAAGGAGAGAATGTAACAATCTTTAATTATTTGTCAGAGGGAATTAGTACTCGGCTTAACCATAGCACATCTGAGAATTCATTAACCAACTGTGATTTAACAATTGTTTGCCTTTGTATTCCCGATTTTGCATAAACATGTTTCAAAGGGAATTGCAGATCCTGATTCTAGATCATCTGAGGGGACTAGATAAAAAGCACGGTTTCCTTAATATTTAGCTACACCGAAACATGTCAAATAGATTTCTATTAAAAATCAAGTTAATGTTTTTGGGTCATACAAATGATTAAATTTCCCAGGAGGAAAAATAGTAAAATCTTACTTTAGTGAAAATTTAAGCAATAAATACAATTATCTTGGCATCAAATTCAATGTAGCATTGCTTTACTTAAAGAGGAACACCCACCGTTTTTTATTATTACTAGTAGTAGATTAAAAATGTTTTCAAAAATATGCAGCTGTTTTCATTTTTAAAACAGTTTTAGGTTTTGCATAATGTAATGTTTCCAGGCAGCGGTATATTAGAATGTTTTATGTGTTTAAGCTGTGTTACATTATCCCAATACACTAGACAAACTCCTAGTGTACTGTTTGCAGTAAGCAATAGGATGGCTCAGTCTTTTACACACAACCATCCGTTCTAACTGATTTAAGTCTATGGAAGTCTATGGACTTCATTGGCATTGCCATAAAGAATCAATTTGGTGTAGTGTTTGACAAATTGAGATTACCTGATTTTTATCTATGCTATCCTAAATCACTGCATACAGCACTGCATTTTATGCTGCAGGTGAAAAATATTTTAAATGTTGAATCTTTAGTTGTGTTAACCTTGATTATTTGCTATGCTTTAACTTCAGAATTGTGTTTTTAAAAAGTTAGAGTTGTCATAATCTTTGAAAATGTCATATGGAAATCCATTTTGAATCAAGTTAGAAGAGAGGGTAAAATGTAAATAAGGTAGATTAGGGTGTTGACAGCATATAGGTGGTATTGGAAGCCAAAAGGAAGATACCGGTTGTCCAAGGGAAGAGGTGTAGATGGAGAAAAGCAGAGGCCCAACAAGTGAGCCCTGAGGTACACCGACAGATAGCAGTAAGGGAGAGGAGTTCCAATGAAGGGGACATTAAAGGTACTGTCAGAGAGGTGTAATGTGAGCCAGGAAAGAGCTATGTCACGGATGCCATGAACATGAAAGTTATGTAGAAGGAAGGGCTGGTTGACCGTGTTAAAGGCAGCAGAGAGCTCCAAGAGTATAAGCAGTGAGAATTGACCTTTTGTATATCCACAAGGAGATTGTTAGTGATTTTAGTGAGTGCAGTCTTGGTGAGGTGCTGTGGATGGGAACTAGTTTGTAGGGGGTAAAGCAGAGAGTTTGTGAAAAGAAAATAAGTTAGTTAATTATAATTTAATCATTCCAGCTGTTTGGATGCCAAGGAGAGAAGGGAAACTTGATGGTACTTTGATGGTGATGTGGGATCAAAGGATGGTTTGTTTAGGATGGGAGAGATGATAGCATGTTTAAATGTGGATTAAAATACACCAGAGGAAAGAGAGAGATTAAAGATAATGGTTATGGTTGGGGTAAAGTCTTTGGCAGCGAAGTTGGAAGGTGAGATTAATGAAATAAAACAGGTTTGTTTGGAGAGACAGAGAGTCAATGTACTGCAATGTAACAGAGAATGAGTTTCTAATGTATGAAGCCTTCAGGTAAATATGATTTCCTCCACAGACCCTCAGCATTACAGGAACAATTTTGGAGGAGACAGATCTGTGTGGAATGCCATGGCTGAGGTGGATGGCATGGGGTTGGCACACAGTTACATGAGCGACCATATCTAAGGCTGAGGCTAGCATATGGTTAAACAGAGCTGTGGCAATATCAGGACTGGAGGAGGTATATATTTTTGAGAGTAGAGGCAGAAGTTTGTAAGCTGTAGAGTGTTATGGTCACTGAGGTTTCAGTTGTTTTTTTTTTGGTGCTGTTTTAGGTAGAGAGGGATAGGAGGGATTACAAGGTGAAACATTAACAGGGTGTGGTCAGACAGAGAGAAGGGAGTGTTGGAGAAATTAGATATTGAACAAAGTGGAGAACACTAGGTCAACTTGGTGGCCATCAAGGTGTGTAGAAAAGGTGTATCATTGTGGGAGACCTATAGCAGTTTAGAAGCAGTAGCTGAGGATGATTCAACAGTGTAGGGATGGTGGAGGAAGGCAAGCGAGAAAACCATGCAGCAAAGTAATCAAGGAATTGGAAAGTAGGACCAGGAGGCCTGTAGATCACAGCAACATGCATGGCAAGTAGAAAGAAGAGATGGACAGTGCATACTTCAAAAGATGAGAAAGAGAGAGAGAATTGATGACAAATACTAAAAACTGCAGCAGGGCAGATGAGGATTCCAACAACCCCTCTTTGTCTGGCTCCAGGTTTAGGTGTACAAGTAAAGTATAGACCACCAGCAGCAGGAGACGTAGTGTCATGTGGAACACTTTCATAATAAATAAAGAGCCACAGTGGAAAAATGGCTACCTTCCTTCTTTCTTCTCCCCTCCATGAGAGGAGGTGTGGCTGATTGGCCCTTGCTATCTTAGGGGTTCAAAGGGCCATTAATTTCTCCCAGGTCAGAATTTCAAAAAGATGGATTGATTCTCTGAATCCTCTTCCAAGGAGGGGAACCTCTGATGTCTCCACTGCGACATATTCAGTACATTTATTGTACAAAAAACACAATCCAGTAATTGCTAATAAAATTCAACTCAATCAAAAATATAAAAAGTGAGAAATTTGATTAGCATGCATGCATAGAAGAAAAGTGCTGTTGTGGGGTAATAAAATCAAAAAGTGCCAAGTCTGGCCCTAGCCCCTTGGATGGTATAGAAAAATATATTTCTCCTGCCAGCTGCAAGCAAAGGAAACAAAGTTGCTATCTTATTGTTTATAATGTCAAATACTTGTTAGATTTAAAAAAAATGCATTTGAAAGAATTCCTATAACTTTTTATGTTAATGCAAAAAGTGTTTTGGCAGTTTACTTTTCATAGACACCTACCTTACTTCGGCTTGACTTCTTATCTATATTGCTTTTTCAATTCATGCAAACTCACTAAACTTCAGGAAACCAGGTACTGAAAATGCACACTTTGAAATCAGCGGATGAAGTTCACATTGTAGCATTATTCAATATGATTCAGAGAAGTAATCGGCAAAACTCACATTTCAGTTCGTGGAGTTTTATAATTGTTTTTTTTTTCTTCCATATAGTCACAAATATTATGTTTTGAGTTTTTTGGGAGGGGGGGTAGGATAAAAAGGAGAATTTTGCTAAACATTGTTAAAAACAAGCTTTTATCAAATATTCAGGTTTATTTGTTACCATGTAAGACCTATTTCCCACATAAGTCTTTTATTGTAGTTTTTTTGTAAATACCATTTAAATTGAATTAAATGGATGTTTACCAGTGGTTACAAGCATAGCAATTGAAGCTTTGCAATGCAAGAGATACTTGTTTTTATATCTACAAAGAACCATAATAAGGCAATGTTTTTTTATGAGACAAAACGTGTTCCATGTGTTGTAAGAGAAGTGAATCTGCATATGAATAGGGGATGCGCTTTCACAGATTGCAGCATTTTCCTCAATTTGCCTTAATAAACAGAAATCGGCACCTTCTTCAGGCCTCCTAGAGTAACAATGTTTCATTTGCTACATAAAAGGTGAATCATTTACAATTTAAAAAGATTGTAAGAGTGGAAAAATATAGCTCATAATTCCAGAATGCGTTTCTGCAGGTATCTATGTTAACCGGCGGCATGTGAAAATGACTTGTAGACATGGCGGCCGTTAAAGAAAAAAAAATCTGATTTTTTTAGCATAATTATGTTTTCTTTTAGAATTTTTAGAATTACCTGTTATTATTTTGGAGATACTAGTTTTAAAAGTAAGGGACCACCAAGGCACAGGCATATCTCCATCAGAAGCAAAGTCATGTCATAGGTTTCCATACATAATGATTATCTTGATCTTTAGTTATCATTACATACGTATTAAGAACACTGACATGTAAAAAACAGGATTTAGGGATTTCACAAATCTGTTAAAGTCCATTTAAATGATAGGCTGATAAATTGTTATTGGCAAGGGATGAATACAAGCTCCATTTCAATACTTCTGTATTTTTTTGCTTGTGACGAGAGCCATTTTAACTTCTAATGGAGCCCTGGGCAATCCTCTGTTGTTGGTACCTTAGGCATGTATTTTATATATTTGGACATTTTGTAACCACATAAAAGCTTGTTATAAATATATAAATATACTATATTTATGTGTTTGTATACTAATTACATATTTGCAATCCTACCCGGTATTATTGGTTGGTAAACAATTAAAGAACACAAAGGGTATTTAAGTCATTTCAAATCTAGAATTAAGCATTCAGTTTACTGACAATACCAACAAAGAAATGTTCTCACAGACACATACCTTGTAATAGGCAGCCGTCCCAGCCAGGAAGTGCCCCTGACAAAAATAATTGAGGCGTGGATGGGTGGAATGTATAATCTGTCCTAACTTTTACCCAACTTTCTCTAGCTCGAATCACATTCTGACACTCAGGGATCAACCAAGACATCAAAAGATAATTAATGGGGAAAGTCACAGCTGTAGATGGCCCCCCTAAGGATGTTTGGGTACTGGGCAGCAGCCATTTGTTCCCTTTGATGAAGACTTGGTTGTGGCTTTTTTTTATCTTGTACCTTTATTTCAACATAACTGGCAGACAGATGGCTAAGTTGAGTCCTGGACAGATGTTTATTTTGCCCAGTGAAAGATATGGTCAAGGTTGTAGAACATAATTCATTTTAGCTGTTATTTAATTAAATCTTATCAATGTTTATTAATTTTCTGCATCAACACCTATGAATGACTGCATGTCTGTTATATGACAAAAAATATAAATAGAAGGATTTAGGTATTCAACAGTACCAGGAGTTATGTTTCTAATGTATTTTGTTATAAAAATATTCCTTCTGATGAGTAAGTGGAACGTCACCTTTAACCAACACAAGTTTTGACTGTAAATATTGTGGTTGTGATGCGAATGTGTGAAGGATAACTATTTTGAGAAATATAACTTAATTGTAACCTTTGCAATTATTCAACAGAATTTTTACACTATATGTTTTGATTAAAATACGTTTTTCTTTGCAAGGTTTCTTTCCTAAGGCATAATAACTTAAAATATAAAAAAATATAAAGCAGTGCATTGTGCTAATAGATTAATATCTTATATATTATGACTTGTTTTCTGTTGTATATTATATGGAGATAATGCAGAGGAGATGAAAATGTTGGAAGAGGTCAGTGACTGGGTTATAAAGTGATAGCCCTATTTTGTGACACACAGTCTTGTTACCCAGAAGACCTGTTTGGTACCAGTACAGTTACAGAGAGGGAGGAAAGTAAGAAGACAAAAAAAAGTAAAGTGTCATCAGCATAGCATGTAATATAAAGTAGAGCCCTGCGCGGGACTGCTTTTTTAATCCCGCTCCCGCCACATTTGTGGCCAATCACGCCCGCCTCCTTACCTGATTTCCCGCGCAGTCCCGCAAGGCTGCCCTCGAGTTGTTCCCTCACAGCGTCTCTTCTCTTGCTCCACCCAGGAACAAGGCGAAGTCACAGGAAGTGATGTCACATCACGTGACTCCGCCTTGTTCCTGGGCGGAGCAAGATCGGAGACACTGTAATGGAGCAGCGAGAAGGCAGCCTTGCGGGACTGCGCGGGATTACCGGAACCCGCAGCGCCAGCAGGACCCACCCGCAGCGCCAGCAAGACCGCCCGCCCCCGCCAGCTTTTTGGCGGGTCCCGTGGGACCCGCCTCCCAATGCAGTCCTCTAATATAAAGTAAAAGATTAATATTCCAAGATAGAAAGTATAGATAGAGGCCCACAAACTGAACCCTTAGGGACACAAATGGAGAGCTGTAGAGATGTTACAGCAAGGATGGATTAAGGTTGGTGGGCTTCTGGGCCGACACTGTTACAAGGGCCCTCCTTTCAGAATAATATAAGTAAATAAATATGTAGGAGGTGTAAGGGAATAGGGTCAAATGGGCAGGTAATGAAGTAATAGGGAAGCTAGGAGGAGTGGAAACCAGATAGTTAGCAACATTGCTTTTTTATCTACTTTGTTTTCTGTTGTTATATTTTGTTGTTTTCTGTTGTTATATTTTGCAAAATGCCTCCCCATAATACCATTAAAAATGTCTAGACAAGGTGGCATAAAAAGGTTTGTTTTTCTCACTCTAACACTTGTTAAAATCTCATATAATGTTTGTGTTTCTCAAAGGATGCAATTTAGTCACTTGTGAATGATTTAAAACTGACCTATGTTTTATAAATGGCGCTGATTATTTGGAAAATGTCAACACTCTTACAATGGAATCTTCCACGGTAGAAATAATTAAATTTATTTATATTTTCAATCTGTATTTCTGTGATACGTTCATTATGTGTTTGCTTCTTCCTCGTATTGTGAGCATTTAAAGTGATTTATTGCAACTGTTTGTTGGTGATAAAACATTTTAGAATGCTGTGTGATTGCAATTGGGTCTGACGCTTTAGCATTAGCATTTAACATATGTGTAATAAATCATGCCCTGTCACTTTAACTTTTATCATATCCCCACAACATTTTAATCTTAGTAAATAATTACTCCGGGTCGTGACTACTAGGAGAGTTTATTCATAAAATATTACAATAAATCAAATTTAGAAAAATAGATATTTGTCATACTCTACCATGGAAAATGTTAATTTTATTTTGTAACCTACCAGAGCAGATGCTGTTACAAATGTTGATGAAGACTTTGTTACAAATTATTACATTTTCTTTAATGTTAACCCCGAAAAGCAGCAGTGTGGATCTTTTGGATCACATTGCAATGTGATTCACAACAGAACTGTCACGATCTGTCCTGTTTTTGCAGGCAGAGGTTTGCACAAGTAGCTCCCTTAGAGGTATTCCTATCCTTTCACTCAGTAGGGCTTTAAAGGGGGAGTAGAGACAAGAATAAGGAAAGCGAATAAAGACAGAAAGAAGAGAAATTAAATAGAGGATAGGTATAAAGGAAAAGGAGAAAAGAGAAGAGAAACAAAGAGAGGAACAATAAAGAGGAAGGAAGGGATGATAAAAGGGGAAAAGAGAGAAAGCTAAAGAGGGTAAGGATAGAACAGAGAGGGGAGCTAATAGAGAACAATGTTTTTTTAAGGTTCCTCTCCTTTTTTTGACCAAGAAAGCTTACTGTTGTGGTCCCATGTATCCCTTTTTAGCTTGTTTCAAATGTTTATAAAAAATAATAAATATAATGACCATTAATGAATGTCTTGTGAAAATTACAAAATAAATAGTAAACTAAATATAGAAATTTGATTATTGAATGTTAAGATCCATTAGCAGAATACTAATTGTCACACAACATGAGTTGTATATATTATATGGTAAGATGGAACTTTAATGGTACAAACAGAGAAGAAAGACCACATGATGGCAGCAAAATTCTGATTCATTTTGGGAACTTTGTTCAGCTACAGGACACAGGACTGGAATTTGCATAAAATACCCTAACATGATTAACCAACCAGTTTTACATTAGTAAAGGTCCAATTTATTCCCCTGCAAACTGAAAACAGACTTCTTTGGGTATAAATTGTGTTTGAAAACGTATTCCTAGTTTGTCTCTTTACTAACGTTTTTTATTTCTTTTTTAATATCTTTGAGCATAATCATTAGCGAGAGGGGAAAAAAAAACATTACTGTGTGGCTAATTTTAAGGCGCCTCTGCCCTGTTACCTCAATCAGAGGGGAGAGGGTGTGACTAGACGCTCTGCCCTTTTGTGGAAGTGCACCGGGAACAGTGACATACCTGAGGGGGGGCTCATCAGGGCAGTGTGACACTGGCATACAGGGATGAAATTGTTCACAAAGGGTCAGTCAACGTTGGACAAGCTCTTTGTTAACAATTTTGGACCAGTTCAGGGGAAGTGCACCCCTGGGTGTTAATATTGGACCAGACTGATGAGTGGCACCAGTGTGATGGACCGACCAGGGACCTCAGGTTGTCCCTCTCCGCCAAAAGCGACTTCTCCCTTCAGGACAATAATATCCCCAAGCAAAGTAAAGGGATATCACTATCCAGTACCCAAATAACCAGGCAAGACTAGTCTTTAGGTACAATAAGAGGAGAACTGACAACATGAATGTAGTGGAGTCAGGGTTATGTGAACCTGAGGTTAAACACTTGGTTGCTCATAGCCAGAGAAAAGCTGTGGTTGAGGTAAGGGGGTGAGTGAGAGAAGGAGGGAGCAGTCACGGAAGGGGAGATAAGTGAGGGAAGATGTATGCATGCATGACTATATGCACATTAGATTGTATAAGTGTTTGTATGTGAGCATGCACAAGGTTGGCACTGTTAGCTGTCTTGGGGTGAACATGGCAGACAAGCTGTTTAGGGACAAACATGGTGGCACAAAGGTGGCACTGTTAAGTTGTTTGGACATAAAGATGTCAAAGACAGCTGTCTGGGCACACAGATGTCCCTGTTAAGCTGTTTGGGCACAAATATGGCTGTTAAGATGTTTGGGCATATAGATGGCACTGTATGTATGGCACAAATGCTGTGTGAATGTACAGTAACAGCGGTTGCTCTTACACACAATTTGACTGACCACGTGCTAATTCAACCAATTTGAACATCTGTGATCCTTCTGGTATAGTTGACATGGATGACTGATCTCGGTGAAAATCATTAAATTTACATTCTGCACATGCACCCCACCCACATACACAACATTCACTTAGCCACCCCTAGAGCTGACTAGCAGTAAAGCATATCACGTGACAGTAGATGTATTTGGCCAAACACATTTTCTGGATGGTTAATAGTTGGGGAATAAGGAAAGGAAATGCATATACGGGAATTCTGCGCAATCCTCCTATGCATTTACAAAGTCATAAATGACCCTCCTTTTTAATGAACCGTAGCAGTGACACATGACATTACAGCATAATTAATGAACATTTTAACATTTTGTGATACCTAATTGCTGTGTTTCATAAACCAATTGGTCATATGATCTTACTCGTTTATTGCCAGGGGCTGTCATCTAACCCAATTTTTTATTTACTGTTATCATAATTGTGTTTTTATACAGTGGTTTATTTTTTAATGTCACCTGTCTATAATTGGACAGGATTGATGATAAAAGGTGTTTCATCCATGGTTTTCAGCTATTAAACATCTCATTTCCTAGGACTAATTACTTTTCAGCTTGGCTGTATTGTTATCAATAAATCTGCAGATTATTCTAATTTTATCTGTAATTCCCCTGCCATCTGGTTCTTTTGATCATGTCCAGACAATTCACCTTCAGCATGCAGCATCTCCAGTAATTTAATGTTTCTCTCATTAAGGATATCATTACAAACTTCTGTTGTTAGATATTTATATTACTGTTTAGGAATATAACATATTTACACTGACAGCTCTATACCAATGGTTCATTCTCAGCTACCTAAGAGAATTTGGCTGAACTTTCAAATATATGTGTTTGACTATACTATCTCCTTATATTATTTAAATATGGAAAGGCTGTAACTTTCAGCACAGTTGGTGATTTCTAGCATTCATCCAAAACACATCTGGCAGATAACAAGATTGATGAGTAATATCCAGCCCTGCCCACTATAGCTTGGCCAAAATGATCATAGCCTATTATGCTTGGTACGACTCCGGTGGTATTTGTAGTATTGGCGATAGAATGAAGAAAATTTAAAAAGTATCTGGAACTGACCCTTTTTAATAATAAGAACAGTCCAAGGGGCAATTGTGCTCTTTTCCTTTCAGTATAACCATATGATCTCCTTGTCACCAAATGTCACCTTTATAAGCAAAGGATTAGCCATGCCATAGTCCTACAAACTAAAACACACTGTAAAATACACACTAATATACAAACGCTCATTCACATACATACTTACATACTTACATACACACAGTAATATGCCAACATGCTTACACGCATATTAACACACACAGTAACATACTTACACACTAGCATCCTTACACACTCGCACTAACATAGTAGCATAATTGCACACACATACTTACAGACAATCATACTTACACACATACATACACACACTCATACCTTTTTTGGCTCAGGAGGGGGCAGGCCGGTGCCAGCTCTTCAGCTCCTTGCAGTCATCACATGCTGTTTACATCTGAGCGCCGGGAAATGATGTCACATCATGATGGTCAGTGCCCATGCTGGGCCCGAGGGTGTGCGACATGGGGGGGGGGATTGGACAGCCCTACCTACAATGTGGGGGTTCCGTTATGCCAGTGCATTTGACATCACACAAGTAAAATATCACATAAACAATGTTTGCTATAATACTGAGGGCTTAACAACTCATTCGAAACAGTGTTTTCTATGCATTTTTAGCCCTGTGGAATATAGACTGAAGTTTCCAGTTGAATAATTAGTCATCTCTTCAGTGAACACGTTCATTTTTGCATGTAATTACTAAAATTGTTCAGGGCTTTTTGAGAATTCAACAATTTTTTAATGCCTTTTGGTATAGAAAAACACAAACTTGTAGTGTTATTGAATTATGCTAAAACCTGAATTTTCCAAGAATTGCATGATAATAGAGGTGTTTTAGGCACTTATAAATGGTGTTTTTCAACCAGTAAAACTGAGATTGTTTAAGATTTTCTTGGCACAGATATGAAGAAGAAGATTAATGTTATGTGACATTGTGGCCTCCTTTTTACAAGAAACACAGAATATCAACATAAATAATTTAAAGTTAATGTGGTACTAGAAGCAGACATGTGTTAAACATCCAACGCTTACCACAGGCATTTTGTGTAACCTCACACACTTTACAGGTTTATGCTGACATTAAAAAGCGAATATTAGAATTCATTTTTAAATTGTTTATGTATATATAGATACTGTAGCTAGATAGATAGATAGATAGATAGATAGATAGATAGATAGATAGATAGATAGATAGATAGATAGATAGATAGGTATGTGTATGTGTGTTGGTATATCTCATGGTTCTATGATATAAATATTTTTTTCAAATGATACTCTCTACCTGTTCAGGTGTATTTTCTATTTTTAAGATAATTTGCTAGGTCCCTTGGATTAATGATTCCAAACGTATGTACACCAAAAATTTACTTAGACTACTAGTCGAGGTTTAATATACCACGTGCATAAATATCCAAGATAACCGTTCAAGCAGCAAACCTAAAGCAAATTGTAATTTGTATGCACACCATTGACTGAAAGGGATAGCATGTGGGTGAAGCTAGTGATGTATGCACTCAGCTACATCTGTGCTTAATTCATCCGGAGCCTTTTGGCTTTATTGGAGAACCATCACTGACTTCAAGCTCTTTGGTAATCACTCATTATATTTGCATAAGGAGGAATAAGCTTCACTTATTTGATTTTAAATCTACTGTGTTGTTAGTCCATTGACATCATTTTGGTATGTTATCACGGTGTTTATAAATATAGACTTGTACATTTCTAATTATCAGCGGGTATTTAAAGTTGGTTACTAACTTTCACTGTTGCAGGTAAATATTCTTATATAATAAATACATAAAAAAAAAAACATTCTAAGATGACCTGTGTATTGAACACATTTCAGTTTAAAAAATACTTATGTCTAAGGCTTGAGAAAGACCTGTGCATGGAAATGTTGCCTGTGTGAAATAAACTCATCTTACCATTTGAGTGCTGAGTCTTTTTTTTGGATTTATTTAGGTCCCAGGTATCTGAGTTTTTACACCAGGAAAAACAGGCAGACTAGATGGACTGAATGGTTCTTACAGTATCTGATATCAATGTTTCTATGTTTCCTTTGTCATAGGGCATTTGGTAGACATGTTTTTTCTCGATGCATCACTTGCAGATGCTGTCTGACAGTCCAGCCATCATATGTACATCCATGCATATTGTAGCTGAGAGGTCCTTTTAAATTATTGTGGCGTCATCCTCATAAATACACGAGGGGATTCTGCAAAATCCCGTCATGTACATTTGCCTCTTTCCATACTCCTAGCTATTTGTCGTGCATGAGATGTGTCATCCGAACGCATCTCCTCACATGTGCCAATGCTGATTCAGCGACTGCAGGTGGGGGTATAATCAGATCCCATTGATTTCAGTGGGAGTCATTTTCTGGAGCTATATATCTGGGAATATATAGAGAGCTCTTGCGCATGCCAGTTTTAAACTTGTTTAGTATTCCTATTAGTTTATATTATATATTAGATACCTAGTAGGAATTCAGCATATTCAATGTTTGTATGCTTTTGTTCTCTTATGACAGTTTTGTGCTGAAGCTTTATGAAATTCAATGCAATGTTAAAATTAGATTTTGGCATTGAAATTCTAACATTAAAATTTCAGACGTTTTGTATTTTATTGCGTTTCTACAAATAAAATATACAAAATCTTGGTTCTGTCATTTCCTTTGATATTTTTCTGCTTATTTGAATGGAAACTATGTCCTCAATTGCAGCCTCTGTGGATGAGGAAAAAAAAAAGTGAAAAATATTTGAAATACTAAAGCCATGTTTAATAAATTTAAAAGAGGACACTTGAAAGCAGAAACCACCTTGTGTTTTTTTTCTAAAAAAAAAAAAAAAAAAAAAAAGCAGAAATATTCAGCCCAAGGCCGGGTCCATCTAAGTGGCCCAGTAATAAAGTAGCCCAAAGTAGTTACAAAGGTATAAGCTTGCAGGAGCAGCTCCCTCTACTCATGTACCAGTATTTCTTAACGTTTAATCCTGCTGTAAAATGATATATTTTTAAAATATTTTTATGATTTTCACTGTCCCATTGTATCTGGAGGCACCTACCAGATTTATGTCCATCCTGAGTGGGGAGAATGTGTAAGTTTAATGTGATTCATAATCTTTGTATAGATACAGTCAACCTCTAAGAATAAAAGCAGGAAAATTATGATCTATGAGAAAATTGCATCTTCCGCTTTTGTTCAGGTTAAGTTGCCATATTCATAGTTCTACTCAGATCCAGGCTTCGTGGGGTAGGTTGAAGACACCTGGATGCTTGATCTACAAATTTAGCCTTGGTGATCATGTTCATAAAGTCAGAATAAATCCAGTTTTCCACCTAGAATTTGTCGTGAAATGATCTGAGACAGAAGCCTGTTCACCCTCTGGAGGCTAACTAATGACAGAAGAGAAAGTGCTCCAGCTGCTTACAATTCGGCCCCAGCACTCTCTCCTCCCTTGGTGGGGTAGGCTGATCCAGGCATTGGATTGGAACCTGACTTCGGCTCACATTTGCTTGCTTAGCTTTACTGGCCAGCACTAAGTATATACCACTCAAGATTACTGATTGTAAATGATAAAAAAGTGACCTGGAGATTAGGTTTGTTAAAATGTGATCTAATAGTCCAGTCAATATTAGAAATTCTCAGTTGCTGACCTAACTGTTCATCTCTACTAGGTCCTCTGAGCTCTCGAAAGCTTTTGTTTATAATATCATCTTTATTTGTTTCCTGATATGCGGCAAAATACATCAGGATAGAGAAGGCAAGAAGCAGCAGGGTACAATCTAAAAGTAATACAGCAGTGAATGATTAACATCATTAGTAGCACTATGGTCACTAATACTGTGAGTTTCCTCAAATTTGCCTAAAAGCGTAACATAGCTGGGATATAACATATTTGCTAAATTTCAAATTTTGACATTAGAAAAATGTAAAAGAACAGAAGAAGAAGAAAAAATAAGGGGGGGGGTGAAAAGATAGGAAGAGAGGATTACCTCCACCCCAAGGACAATTTGTATCACCTGCACGTTATTAAAAAGAGTGTTTAGAACTAAAATCGCATTACCCAGTCCGACTCATGCAATATTAATATTACTATAAGGAAAATGTGATTAATTTTAAAGGGATCTCAACAGTCCCAGAATTAATAAACTAATTTATTAACATTACCTATAGGTTATGTTTTTTGTTTTGTAATCATTTTTAGAAATGTAGTTCTCTCCAAAGGATGTCTTAACCAACAAAACTGGTCAGTTAAACAACAGTGAAAAGAAGGGAGAAGTTATACAGATCATGAAAAAGTTATAGTATGGGTTAGAGACCGCTACTGCCCCCCGAAGGCCGCATTCATATCATCTTTTTACTGCTTTTGCTTACTGGGCTAACATTCCTGGTTCAGATGCTGTTCTATTTCGTAAATATGCTAGATGTATTGCTCTTCTCATGGTGTTTCCACCTGGTCTTACATTGGAAAAAATGATTTGTTTCCAGAAAATCTCTTCAGTGTGTGTTGTACTGTCCTCTTAAAAATATTTAACATAGTTGCAGTTTGTTGCTGGGAATGTTTTTTTTTTTTTTTAATCACTAAGAACAAGTTGTCCTCAAATTGCTTCACTAAGATTTTTGGACATGATTAAAAAATGTATTTCAATTGATGTCTTTCTTCAAAGACAGGAGCACTGGTCCGAACACTAATAGAAGCACTAGCAGGACTATACTGTAGATTGAATACCAGGGGTTAAACATTAAAAGATAAATATAACCCACATATGTGCTAGGATGCTACCCTTCTACACTTACAAAATATAGTCACAACAGTTTAAAAATGTGTAAGCAAATCATGTGAAGAGGATATATATAAATGGTAATTTGAATATAATATTCCTGAATAATAAATATCAATTGATATACGTTTATCGATGTTGTGGGTTCCGATAAATTCAATATTAAATCAGGATACTTAGAGGAACAATCTAGTCCTGCAAACTGGTCTATTCTTTATTCAATTAGTTAGAAAATAAAAATAAAAACCGGAAACCAGGTGAAGTTAGAAGTTACACATCTTGCTCAGTGGCACTGGGCCACTGAGTGGCTGAACTCCTATTTAAATAAATGGGAACAGCTGCAATATTCAACAATTATTATATAATTTATACAATTAAACATATTTCTCACCTCACGTCCTTGTGCTCATCTTCTTGCATCTCGCTTTGCGCGTCTACCAGTTAAGGCTGAGCGGAATACGGCGTCATATACAACGCAGCCCTACCTGACTGACACTGGCACAGATCTCTTTAGGCCTTGCAGCTGCATTGGCGGCCATGGCGGTGGCCGCACATAAAATTAAATGGGCGACCCCAGAGGCAACCTACCGGGAAATTTACGGCATCATGCCAGTTCGCCTACAGACTCCCAAAGCATCCAGTCAGCAGTGTGCTATCATACCATGTCATGCAGGGATACCTTGCAGAAGACTATTAGGGGAATCATATTTATTAAAGATTTCTGTTTCTACAGAGAAAATACCATCAGCTACCTAGCCTATAAATTCAAGTACATTTCAGTGACTCAGTTGAGGTGTACATTAAGAAGTTACGGGTCTACAAGATTTAACTGTGAAAACGCTCCTTCTCTTTTATTAGACTGTGATCCTTATATGTGTCCTGGTGGTATCTTATTTAGTATATGCATCATTTTAATAAATCAGTAATTTGGAGGGTTTTTCTTTCCTGGCGTTCCAGACCACCTATCCATTTTGTCCCAATTAAATATGATTTCGTCGAATATCTAAGCTACTTTACCCAAATTATGTGTCAGATTTGAAGACCTGTTTAATGCAGCGCACACCAGTATACGCATTAACATTTTTCACCGCAAAATTCAACTTTATAAGTATAAATTATGTGTAAAGTAGTGTTCCAGGAGGCCCAGCTCTCACAGAAATCCTTTATAGTTTTTCCTGATATCTCAGGAGACCATTCGGAGTCTGAGACCTTCATTGATCATGTACAGGAAGGTTTCATATACATTTTTACTGGCATGTAATAGCTTTTTGTTACAACAAGGATGTTTTTGTTTCTTAAAGTATTGATCCATAGAGGGAGACTTTGCAAACACAAAACAGAACAAGAAATGCATTTATGATGAGTGTTCCTTAATAACTGTACAAGATACAGGAGTAAAATGAATTCAGCTGGAGCTCATCCTACTCAGATAGAAAATATTTCAGATTATATGATTCATCCAGTGTTCCCAAGTTTAATTTGATTTTAATTTATCAGCAGGGCTGCAATACATTTGAGATGTGTTTTATAAACAGTCTATTTATCAAATTTAGGGCTGCAACTAACGATTATTTTAATAATCGATTAGTTGGCCGATTATTTTTTCGATTAATCGATTAATCGGATAAAAAAATGCAATTTTTTTAAATTTAAAATAATGTAATAAAAAACGTACAATTTACACTTTCATCTCTTTATTGCAATGGCATTTCTCTATTCACCTTCTTATTTTACTGACATTATAATAAAAGCTACAAGAACCCAAACACAGTGTTTCTCAAACTAGGTTTTAATACAAAGTTATTAGTAAATATTAATTCATATGTTAACTATTTTTCATATTTAATAAACACTATGCGAAAAAAAGCCTTGTTTAAATTTTTTTTATTTACCAAAATGCCCCCAGTTATGCACATCTGACCCCCAGCTTACCACTCTGCCCCCATATATGCCTTATACCTCTTATATGCCAGATTCCACTGTGCCCCCTGAAATGCCTTATACTCCTTTTATGCCAGTGATATGCAACTGAGCCCCCTGATATACCTTTTACCCCCTGATGTTTTATGACCCCCTGATATGCCTAATATCGATATGCCTTATACCCCCTATATCCCCTGAAATTCATAATACCCCCCATACACCACTATAACTCACCCATACACCACTCTGGCTCCTCCCCCTCCCATACACCACTCTGGCTCCTCCCCCTCCCATACACCACTCTGGCTCCTCCCCCCCATACTCCACTCTGCCTCCTCCCCCTCCCATACATCACTCTGGCTCCTCCCCCTCCCATACACCACTCTGCCTCCTCCCATACTCCACTCTGCCTCCTCCCCCCTCCCATACACCACTCTGCCTCCTCCCCCTCCCATACATCACTTTGGCTCCTCCCCCTCCCATACATCACTTTGCCTCCTCCCCCTCCCATACACCACTTTGCCTCCTCCCCCCTCCCATACTTCACTCTGCCTCCTCCCATACTCCACTCTGCCTCCTCCCCCCTCCCATAAACCACTCTGGCTCCTCCCCTCTCCCCCATACTGTCAGTAACGGAGCCGGGTAGAGAGGCAGAGTGGTGTATGGGAGGGGGCGGAGCCACAGTGGTGTATGGGAGGGTACACCCTTCTGACCCCTCCCCCCTCCCATACACCGCTCTGCCTCTCTACCCGGTTCTGTTACTGACAGTTCACTTACACTGCAGCTTCATAGAAGCCTCAGTGTAAGTGAAGTGCAGTAACGGAGGCTGTCTGTACGATGCAGACCCCATCAGCTGACAGAGAGGATGATTCTCTGTCAGCCGGTGGGGGTCTGCATCGCACAGACAGCCTCCGTTACTGCACTTCACTTACACTGAGGCTTCTATGAAGCTGCAGGGAAAGTGGCTGTCAGTAACGGTGCCGGGTAGAGAGGCAGAGTGATGTATGGGAGGGGGGAGGAGGCAGATGGGAGGGGGAGAGAGACGGAAGTGAGAGACCGGCCGACAGTGAGGGGAATCCAGGTCTCCTGCAGCATTACGGGGGATCTGGATTCCGGTGTTATAATCCGATCTCTGTTTGAGATCGGATTATTATAAAGAGAGGAGTTTTTCAGAGCATTTGCTCTGAAAAAAAAACTCTTTTTATAATCGATAAAAATCGATTTGATTAATCGATGATGAAATTCGTTGCCAATGATTTTCATAATCGATTATTATCGATTTTATCGATTAGTTGTTTCAGCCCTAATCAAATTTATAGGTATACAATATAGTTAACCTTATGCTCAATCCGAAACCCTTCCAGGAAAATAAACAGATATAAGAGAAGAAAATACATCTTCTTAAAAATAGTTTGTGCTTGTTTTATTTTTAATTTTAGATTTAACCATTTCTCATTGGGCTTCTCTTGACCGCCAGTTCCCTCTAAGACAATTCCAAGCAGATCTTCAAAGCAAATTGTTTCATAAGCATTTAACTATTTATTTTTATTATTATCTATCGTTTCATGGTTAACATCATTAACAGCAAATAAGGACCAGTTTTAAAGTGCCTACTTCTGCACAAAAAAAACGTGGGTCCCCCCTAAGACCTAGGGACGCTGTTGGCCATTTATGTTTCACCACTTGGTTTTGAGCGCATGCATTCTGGTGTGTGGGGGTTTGCTTGTCTGTACGCCAATCTAGCCTTTCCTTTGTGATCCCACATGGCATTTCACAAAGATAACCAATAAACTATGGGTGCTCAATCATGAAGAAGCAATCCACTACGTAATACAGGAGAAGACTTTAAATATATGAAACATTAATCTATATCTATCTGCTCTTTTCCATCCCTTCAAAATAAATATATCCTCTTTCATATTTCCAAAAGGCTGATTTCCTGATTATCTCAAAAAAAAATAGATGCGCTTCAAATGTCATTTTCATTACTCTGGTCCTCCTGCAACACATTAAATATGCAGACATTAATTTAGTAATTAACTAGATTATGAATTACTGGTAACTATCAATCAGAATATGGCAAACGTGTCTCTGATGTTATCTATATTCTGTGATCTTTTTATCCAAATGTTTTCATATATATTCATGAGGAACGATAGAGAATCATTTTACATCCGAGATGCATATGATAAACAAAATGCTGCAAGAACGTGAGGATTATTATCTAACGTTTTCAAAGTTGTTTTTTTTTTTTTTAGCTGACATTTATCCATCTTGAAGGAAAAATAATATATCTGTCATATCCTGCGTCAAGTGATAATAAAGGATTTTATATTGTATTTCCAGGTGGATCTCATACGTCCTACAAAAGTGACTGGAATAATCACACAGGGAGCTAAAGATTTTGGCCATGTACAGTTTGTGGGTTCCTATAAGCTTGCTTACAGCAATAATGGTGAACACTGGGCTGTGTATCAGGATGAAAAGCAAAGAAAAGACAAGGTGAGAACGAAATCATCCAGGTGTTGTATAGAACATGAGGACAACACTAAACAATTTCACCAGATTTCTCCACAGTCTAGATAACGACTGGAGAAAAATGTGTAGATGGGCACATCAGATAATGCATACCTAATTATGTGTAGCCTGTTGAGATATACTGAAGTTTTCTCATCTCAATTATATACATTTAAAGATGATGCCATTGCTCCTGGATTGGGGTTCGTGCAAGAGCCATGTAGAATGTGTCCTCTACCCTAAGCAATATGGCTTACTTTGCCTGGTCTTTGTGCATCTCCTGGTCTTTGCGACATCTCCACAGTTTTAGTGGCCAATGCTACTGGGGTAATATGTCAACAAGTCAACGTGTCAGTGACTCTGCCCCAATGATGAAATGAGCTGATTTTATTATCTCTGTGCACTCACTCTATGGACTACGTACTGGTAAACGGACATGCCACCAGAGGAACAAGTCTCAATGCTCCCTCAGACAAACCCACTGTCTCCGCTATTCTCTTTGCAACTCCTGTAGCTATTTCACTGTATAAGGCATATAACTTAAATTCATTCTTCTTATTATTATAGCCATTATTTATATAATAACATATGATGAAGCACAGTACAAGAAAAAAAAGACAAAGCATACAAAATGTGGACACATTTAACTGTTCAAAGACATATTTTACTGAGATCCTTATTCAATGAAGCCTACAGTCTAGAGGCAGTGTTACTTTATGTTACAAAGGATGAATGTGTTTTTATAGTAAAGTCATTTTAGTCTATCTTCACAAATCTCTCTACAATTCTAGGAGGAAAAGACAATAGTATAATGCAACATGTTTAATAAAAGTGGTCCCTGCTGCTCTTCTTTCACAGTGAAGGAAATAACTTGTTATTACGTTAGCATTGACTGTGCTTACTGATCCATCCAGGGAAAGCAAACAACTGTCTCAATAAAGCATATTAAATGAGAATTATGTCTTAAAATGTAGCATGGTTATATGTAATTGTCACTTAGATGGATTAATGCCATGTACTTGCGAATGTTTCATTTCCATATGGTCTCAAGCAATGGAATTATACTTCCTTTGAGAAATATTAAGAACCTAGCTCCATTAGTATGTTTTTAGCCAGCTGCTGCCTAACTTATGACTGCCTTGAAGATAGAGTTTGGAACAACTGTTTCCTGTTGGGTGTTTTATAATTTCACTGTTATGCTTAAATTGTTGGTTTACAGAGCCGTTGATTAAGCTGGAAAGCTCTTACATATGTCTTAAGGAAAACTCTATCACATTTAAGAAACCATAGACATGTAGTGCGTTAGTCTTCATATTTAAACATGCAGTTTTGTTTCACACCCATACACGCACATATATCTACTCCTCTGCATTATACAACAGAAAAGCAAAGCTTCTTGTGCAGGCAAATTGGGCCCCACTTGGTCCACGGTGTACCTCTGCCACAGAAGGGATATTTCCAGAGAGACAACCCCCATTTCTCTAGTACCTTTGGTGATGGCGATGGTGATGAGTGGAAACTGCAGGTCTGTCTGCATGGAAGGCTAAAGCTCTATTACTGTGTCACAATCCTAGAGAGCCAGGAGTGTGCAGTTATAGGAGCAGAGATACTCTGTGCCGATAGGAACTCCATATGTGGATGTATCAATAGCTGTATCAAGGAGAACTGTAGACCAATGGATCTAGACATACAATCTTGCAGGATGTGTTGCTTTCTAGGAACTGCAACAAGCAGCAATATTGGGAACTACTGAGTGTCCAACATTTCAATGGTTGTGTTTCCAGCTCATCACCTGCATTTAAAGAAGTTTTAGTCTGTCCTTTCAAACAGAATGCATGCTTGATTTTGACAGCCCATGGGTTACTCTCGGCGAGTGCTTGGACTCACAAAGCCAGTTATAAAGCTCTTGGTGACCTGGGCGAACTCAAATATATGTACCCATGGATCTCCTAACTCCACTTATAAATATTCCTTGTATTTCACATGACACTACTATAGAAACATGACACAACTAACTGGCATAAAGTAGGTTCCTAATTTTGCCACTGGGGTAATCTAGCCATGGACAGTCATGATTTGTGGTTGTAGAAAAGTAAGAAACAATAAGACAATGTTTACAAAAGTTTCACAATGATATCGCATACATTTTAGAAACAAAAACTAAAAAAAAAAAATGCATGCAATAAAAAATCCATGATGCGTGTGTGATCTTACAGATGTATAAAATAATGTACTGTATTGTTGTTTCATTTCTAGGTATTTCAGGGAAATTTTGACAATGACACACACAGAAAGAATGTCATCGACCCACCCATCTATGCAAGATATATAAGGATCATTCCATGGTCATGGTATGGCAGGATCACTTTACGAGCTGAGCTGTTAGGATGCACAGAAGAGGACTGACGCCTTTTTGTCACCTGGAAAAGCGACACACAATTAAAACAGAATATCATTGGATAGTAAAGGAAAATAAATTAAAAAAAAACACGAAAACTGTACAAATCCTGAAAACGAATGAATGAATGGTTTTAATTGGATTTAATTGAACAAGTGCTCACTTTTTGGTAGGCTGGTAACTTTTTTTTGCAAAGGTGGTCTGTGCCTGCCCTGAAAATTACTTTATGTGCTCCAAATATTATCCCTTTCTAATGAAATGTTTTCATTTTCTTTTTTAGTTGTTCACACTGGTTGAAATATGTTGAGGAGAGAGGCAGCATCATTTTTTTATTTAACAAGCAAGAAAAAAAAAATGCAATTATAGAGATTTTCCTCCAAGCTAAAGAAATCATACTCTGAAAAATTGTTTGCATATCAACATTATACCCTGATGCTGCAGCTTTAGCAATAAGTTTTCTCTGGGATGACTGCATTATCCTAATTGCTTCTCTTGTGCCTATCAAAATATTAGTATTTGCATCACAAATTTTGAAAATCTATCTTATTTATACCCATGACTATTTTTTTCATTATTATTTTGATTTCTAGTATGCATGTTTTAAAGCATGTTGTGTTTTTTGTTAAATAGGCATTCCAGCTTCAGAGCAGTGGGCACCATATTATATATTTTTGCAATTTTTTTTCCTTATCATTCCAGCAATTAAAAGATTAACCCAATTTAATTCTGAATTTAGCTACATTAGGAAGTGTCTGCAAAGAGCAGATTTTTTTTTTCTTTGTGAAATACATCACAACACAGTATTAGTATGGAAATATGGATGGTTATTTTAAACTATAATACCCTAGCATACTAGCTACAAATATTTTTCCTTCTTTGCCTCTGGAACCTGTACATTGAAATGTAATATTTGTTTGTTCTACCGAAATATGTATTTTTTTTTCTGCATTGATGTACACAGGCGGAGAGACTCCGTAAAATAACATTTTTTGTGTACCTTTGTTTTGTGCATCTATGTTTGTGTACCAGTCATTTTATTTTGTGAAACATAAGGCTTGCTTTTTTGTTGTATGAAAATCTACAATTTACTTCCAAAATATGTTCTTTTTACCTGTATTGCATCTATTATGTCATAGAAAACTGATTTCATCAGAACCACCTTACTGTAAAGTGTGATAACTTTGTGGTGCTGTATGTAGATCTATTCAGACACCTGAAATCATTAAGCTGTTCTTATACATTTAATATAGGTTTCAAGTCAGAAAGGGTTTGCAAATATGTCTAAAATGAAGTTGAGTGGTCTGTCCAAAGCACCGCTTCTCTAGAGATGCTGAAGACCTCTAGGTGGGGTTAAACTATTTATCGGTCTATGCTTCTGCCAGTTTAGACCTTTCCCTTTCCACATTTCATTGACCTCTGCCATATCTCTTTTGTGTCCCCGTACACAAAATTTAAATGATTTGGTGAATAATATATGTTTGTAGCATTTGTGCTTAGGAGTGGCTAGTTGTGTCAACAAACAGCTCTATATAACTGGAGCTGAAGACATGCCATAGGCTGGTTTGGGCTTTTGAGGTGGCACATCCATCTGAGCTGCAGACAGCAGCCCATTTACCCCACCAGAAAGATCATGGCCAGCAGGGGGAGGTCATGGTTATTAGCATGTTCCAGGTCAGCTCTGGCTTACACTCCTACCCTAACTTATCCGTCCCACCAAGTACGAGTGTCTGACTTTTAAATCATGGCTCTAAGAACATATTTATTGCATTGAATATGCCAGGCAAACAACTTGAAACTGTGGATGGTCATGTGGAACCTGAGTTTATAATTTGTTTTTTTAATTGTGCAGCATATCCGTTTCCATGTGATGATTAATGTCCTGTTTGTCTGTATAATGTTCCTCAAAGAAATGTGTCGTGTATAATGTTGTATTCAACCTTAGTGAACAATGGTAAAGAGAAAGTCAAACATAATTCCATGTTGGAAAAAAAATGCGAATTTATTACAAATCAGCTATTTGAAATCACTGCCCATGTAAAAGCACTTTATTTTTGGAAATATTTAGTTGTAAACTTTTTGATGTAGTTTTGTTCTTCTTGTCTTTAGTTCTGAAGATACACTCATTAAGAACTGCACCTTTCAGTGTATTTATTATAAATTGTAAAACAAACGATACATATAAATCCCTTAAAATCATAAGGATTACATTTTTAATGAGTTTTTAGAAAACGTAATGGGTAATTGCAATATGCTTGACTTTATTGCTTAAAATCTAAAAAGTAAATACAATCTTTTGTTGTTGTTTTAAGTGAGACTTTGTTAGGACTCTTTTCAAAATGTATCTCAAAGCTTCACAAAAGACCCATAATCTAAAAATAGTATTATTATTTATTAGAACTGATTTTTTTCTTTTAAAATAATGTTATTTTATATGTGGCATTAGAAGTAGTCTACTGATGAGCCTATAAAAGCGTGGCTATGTGAGCGTTTGTGTTTTACATTTAGGCTATGCATATGAATATGAGTTTAAATGCTTTGTAATTTATTATTAAATAAACTAATATTAACACAAACAGCTGGCCATTAAATCAAGCTCCACTTGAATATTTTTGAAAGTTCACTGCTCTTCTGTGAATTTTTTTTTTTTTTTTTAGTTTTTATATGGCTGGTTGCTTAGCCATCACCAAGTGCATTTTGTTAGCACAAAACCTGTTTTTTTTTTGTCCTTCTTGTTATTAAATCATAGAAACTTTAAATCATAGGAACTATTTTGTGTTTCTCCTTTTATGTCAAGGTTAATATTCTATAAACTGGAATCCATATTTCCATTGTTTTATTATTAAATCACAAAAAAACAGCTGTAACGGTTATACAGCGGAATGCAAAAATAGATGCAGAGCATGTTATAGAGTGCATTCATATTTATAATACAATACATAGTACATGCATAATATACATAATACATAGAAGAATAATCATTATGGAAATTATTTTGGTACTCAAAAGAAACATAAAATCTGATAGCAGAGCAAGAACGGTATGACCATTATATTTCTCCTTGTAAAGACTCAAACCTTAAACGGCCCTCCGTCTACAAGCATAAAGAGGTATATTTAGAAATGTCAGTAGTAGGAAGGTAATAATTGACTTAAGTGATAGTCTTAGTTATAGCGGTCCCCGAATAGTAATGGGAGTAATGAACCTATCCTCAATCTGAATTAAGACCGAGGACTGATTAAGGATTGAGTAGAAGTATATATATGTTACCGTGAAAGACCAAAATTGGTGAATGTCGACTTTCACCGGTGAATGTCAACACATACCAAATACGTCGGTGAAAGATGGAATATTTCATTTCATTATATTACATTCGGACCCTCACCGGTGTATGTCGACAATCACAGATATGCTCTGGTGGAGGTCAAAAAGAGAGGAGCCGAGGGCTGAGAGAAGCAGCTGCAGCTAATTCGAGAAGCGGCGGGCAAGGCTATACACGCTGTCATTGCAAAAGGAAGTGTTCCACAAATAAATGCAGTTGCAAAAGCAAGGGACTTCTGTGTAATTCAAAATGTCATAATAGTTTAAGTTGTTGCAATAAATAAGTTTCTAATCACATAATTGAATCCTTTTATTATTAATATTATATTTTCTTTTCTTATTGGAAATGTGCTGTTTGTTTTAAGTTCTTGGTCACTCCTCTCGGAAAGAGAGGCGAAAAAGTTACGTCACCCTTGTGATATTTTATCGCCACTGAAATACGGAGAAGAAAATATAAATCTCCGACATTCACCATTAGTACTTGGTGAATGTCGACATTGGCCGGTGTAAGTAAGAAATAAGGGTATTTAGCAAATATTTCGGACATACACCAAGCGACTATGTGAATGTTGACATTCACCGGTGAATGTCAACATTCTACAGATTTCGGTCTTTCACTGTAACATATACATAGATCAACATGAAGACTAGATGGGCTGAATGTTTTTATCTGCCATCAGATTCTATTTTTCTACGAACTAATCAGACATGGAGCCTGCAACCAGTGGCATGTCATTTTGTTTTTATATTTTATTGAGTTGACTAAAGTAAAATCACAGTCTCTGAAAACTGCATTGCTTTATGCTTTCTACAGTGAAAAATTCATATTTGGTAATACATGCTTGACAGAATTGCACTGTATCTTTTGTGTGAGTATTCTATATTACAATATACATATACTTGGATTATGTTCATAAATATGTTTACCACAACGTACAATAATAAATGCATACACAATATTTCCTCTTTATATATATATATATATATATATATATACACACCAGTAAACTCGTTACTTTTATTATCATTTTTAGTATTATTATTTCTAACCCAACATATGAAGGGCTTGTCTCAAAAACTGGTTCTAGTTCAATGTTGACTTTCTCTTTTGATATACTTACTCAAGCTTTGAAGACAAAAGATACTTTAAAATACACTAAATTCAGTGTGAGGGTTAGGCGTGACATGTTAGTGAGTACGAAATATTAAACACAGTGATCTTTGCAACCTTTCCAGCTGTGTAATATTGAATTGTTTTTTGTAAATATTTAAATCATGTAAGTTGATGTAATATCAGTATGACCTTGTCAAGTCTTCGAGCTTACAATAAATTTTGAAAAACTGGGACAATTTTTTTGTATGCTTTTGTTGCCTTTATTGTACAAACTCTTTTTGCAAAATGAACGTTAAGGGAAATGAATAATTATGGATAGACCAAAATCAGACAAAAAGGTTAGAACCGGTCTGCCAGTAATGTGTATGTATTTCATGTTGTTATGATTTAATTATCCAAAATAAAATTTAACTTTGTGTATCACATGGGAAGGGAACCCACGACTCTCTCAATTTATAATCCAATGGAAAAGATCAGGTCTTATTTCATGGTCTTGCTTCTGCAGAGATGTTATTCTCAGAGGCTTGGCTTGTTACTTGGGATGTGACTAATTCAAAATATGAGCTTGTACTAAATATGAGTCAGACAGAACAATTTATAAAGAAATCAGCAATGGTGACTCTAGGAACAATATATAGGGGCGCACATAAGATCCTACAGTCAAAACTGGGGGCGCACTAATAACAAGTCATGCCACTGAAAAAATTAACTAAATATAAATTAGATGCCAAAATACTAGAGTATTGCAGTATGCCATGATACTGGATTAACATAATACTTTAAAGACAAGCTTTCAAAAGTTTTCCTCTCTTCCTCAGGTAAAACTTTACAAATAAGTGCAGAGGGAGAGCATCAGGCTCTCGCACTGCCTGGTTGTTGTGAGCAGAACTGTAGCTAGCTCATTATGTGCCCGAGGCAAGAATAGAATATTGTTACACACGACTGCTCACACATGCTGCCTTTACACGTATCTGCCCATAAACACACATGCACCGCCATTACACACGACTGCCCACACACACTGCCTTTACACACGCATACACTGGCCATACACACCTGTCCTTAAACACACATATGCACATACACTGCCCTTTCTCAAGCCTGACCTTTAAACACACATACACAACAAACACACAAATACCAACACTGCTCTTACACACACCTGCCCATACACATACACTGCCCTTACACTCCTTTATCCCCATCTCTTACCTTCCCCATCCCTCATCTTCCATCATCTTCCATCCTGGCGTGGGAGAGCGAGGTCTGTCACTTCAGACATCTGCTTTAGTGTTCCCTAATAATCACCATGCGCCAGCTATTGATGCAGAGCACGGGGATATGACATCAATTGATGCTGCGTAGTGATTAGGGACCACGAAAGTGACAGACCTCGCTCTCCCTAATGTTGGGCCACTTGGAGAGAGATTTTGATTTCCCCAACCATCAGGCGCCCACTGAGCAGGGCTGGTTGGGGAGATCACAATCTCAAATCTGAAGACTGCTTGCCCCCTCCCTGGTAGATATGCTACTGTTTTAGGGGCTTTAACACTGGGCCCACAGAATGTGGAGCCTTTGGGCAACTGCCCAGTGTGCCCAGACATTTAGATGGCACTGTGCTATTTGATCCTGCAGTTGGGGGGGTTTCCAAATTTGGTGGGGGGCAAAGGAATAATCTAGGCGGGCCCTGCTGTAGCAATGCCTATCGAAATCAGCATTCTAAAAGTTACTTTGTAATAAAATGGCATATGCAAAAATGTTTAAAAAACTGAGCAAGTCCATCGAATTTTTCCAGTTGGGTACATACTTTCACCAAACTTACCTTAGGCAAACACACCTTTTGTATTTAGCTTGGTACAAAATATCATAAACTTCATAAATTAAATATTGTACCACAAGTTCCCTAAATTAGAGGAAAACCGTCCTCAGTCTAAATCATGCTACTAAAATGTAGTCTGAAAAGTGTCCCTTTAATTTGATGTGTTTTGAATATTAATTTTATAATATTTTTAATGTAGACGGGGATATTTGATTTCTTAAATATATATTTTCTTCTAAAGCCTTGCAATCTTGTTATATTTTAATCTCTGAAGTATGATCTTAATTATTAAGCTTTTCATGTTTGCTTTGTCGACATAGCAATGCCTTTATTTTTCTTTTGTAATGAACTGTAAGCAAAATGTATATGCGCACCGCGAACGCATAATATAGTTAATAAAGGTGTTCTTAAAGCCCCATTGTCAATTGCATAGGGTCTTTCATCAAGTTAAGAGAAATCCAATTTTAATCATGCTATAAGCTATAAGCCTGAGTGCCATTCATTATAAAGATTTACGCTGTGTAGTTTATTGCAAGTATTTTAAAGAGGAAAAAAATATATAAAATGTAGAATTTAGAAATCTTTGAAAACCGTTCAGGGCTGAAAACAAGCATTTTAGGTTTTATTGTAGAATCTATTTATTTTTATTAACCTATTATGTACCCACATTTCCTACTCATGATGTGTTGGTGAAAATCAGGAATTCTTATAATATGCAAGTAATGTGATAACAATTGTATTGTTCTGTAATCTTCCTTATATGTTAGAGGATGAACCAAAGGGCAGGGGTGTAAAAAAATAGAATTTAATCCTCAACAAACACGGTTCCTCAACTTTCTCTAAATCCATGCATAGTGTATCCACTTATTAGAGTTCAGTGAATTCCTTTAAGAAACTGTAGAGGTACAACCCATGTATTCTGAACAAAGCAATATTTGTAGGAGTAAAGAACTAGTCATTTAAAAATCACATGAATCAGCTTTAGTCGCACAAAAAAAAATGTTTGAAAAGACATTTTTAAGCACAAACAAATAATTCAATTCACTGACAAAAATACCTAATTCATAGTAAAGACTTCCTATGACAGATGGAAGTTCGCTATAAATGAAATGAATTGTTGCCTTACAGCTAACAACAATAGAATTGATGACACCTCTGTCCCCGCATTTTGATTTTGCAAGCTTTAGATGTGCAAAACAATCCACAATGCTCCTAAAGACTGGATATGTGCTTGAGCTTATGTTAATAATTGAACATAAATACATAGCATGCACTTCTATGTAGTTTTCAATTATTGCTAATTTCAAATTCCAGTTGTGGAAACATGATCCAAGAAATTGGATTACTCTTGCTTTTTTTAATTGCCTTGATAAGAGAGCTACACATACTTTAAAAATGCTATCTTGCTAATACTATCACTACTGCTGGCATAAACTCATAGAATGATCAATCGGAGATCGAATCTTGCTTGAGCTGGTTGAAGTGTTCTGGAAGATGTAGATTTTAAAGGCTGACACCAATATTTGTCACACAAATCTTTCTTTTAGTGTTCATTAGGAAAGGCTGTGAATACGGTCTTGAATCCTCAGCATTTCCAGGCACAATATAGCCGCAGAAGATTCTGTTATATATAATAATTTTATATGTTATAACGTGAGTATGCCTATAGATTATTTTTGTATTTTTCTTTATAAATACTTTATTTGATGATTAGCTGGCATTGTCCAATATGTACATTTAAATATAATTTGTGTGTACGGGAACACCAAAATGTACATACACTATGTGGACATCCCTCCTAAATCTTGAGTTTAGCTGTTTCAGTCACATCCATTGCTGACAGGTATATAAAATAAAGCACATAGGCAGCCATCTCCATAGATAAACATTGGCGGAAGAACAGAATCGCTCAATGAAACTTCACAGTGATCTCGCTCACTACAGAGTTCTAAGCTGTTTCTACAAGCATCATCAGACCAAGCACTGTGCATGGGAGCTTCATGAAATGGGTTTCCATGGCAGAACAGCTGCACACAAGTTAAAGATCATTATGTGCAATGCTGATGGACAAATCTGGGTTTGGAAGATAGTGCCTACATTAAAGATTGATGGAGGAGGGATATTGGTCTAGGGCTGTTTTTCAAGGTTTGGTTTAGGCTACTTAGTCTCAGTGAAGGGTAATGCTAATGCTACAGCATACAAAGACATTTGCATGCTTCCAACTTCGTGGCACCAGTTTGATAAAGGCCTTTTCCTGTTCCAACATGAGTGTGCACAAAACAAGGTCCATAAAGACATGGTTTGAACACCTTTGGGATGAAACACCAATTTCAAGCCAGACATATTCTTCAAACATCTGTGTCTGATCTCACAAGTGCTGTTTTGGCTGAATTAGCACAAATTCCACTTGACTCCAATTGAAAATCTTGTGAAAAGCCTTCCTTTATAAGTGGAGGCTGTTATAGCCAAAAAAAGCTGAGGACTCAATATTAATGCCCTTGGTTTTGGGATTGGATGTCTAACAAGGTCACATGTCCAAAAACCTTTGGTCTTATAATGTAGTGTGGATGCAGAATAAGTAATAGTACTGTGTTGCCCATAACAGATATGTCTGATTTACAGTAAATGTGGTGCAGAATAATGGGATGCAGAAAAGTATAGGACATAAGAGGTTAAATGTGCTCTGGATGTGAGAGAAAATGGGAGTTCTGTGATACAGCATGTCTGGATCAGAGAAATCCCTCCCTCAAAAACATCTGGCAGCAGATATAAGATGTAGGATTTAAAGACTATGTAGGTTAGAATTTAGCTACCTTAAACTGGATCATTAGGGTTGACAATGGCCAACAGGACAAAATGTGCACACGTATTACTGTTCAAACTCACCCATGTTAATCTGAATAGTATGAAGGTTCAAATAAATACCCTTTTTAGTAGATTTTTACACATTGTTACAATCCTTCAAAAATGTGTTTTTGCGTTGCAGCCATACATTGTGTGATTTTGCATGCTGGTAAGCATACCTGCTTTTATGTAGCTCTGGAGCTAAATCTAGACCTCCAAAGAATTTTTGTGGTCATATCATCTTTAGATATGTGGTCTTCATTTCTTCAAGAGTACAGGTGCATTGTTCATGGCATTGATATGGATTGCTGTAACTTTTTATGAACATCGATATTTTTGAAATGATCACAATACAATGATTTGAAAAGCATCAGACTATTTGGAGTTATTAGGACTACTATGGTTTAATTTCCTTCGAAGCATTAAACATAATTAATAATACACAGTATATGCCTATTGAAATAGGGTACATTTTATGAAAGGCTGGTTGATAAGGTTGATAAAAAGCTAATGAATAAAAAGCTTAGGACAGATACAAGAGACATAAAAAAATGTTCATGTTATGTGAAACACTGAAGGTAATATCATTTATATACCGTATTTGCTCGATTATAAGACGAGGTTTTTTCCAGAGCAAATGCTCTGAAAAAGACCCCGCGTCTTATAATCGGGGTCGTCTTATAATCAGACCTCAGCTAGGTCTGCCTATGAGACTAAGATCCAGAGTTCCCCGTGATCTCTGACAGCCGGGGAAGGTCTGCGCGATGGACGCAGACAACCCCTGCCGCTAACCGCACCTCCTCCCGGCTGCAGCGGAAGTTGTGTAAGCGAATCGCGTAGAGCTCTACACGCTGCCCGGACTCCGCACCGGGGGACTCAGAAGCTTCGGAAAGTTTGGAGGAGGGAGGGGGAGGGAGTGTTAAATGGGGAGCATAAGCCATTTCTGTAGGCAGAGTGCTCTATGAAATGCCTTTAACCCCCTTAATGCCACTCTGCCTCCAGAAATGCCTTTTAACCCTCTATACGCCACTCTGCCTCCTGAAATGCCTTATACCTCCCTATATGCCACTCTGCCCCATAATATGCCCTTTAACCCCCTAAATGCCAGAGTGGCATATAGGGGTATAAGGCAATTCTGGAGGCAGAGTGGCACATAGGGGGTCAAAGGCCATATCATGGGTCAGAGTGGCATTTAGAGGGTTAAAAGGCATATCATGGGGCACAGTGGCATATAGGGGGTATAAGGCATTTCTGGGGCAGAGTGGCAAGCCAGGGGGCAGATGTGCATAACTGGGGGGGCAGGTTGAAAAAAAAAAGGAAATAAAAACAAAATATTTTTCTCAATCATAGCTTTTATTAAAAAAAATTGTTCACATAGTTTACATGAATTAACATTTACTGGTAAAACTTTTTTCCTATAGGGTCATCTTATATTCAGGCTTTTTCTTTTTTTCATAAACTAATATTCAGATTTTGGAGGGTCGTCTTATAATCGAGCAAATACGGTACTTGATCATGTGACAACATCAGAAACATTTAGTAAAATGAATGCACTTTAGAAAAACAGGTTTTGATGCTACATATAATCAAAGTTGTCAGAAAGGAAAACACGACTGTAGATGACTCTTTTAAATTTAACTAAACAAAACAGTTGGAGAAATATAAAAATTGTTGATAGTCTGTTTAAAGGGCATCACACTGAAAATATGTTTACAATAGTTCAAACAATACTAAAGGAGCATTGTTCATGTAAAAAGATAAAAAACAAACTGCATTTTCATTCGTGCAACACTTCAAGCTTTAGATTTCATTTTTTTCTTTTTGCTTTCCTGTTTTCCAAAGTGACATTCTGTAGCAGGCAGAGAGTTGGGATTTTTTAAAAATATTTTTTAACTGCAAATATTTCCAGTTTCAGATAACATCAAGAAATATGTGTCACTTCTATGCAGTCAACTCTTAAATTTCATACCAAAGTCACTGAATTTACAAATACAATTGATACATTTTCTGTAAATTGTATAATAAAAATACAGAATATAATATGGAAAAGTAAAAAAATAAGAATAGAAGTAAATACACATAAAACACAAAAAAGGCAAGTCATTGTACTTGTACATGCAGTTCCCAGATGTATTTTTTTATGCTCTAGTACAACTCGAGGGATCGCCAGTCTGAAACAAGATCAATCCAAAATGTCATAACCACTTCTAGTGTCTCAAGGGATGATCTGATCTGGAAGTTACCATAATGAGCAAGTCAGATGAGAGTTCTCACAGGCAGAAAAATGTATTTATTCTTCTAGTGTTAAGCAGAGGATTTTGAATCCATGATGTCCAAGTATTATTAAACAATTGAGGAGTATCAGGGAAAAACAAGTTTATCCATAAGAAGATGTTTGATAAATACAATTGTGTGTGTGTGTGTGTGATTATGTTTGGAACAAAAGTCAGCAATCATTTACTTTGACCTTAGCATATTTTTTTGGAGCAAATTATTTTCATCACTTGTATCATTTTTGCATTCTCTAAATAATCTCAAGTAGTAGCATTACATATCGATCAATAAGAAGAACCATGCCCAAAGCAATTTAAAATATTAGCAAGTATTATTTTGCAATTTTTTCCAGTGGGCAAAAAGTAAGTCTAGAAATGTGTAAACATGTCTAAACTAATTTAATGCACAGTTAAAAAGTAAAACACACACACAACACGTGCGCAGAGAAGTCTAAAGACACTTTAATACAGACAATTTTACTCCTTCACTACCAGATTGCATGTATTAGGTCCAACATTGCAGGGCTTACTGTTAATTACTCTACTTGCTAAAATGTATCAATGTTAGTAGAAGTAGAACATTTTTTACAATAAAGATTAAAAGAATCCTGGCACAAAGCCCGGACAAGTGGATCTACAAGCATTCTAACAGGAAAATATTCCTGGCAATGCTAGCACCTGGCACCTATGTTTTTTTTTTTGTTGTTGTTTTTTTTTTAAATTAAATTATATTACAAAGAATACCAAAGTAAACCCAAACTGTTTCTAGATTAGATTTCTAATCTGCATTTTTATCACTAGGCACCACTGCTACTGCATTGTGGAATACAATATTTAGTTATTAGTAGACTTGTGCATTCATCTTCGGGCAAACATGAAAACGAACATGAAGAGTGCGTTTTCGTGTTCGTTCCGAAGACACGTAGAAGAGAAGACAGTGCCGGTAAAACGTAGGCGAAGGCGAAGACACGCGCGAAGAATCTTCGTGATCGTCTTCGTCTTTGTCTACTAATCTCCCGCTCCCTTCCCCATCTAGCCTACCTTATCTTCACGGCATCGTGGGAGTTGACTGAAGCGGAAATCCGCAGGTTCGTCGTCAGGGGTTACATGGCAGTGTGAGTTAGCCTATTGGTCACCTGCAGTGATATAAAATATATTCCCATGATCCTTTCGTCTAACAGTTTAATACAAAAAAACCCCCCAAAATAAATAGAAAAAAAGGGTTTGCAAGTTCGACAGAATTAATATCCGCAAGTGCGGACATTTAACGATTGCAGCGGGTAGACCAGCGGATCATGGGAATATATTTTATTTCAATAATTAATAAATGAAAATGAACACACTGCCACATATGGCTAATATATCATCGGACAGAATGCTGCCCTCTGTTGGTTTTACATTGAGTAGCATAATATTCTGCCCGAGAATATATTAGCTATTTATGGTCGCCAGCAGGAGGCGGGCGGCCAATAGAGTTGCTGATACGCACATTTAAACTACTGGTGCCAGAGCTGCTGCGGTACGCGTTAACCCCGTATTAACCCCTTAACCGGAAAAAACGAAGAAAAAACGAATATTCGCCCGAAGAGAAGACAGGAACAGGCGAATATTCACGGAATACGAAGATTTTTTTTTTGACGAAGACGAGCACGAAGACGAAGAGTCCCCTGGTGCCCAAGTCTAGTTATTAGTTTAGTTATTTCATGCTTCCAGCTTAATATACTTCATGTACTGTACTTTTTCAAAGGTGTTTTGACATATATTTAAATACAGTATTTGCTCGATTATAAGACGACCCCCTCAAAATCTGAATATTAATTTAGGAGAAAAAGAAAACGCCGGTGCTTCTGACTCCCGGTGTGTTGTCCGGGCAGACCTTCCCCGGCTGTCAGAGAGAATTCCCCGTGAGGGGAACTCTGATCTCTGACTGCCGGGAAATATATATACTGTCATTGCAGGAACTATTTTATGAGTTTATCTGTGTCTTCTGTGTTCATTTAAATGAACTAGAGAAGAATAAAACATAGTTAATCTCTTTGTTGTTTTAGGTTCATTGTTCCATGTTTAAAACTTGGTGGTCTTTTATACATGGGACAGGCATAAAGATATCCTGAATCTAACTTAAGACCAAGGACTGGAAATCTCAATTCTGTGTTGTCTATGTTTATGTCTATCTATATGTTCATGGGTATGATGTTTAGTGTGCTCTGACAGTGTTTGATTTAGTCACCTTACTGTCTACATGTTTTATTGACATGATATTTAGCTTCTATACAACACAATTGTATTATTTGTTATAATAAGCAGTGTTTGGCATAAAACAAACAAAAATCTCATAGTCAGTTACATAGGCTGAAAAAAGACATGTGTCCATCAAGTTCAGCCTTTCCCATATCTGTTAATTGCTGTTGACCCAAAAGAAGGCAAAAAAATCCAGTTTGTGGCTCTTTCCAATTTTACAACAAACTAGGAAAAACATGTCCTTCTTGACCCCAGAATAGAAATGGCAATCTCATGTGGACAAAGACATTATATTGGTCACCCAGCTTTACTTGATTCTTCTCTCTGCTTACTGGCATATGGCTAAAAAATTACTGCGGTTTTTCTGAAGTAATACTGCAGTTTTTTGGACATGAAAAAACTGCAATACTGTACTTTTACTGCAGTATTACTGCACATTTACTGCATTTGTACTTCACTGTACTGCAGTTTTACTGCACATTTACTGCACTTTTTTTTTATATTGCAAACCTACAGTTGTACTTCAATGTACTGCAGCTTTATTGCATTTGTACTTCCGTACAAAAATAACTGCAGTACAGTGAAGTACAAATGCAGTAAAACTGCAGTAAATGTGCAGTAATACTGCAGTAAAAGTGCAGTATTGCAGTTTTTTCATGTCCAAAAAACTGCAGTATTACTTCAGAAAAACTGCAGTGATTTTTTCGTAAGGGTGTTCTTGGATTCTGACAAAATTTGGATAGTGCCTTTACATCAGGCATGTCCAAAGTCCGGCCCGAGGACCAATTGCGGCCCGCGTTCCAGACTGATAAGACCCCACAGATAAGTTGCCCAAATATAGATCTGTTTTTTTTTATTAAAGGCAGAGTGATTTAACACCTGTTTAGATTTGTCATCCAAGTCATAAAATGAAAGGTATGCTGTTTTCAATAAACTTTGCTTAAAATCGTTAAGTTGCATTTAATTTTAATGGTTCAAAGAATGTCAGGCAAAATGGTCGGCCCTCGTACATGTTCACGTCATCAAATCTGGCACTCTTCGAAAAAAGTTTGGACATGCCTGCCTTACATGGACTACATTAGGCCAACATCTATCTTAGATATACTATTGAAAAGAGTAGCAAGACTATGGCAAAAGTTCTATTCAAAATCCAATGTCCTGGAGGCATATTGTGAATCACAGTTTCAATGTATGAACCAGGGGGATTAGGAACAATAAATCCCATCTCGCAATCATAGGACTCCTTATAGACAGTGGCATCTCCAGCTTTCATATTTAGGGGGGGCACCAGTGGCGTCTCCAGCTTTCATATTTAGGGGGGGCACATGGGGGGCCAGGGACCAAAGTAGGGGGGCCAATTATAAAACTGTACATATACACTATATATATATATATATATACACTATATATATATATATATACACACACACGTTAGAAGTGCATTTTTAACTACATAATATGTATTTATCTCTTTGAAGTAAAGACCGTGATTGAAATATGATTTCAAAATAACAGCTAAAGTGACAGTTATTTTTCATTCTTTAATATTAGCCCCTGCTGACAATATATATAAATATTACACCCTGCTTCCAATATATATTAATATTAACCCCTGCTGTGGATATATATTAATATTAGCCCCTGCTGCGGATACACTTATATTATACCCTGCTGCCAATATACATAAAAATTATACCCTGCTGCCGACATATATTAATATTAGCCCCTACTGCCGATATATATTATTAGTCCCTGCAGCCAATATATATAAATATTAGCCCCTGCAGCCAATATTTATTGATAATAGGCCCTGCTGCCAATAAATATTAATATTAGCCCCTGCTGCCAATATATGTTAATATTAGCTCCTGCTGCCAATATATATATATATAAGTATTAGCCCCTGATTCCGATATATATTAATATTAGCTCCTGCTGCTGATATATATTAATATTAGACCCTGCTGCCGGTATATATTATTAGTCCCGGCTTCCGATATATATTAATATTAGCCCCTGCAGCCAATATATACTAATATTAAACCCTGCTGTCAATATATAAATATTAGACCCTGCTGCCAATATATAAATAAATATTAGCCCCTGCAGCCAAAACATATACACCCTGTGGTTCAGGTATAGATCAAATAAACAACACATGGAAACAACACATGCAACTGAATTAAGACAAAAAAAAAAACCCTGTATTTGCAGGTATACATAAATAATGTATGGAAACTTAGCCAATACAGATCAACAGAATTTTACACACTATTTGACATCCAAAAAAAGTTAAAAGGCCCTAATAAATTAAGATTAGACATAATGGAATCAAACATTTGCTACTGCAAAATTTTTTAGATGAAAAAGTCCAGTTTTATTCAGCGCAACAAAACAGTGATAGCATTATTCTTAACAATATTCTTGAAAACGAAATATGAAACTTCAACAAAACTTTTAGCCATTAACCCCTTCCGTACCGGGACGTACCTGGTACTTCCTGGTTAACAGTCACCGGTAGACCGGGACGTACCAGGTACGTCTCCTCCAAAAAACGCCCCCACATCACCACAATCGCGGTGATCGTGGAGGCGCTGCTGCTGCCGTCTGCCCAGGACTCCTGGGCAGACAGCACAGCCTGTCTAAGTCCGCCCCCAAGCCTACGATCACTCCCACGGAGTGATTTTGTAGGCAGAAACAGCGATTGCAGAAAAATCTGCAATCGCGGTTTCAGCTGCCACAGGCAGCTTCAGGGAAGGGGGGGGGGGGTGTTGAATGGGTCCCCACACAAGTGTGGGGACCTGATCCAACACCCCCCTGCTGCCTGATCGCTCCATGAGAGCGTCAGTGCAGCGTTAACCCCTTCAATGCCGCGATCGCGGCATTCAATGCCGCGATCGCGGCATTGAAGGGGTTAATTGCCGTTTTGTAGGGGGCTCTGCTGCTGGTGGTCTGCCTGGAAGCCCAGGCAGACCAGCAACAGCAAAAACGACCCCCCAGAAGTCCTCTGATCAGTCCTGTAGGACTGATCAGAGAGACTCCTCCCCTACAATCTCCAGTCTATTGGAGATTGTGTCCCAGCTGCCAGAGGCAGCTTCAGGGACAGGGAGACAGGGTTCTTTGGTCTCCACATGAGTGTGGAGACCAGCCCCCCACCCCCTCCCTTGCTCAGTTAACCCCTACCCCCCCTCTTCCTCAATTAACCCCTTCAATGCTGCGATTGTGTATGACCCCCCATCGCAGCATTGCAGGGGTTAATATTAGTCCCCACAAGCTTGTGGGGACTAAATATCAGTCAATGCTGTGCTTCAATGGAGCATCAGCATTGAAAGAGTTAAAAAAAAATTAAAAAATAATAATAAAGAAAAATAAAAAAAAATTAAAAAATAAATAAATAAATAATTGATAAAATAATAATAATAATAAAAAATAACAGCACTGACCTGAAAGTCCAGCGTGCTTCCAGGTCAAATGCTGGGCTGGGCTGATCAGATCGCTCCTAGCCAATAGGAGTGATCGGATCATTATGGCAGCCCACGGATGACCCTGCTCTACAAAGAGAGAGGGGTCATCTAGGTTAATTATGAAAAAACACAAATTATTAATAAATAAAAAAATCATAATTATTACCTGATCACTTGTCGGTGACATTTTAAGTCGCTGATTATTGATCGGTCTCCCTGATTGATGTCAGCGGCCTAAACCTGTCACTTACAAGTAATCTGATAAAAAAAAATATTTTAAAAAATGTAAATGCACATGTTCCAGTTTTGCCCTCATAGCTTCCTCAAAAAATGCATGAACCATGCATGTGAGGCCTTGTTGGAATCAGGGGATCTTGGTGAACAAAATGTGGTGTCTTCCACTGTTGCACGTATGCTGTGCAAGAAATTCAGTGCAACATTGAAATGTATGCGTTAAAAATGCAATCAAATAATTTCCCTGTGAAGTTTGGCAGACATCAGTGAAGAAATGGCTGGCTGAAAACTGTCAAAACTACCCTAGTTGAACACCTTGACTTGTCTACTGTTCATAAATATATACTTTTATGGGGTAATTTACAGTGGGGGGCTTCCAAAATGTCCCAAATGGGATATGGGCTCAGCAAACCAATTTCTGAAAATTCCAAATTTGAAAAGGAAAATGCGCATGTTCCAGTTTTGCCCTCATAGCTTCCTCAAAAAATGCATGAACCATGCATGTGAGGCCTTGTTGGAACCGGGGGATGTTGGTGAACACAATTTGGTGTTTTTTTCTGCAGTTGCACATATTCTATACAAAATATAATATAAAATCTAAAGCAACATTGCAACAAATGCAAAAAAAACAAAAAAATATAAAAATACCTCAAAATTTGGCAGCAATTGGCGATAAAATCCCTGTTTGAAAAGTGTCAAAATGACCCTAGTTGTACACCTTGACTTATCTACTGTTCATAAACATATAATTTTGGGGGGATAATCAGTATCTGTGACAACTATTGCAGTTATTAGACTACCATGCCAAATTTGAAAAAAATTACATTTCAAAAACGTGATGCATGCCTTGCAATATTTGCCCTATACTGGTCAAAATAGATAAAAATCCTGGCCATGTTGGGTGGTTTCCAAATCAGGACAACTTAATGAATATATTTGGGATAATTTTTTCCCATTGGTTCAATGTGTGTACAATTTGTATGTATACAAAACTGTAAAAAAATGCTTTTTTTTCATTTTTTCCCCACTTTTTCCAGTTTATTTCAAACAAAACAATGTACTACCCAGCTTAATATGGTTTCAAATGAAAGCCCTACTTGTGCTGAAAAAAACAATATATGATTTGTGTGGGTGCACCAATTGATAAGAGAGAAATTATAGTTGAAGAAAGACATGGCAAAAACACAAAAACGGCTCTGGTCCTTTAGCGACACGTTAGTATCAAAATCCCGGTCCTGAAGGGGTTAATGCAACACAACCATCTTAGCACTGCATCACCAAATGAACACCTAATTACAGATAACAAAATGCACACAGCTGCATATAACTAAGCTGAATACCACTTGGTCTGAGAAGGCCTGTGAAACCAAAGGGGAATAGCGTCCTGTATACTGTAATCAAGAATTAAGTTCCACAAACTCTGAACCAACATCTACGTTTCCTTTTTAATAATATATTCAGGTTGAAACAGAGTGAATAACACAAAACCTTTACTTTTCCTCTCACTGATTTCTAGGCCTAGAAAGTTTTGTCCTCTGAAGTGACCACAAAATCTGGATAAATAAAAATTACAAAGTTCTATTAAACCCTCTACAGCAAGTAAAGTGCCAGGAAACAGATGACCAAACTCATATCAGGACAGGCTCTGCCACACTGACACCCAAACACATACACCAGGACAGGCTCTGCTGCCACATGGACCCCCACATCAGGATGGGATAACCTACTAATAGTATAAAAAATGCCTTCCACATTGCTTTGTTGTTTGTGTGTATTGCCCCTTGTGTATTTGTGCCCCCCCAGCCACCCCCCTTTGTGCATTTTTGCAATACACCCTTGTTAATGGATGTTCACGAACCATCTGAACTCCTCGCTGCTTAGGACTTTAACTCCCATCATACACATAAGGCTCCTGATGGCCATATGAGGGGTGTTGTAGTTATGAGCTGCAAGAATAAATTGCTGATGGGTTCTGTTTGTGTATTTGCTTTTCACACACTAAGTTAAAACTCCATAAAGTCTTAGAACTCTTAAACACAGCAGATTAATTCATGTGAAAATAAAAACAATTCTAGATTTATTTGATGTCCCCAGCCAGCCCCCCTCCCTTGTGTATTGATGCACCAACCCTTTGTAATGGTTAATATACCGTATTTGCTCGATTATAAGACGACCCTGATTATAAGACGACCCCCCAAAATCTAAATATTAATTTAGGAAAAAAACAAAAAGCCTGAATATAAGACTACCCTATAGGAAAAAAAGTTTTACTAGTAAATATTAATTCATGTAAACAATATTTTCATATTTAATAAAAGCTATGATTGAGAAAAATATATATTTTTTTATTTCCTTTTATTTGCCAACCTGCCCCCCAGTTATGCACATCTGCCCCCAGGGTTGCCACTCTGCCCCCAGAAATGCCTTATACCCCCTATTTGCCACTCTGCCCCATGATATGCCTTTTAATCCCCTATATGCCAGAGTGGCATATAGGGGGTTAAAAGGCATATCATGGGGCAGAGTGGCATATAGGGGGTTAAAAGGCATTTCTGGAGATATATATATAACTGCTAACAGCAATCACACCCCTATCAAGCCAAGGCAGCCAGTACATGCTGGAACCTAGGATGATAGGAGTGTGAGTACAGCCTCCCTATGCCATGCTATGATGCTACCACCACCACCCTTACACATCCATACTAACACACACTCATTCACAAACATTTAAATACTCATTCATTCCATTAATCACATATACACACACACACTCAAACCCCCCAGCCCCTCACCCCCTTACCTGAACTGCTGATCTCTCACTCGAAGACTTCTGCAGGGGCCCGCTGTGCGTGCAACTTCTCTGGCCCCGCCCCCAGAGGAAGGAGGGGGGAGGCAGAGTTTTGTGACACGCTGCTAGCTTCTTGTTCTCCTGCTGCTCGCGACCAAAGCCCGGTAAGTAGCATGGCCCCATTTTGAGGTCTGATTAGAAGACGACCTCGATTATAAGACGAGGGGTATTTTTCAGAGCATTTGCTCTGAAAAAAACCTCGTCTTATAATCGAGCAAATACGGTAATAGCCCCCATACCCATGTGTATTAACCCCCCCTCCGTTTATGTATTGATATATATTCTAACGACCCTGATGTGTAATTATGTCCCCAGCCACCATTTTTGTGTATTTAATTTTGCCAAGGCAGCCCCCCCTTGTTAATGTCCCTCCTTCTGTCACCTCCACTATTTATTTAAAATAAAATACTTTTTTTGCTGGCCTTCCTTCTTCCACCATAACACCACTGACTGCTGCTCTTCTCCCTCGTGCTGCAGTGACAAGCAACTGTTCCGTAAGAGCCCGCCCCCTTCAGAGGGGCGGGACGAAGAGCCTCAGTCAGTGATCGGCATGCCGGCAAGCCATTAAGCAGCCAGCATCGGCTGCAATTGGAACTTAGTGTAATGGTATAGTGTTTCAATTGGGGGGGCACACTGGGGGGCACAGCATAATGTAGGGGGGGCCATGGCCCCCTCTGGCCCCCCCCTGGCGACGCCACTGGGGGGCACATGGGGGGCTAATTATAAAACGGTACATATACACTATATATATATATATGTACACATTAGATGTGCATTTTTAACTACATAATATGTACTTATCTCTTTGAAGTAAAGATCGTGATTGAAATATGATTTCAAAATAACAGCTAAAGTGACAGTTATTTTTAATTCTTTAATATTAGCCCCTGCTGACAATATATATAAATATTAGACCCTGCTTCCAATATATATTAATATTAACCCCTGCTGCGGATATATATTGATATTAGCCCCTGCTGCGGATATATACTTACATTATACCCTGCTGCCGATATACATAAAAATTATACCCTGCTGCCTATATATATTAATATTAGCCCCTACTGCCGATATATATTATTAGTCTCTGCAGCCAATATATATATAAATATTAGCCCCTGCAGCCAATATTTATTGATAATAGGCCCTGCAGCCAATATATATTAATATTAGCCCCTGCTGCCGATTTATATAAATATTAGACCCTGCTGCCAATATGAATATAAATACTAGAACCTGCTGCCAATAAATATTAATATTAGCCCATGCTGCCAATATATGTTAATATTAGCTCCTGCTGCCAATATATATATATATATATATATATATATATATATATATATATATATATATATATATAAATATTAGCCCCTGCTTCCGATATATATTAATATTAGACCCTGCTGACGATATATTTTATTAGTCCCTGCTTCCGATATATATTAATATTAGCCCCTGCAGCCAATATATATTAATATTATACCCTGCTGCCAATATATACAAATATTAAACCCAGCTGTCAATATATATAAATATTAGACCCTGCTGCCAATATTTAAATAAATATTAGCCTCTGCTGCCAAAACATATATAAATATTTGCCCCTGCTGCCAATATATATATAAATATTAGACCCTGTTCCCAATATATTTTAAAGTGAAAAAAATTGGACCCTACCCAAGCATTTCCTTGGGCCCGGCTCAATGCTCCCTTGCATGCAATCACTCCCTCCGCTACCACACCAAAAAATATATATATACTGCAGATCAGGGGAAGACTGTGAGACTGCACCGTGACATTGAAAGGTCCTCGCCCCCGTAATCATTCCCAGAGTCCCTTTGTCCCCTCATTCACTAAACCATACCTCTCTTGTACTTACACCTTGTAGTTCAGTATGGATCAAATAAACAACACATGGAAACAGCACATGCAACTGAATAAGACAAAAAAAATGGATTTGCAGGTATACATAAATAATGCATGGAAACATAGCATTGCAGGTATAAACCAACAGAACACATAAACCCAGCATTGCAGGTATAGATCAACTGGAAATCACATGTAAACTCAGCACTGAAGCTATAGATCAAATAAACAACACATGGAAACAGCACTGCAGGTATTGATCAACTGAATAAGTTACAAATCCTATATTTGGAGGTAAAAATAAATAATGTATGGAAACATAGCAGATACAGATCAACAGAATTTGACACACTATTTGACATCCAAACAACTATAAATCATTCTTTTTTATCACATTATTAAAATCCCAAAAATCAAAAAAGTTAAAAGGCCCAAATAAATTAAGGAGATTAGACATAATGGAATCAAACATTTGCTACTGCAAACATTTTTAGATGAAAAAGTCCAGTTTTATTCAGCACAACAAAACAGTGATAGCATTATTCTTAACAATATTCTTGAAAACGAAATATGAAACTTCAACAAAACTTTTAGCCATTAATGCAACACAACCATCCTAGCACTGCATCACCAAATGAACACCTCATTACAGATAACAAAATGCACACAGATAACAAAATGCATATAACTAAGCTGAATACCACTTGGTCTCCCTTAACAGGGAAGGCTTGTGAAACCAAAGGGGAATAGTGTCCAGTATAATGAAATCAAGTTTGCTTTTTAATAATATATTCAGATTGAAACAGAGTGAATAACACAATACCTTTACTTTTCCTCTCACTGATTTCTAGGCCTAGAAAGTTTTGTCCTCTGAAGTGACCACAAAATCTGGATAAATAAAAATTACAAAGTTCTATTTAACCCTCTACAGCAAGTAAAGTGCCAGGAAACAGATGACCAAACTCATATCAGGACAGGCTCTGCCACACTGACACCCAAACACATACACCAGGACAGGCTCTGCTGCCACATGGACCCCCACATCAGGATGGGATAACCTACTAATAGTATAAAAAATGCTTTCCACATTGCTCTGTTGTTTGCGTGTATTCCCCCCTTGTGTATTTGTGCCCTCCCAGCCACCCCCCTTTGTGCATTTTTGCAATACACCCTTGTGTATTGATTTATTTGATGCCCCCAGCCAGCCCCCCCTCCCTTGTGTATTGATGCACCAACCCCTTGTAATAGTTAATATAATGGCCCACATACCCATGTATATTAACCCCCCTGATGTGTAATTATGGCCCCCTCTGCCCCCCCTGCCGACGCCACTACTTATAGACCAATCCTTTCTTCCCTTCTGATGAGTTTTGGTTTGTGTTCTGAAGCTATGTATTCCTTCCTCTATAAATTGACACACATACATCTCCTTAAGCATCTGACTGCATACAATTTCCATTGTTATTTTCAGTCATGTGTCATTGGTTGCTATGAGTTGCACTCGCTACTGGATCCAAGGTATGAAAGTTGGTATTAAAATACATTTTAATACAATATAACCTTAAGGGTGAGCAATAGAAGTACAGCCTTATGATGCTGCCAGAAGAAATTGTGTATACTTAGTGATAAACATGATCTTTTTTGAGCTGTATTCCAAATATTAAAAAGAGACACATGGTGGAGAATTTGAAAAATATACCATATGGCGTCATTTTTTTTCCTTCTCATTGTAGTGACATTTGCTTAAGAAAGCTTTAATAAAGCAGAAAAAATATAGGTTTGACTGATTTTTTGATTTAATACAACCAGGGGATGCTATGGAAAAAGGCAAATAGAGGCTGGCCAATGAGGTAAGGATCCCCTTGATCATCAGGAATAGGGAAAATATTACTGCTGGCTTATGCAGACATCTATGGGCATGTCAGAAGTTGTGGGGTAGGGTGGAAGGTGCAGCAATGTTGCCATAAAGGGGTTTATAAAGTGAACTGAAATGTTTCCCGGGTCTTTGTTCTGTTGTAAGTTTGTTGTTGTTTGATGTTTCTTTTCTTAATATACTGTAATTTGTTTTGCAATCACACCAGCAATGTCCACTCTCCCCTTGCCAGTATCTACTGGTTTAATTAATGGAGGCCGTCTCCAAATGGGCTTGGAATGGTAGGTTCAGTGGGTGGCTAATGGCACCTGCTTGACTAGGGATCTTGTTGTTGTTAGTGTGGTAAGAACCACCTGTTGGGCTCAAGGTTCCACAGCTGCCATGCTGTTTATGATTACTGTTATACATTAACTCTGGGAGTTTAATAAAGCTATGACCAAAGCTCTTACCCACATTTATGTCTCATTTTGGGGTATGGGTTTGGATTTTTAGTGTTTTCCTGAACATCTCTACCTAAGCAGCCAGGATAGGAGCTCAGCTTTTTAACTTGGGAGTCTTAAATGACTCCTTGTGTTCTAAATCTCTGCAGAAGGAGAATGTGTGGGTTTAGTGCGCCTAAAACAGTTTTCCACTTTTAAGCTTTGTCTCATGGTCCAGTATCCTAACCCATCTATACAATTGATCTGGACCTCATTGTATCGTTAGCATCCATTGCTGTAATTATGTCATTATAAGTAGGATCATGTTTTATGTTTTGCTGACAAGTGCTTCAAACCTATGGGTAATTTTGCTTTTGCATCAAGCTGTGCTATTTACATTTTTCGAGGATTTGTAACATATATGTATATTCCTAGTGTAACATGCATATTAGATGTAGCAATGTGTAAATATGTTCTGCAATATGCATATATCTTATTGACTCTTAATATGTTCTGCTCTGCGTTCCTGACATAACCTGACAGCTCACAAATTCATGTGGCTTCCTGGTATACTACATGTTGAACATGGCTTAGTGTAAAATTATGCAAATTGCCTTAGAACGTTCTATTGAGCTGTTTCACCCTAATAAGGTCCTGTAATTGACGTGTCTGAACTCCTTCCAGCACAAAATAAACAGAAAATGGAGCTTGACAGATTTTATTTTCGCCTTTTTTTAAACAGCTCAATCTTTGAATCAAATTTAATACATGTCAAAAGAGCAGGTGTTACTCTGGCTGTTTAACAGACATAAAATATTTCCATATTCTGTCTCTGTGGGCTTTCTGTGTGGGTGAATGTCTCTCATAGCAGAAGTGTGAGCTGAAACAAATGGTTATATCTGGCAATTGAGCATTCTTTTTACTTGTTTTTTATTAAGGTTAACTCTGCATAAAAAACAGATAAAATTTTATTATTGTGAAGTCAAATACAGAATAAATGTGAGAAAATAGGTGAATTTAATAATAAAAATGTATTTCAGGAAATCCTTAATCAAACCATAATGGTATCACAGGGAAATGTTTGCTGTCCTAAAGTCCCAGGAGAAGAATTTGTAGGAGAACACAGTGATCTGCATCATTTATACACCCATCTAATAGAAAAGGACACTGCGTGAGAACAGAGTTCATGCTATGGAACTACAGAATTAAAGAAATCTATCATCTACCCATAAGAATATGGGTAGAGAGATTTTACTCTGAACTTCTTTTCTATATTAAAAAATAATGTAAAGCGCTGCACTCATCTGATGAAAAATACCATTAACATGTTCTTATGTTGTATTAATATTGAAATATTAATTCACATAATACATAAAATGACATTCAAAGCTTATTTCCTGGTCTTTCTGTTGAATGATGTGCTAAGCAGTATATAAAAAAATAATCCATCACAAAAACACCTTCTAAAATGTGTAATTTTCAACTTTTGATTAAAGTGTATAATACAAAGTATATAATCAAAGAGAAAAGGTTTTGCTTCCCATGCACGTGAAATTGGATACAATTAAACATCACAAAGCAGGTGATGGAAATTGGGACATCTTTGAAGCCAGCCAATGCAATTTACCCCCATCATTTTAAAAACCTGACACCCCAAGGTATTTTAAATGCTGGTATTTTAACCCTTCCATGAACAAATTCTACCACCAGCCTTTGCCAAAATGGTAGGTTTTTTTTTGTTTTTGTTTTTTTTAAGACAAAATGTACTTCAGGTATGAATTTATAGCCCCTGTTATATGTCAGTGTCAAACACCCCAATATGTGTTCAGCAATATCTCCTGAGTACAGCGATACTCCCATGCATGGGTTTGTCTGGTTGTTTGGGAGGTAGAATTCCACAATTAGAAATTTGATTTTTTTTCAACTTGGAGCATCTGGTTCTACTGCCTCCACGTCCTATTTGGGACATCATTGAAGCTGGCTAATTCAATTTACCCCATTAAACCATGTATTTTAAATGCTGGTATTTAAAATACAAATGCACAAATTCTACCACCAACCTTTGCCAAAGTTTGTGGTAGTCATTTTTTGTGCGTTCTCTTTCACACACATTATACTTTAAGTGTGAATTTACAGACCTTGGTAAATGTTATCTTTTCCAAAGAGGTGGTTAAAAGAGTAATACAAAAAATATTTATTAACTACCGGTATGCATGGCTATGAAAAAACAAGGCTAAGTTTCAATGTTTTAACTAGAAAAAATTAAAAAGGTGGTATAGATTTCCCTGATATTAAAAATATCATGTTGCAGCAATGATATTACACTTAACTATCAAAAAGAAAAGTTATACTTTGAGAAGCCTAATATAAAGTGAAATCACTGATTATTAATAATATGGACTCTGGCATATTACTTTAGGTGAATAGAAAGAGTAAATTGTTTAAATCAGTAACAATTAATCTGATTATAGATAATCTTTTAACATATGGTGGACATGTAAAATGAGAAGTGGTGTAAATTTTATGACTATATTTAATTCACCTCTATAAAACCTTTCCCAGAATGATATATGGAATATAATATCCACTTTTAAAGATATATTTACTAATGTAAGAATTACAAATTATAAACAAAAAGAAATGAGCAACAAAAAGCCTGATTTAGAAAATTAAATAGAAACATTATTTTACAGTAGGAAGTAATATTAAGTGGCTTAATTTACTTTAACATGAAGTATAATATAATAATGAATGCTTTAATAAAATGGAAAAGGGATCTAAAGAAAAAGATTCAACTGCAGGATTGGATAAAGATCATGGTAAATGTTAAAAAAATATATATACATTGTTTAATCTCGTTGGATTGCAATTCAAAATGCAAAACAAGTGGCATCTAATACCTGCAAAGCCAAATAAAATGTTCCAGTCTTTGTTCCAGTGTATGCTGGAGACGTGAGAAAGAATTAGGTACAATTCTACTTGTCTGGTAGGAGTGCAGAGAGCTAGAAATATTTTGGAAAATATAAACATTGGAGTAATAAGGAGAGGCCCAAGATAAACGAAGAAGACACATGTCTTGACAACAGCTAAGATTGCTTTAGCTTGAAAAACCCCTACATTAAAAACGGAAATATTTTAACTAAAGATGGAGGTTGAGCCTACACTAAATAATACACTTCTGCATTCGGATTTGTACAAATTGCAAATTTAATAAAAACGAGGCCAGACCCCTTATGAAACGGATGAAAATGAAGAAAAAATCTCTGAATTCTGATCAGAAATTCACAGGCTCTTTCACTTTCTAAATGTATCCCAACCTTCTCTGCCTCCCACTTCCATTTCTCACAGCTCCGCTTCTTTGTCTTGCATCTTCTCACTCATTTCCTTGTTCATTTTCATGACCTCCCAGCGAACTGGAAGCTCTGCCATTTTGCCCTAAAATAACCCTGTGTAAACATCCACCAAAATGGTGGAGCTTTCAATGACGTCCTCTCCACTGACTGGAGGATCAGGAAGTGCCATCGTTTTAGCAGAAGTTTGCTGGGAGGTTATAATCGTGGAGATGTGGGCAAAAAAAGAAAAGAGAGAAAAAGAGAAGATTGAAGAGGGGAGAAAGGAGAACAAGAAAATGCAGAACAAGAAGACGTGAGGCTCGGATGTGGAGTTGCAAGACATGGAAGTAGAAGAGGGAGACATTTAGAGAGCGCGAGAAAGCGAGTGAACGAAAATGAGTGTCAGAGTCTGGAAGTGTGTGAGAAAGCAAATGTGGGTGTCGGACAATGTATTTCGTTTCTGTATTTAAAATGCCCCCCCAATTTTCAATCAAAACAAATCGGTCAAATTTGTACATCTACTAAATAATTAAAAAATATAACACATAATATAATAAAAAGCTTGTATGATATGGACTAACTCTTTCCCTAATGAGTAGATCTTGAATATATAGTTTAAAAACAACTCAGACCCAAATGATATAGATAGTCGCTGACACCATTAAAAACCTGTGGCTTCCAGAAAAAAATAAAAATTCTAATGAATTGAATGGTAGTATGAACTGGTGTTTGTTGTTAATGTCTTTTTTTTATAGATAACATATCAATGCTATATAGATAAATATATTTGACAATGTCTCTTTTTGAAAAACTTATTGAGTTATATATAATGATGTATATATATATATATATATATATATATATATATATATATATATATATATATATAATGTGTAGATCAGAGGGTGGGAACATGAACGCAACACAGAGTCCATTAATAAAACAAGGTCCAATCATCACAGGAAGTACTTCACCTGAAGCTTCACATAATGTGAGGGACAATGTCCACTTTTATATGGATAGAGTATACTCCTATTTATTCAGATGACTAATGGGTAGATGTTTACTACAGTATCTACATTACATTCCCTAAGAAGGTGAACACTAAACCCTTTCTCAGTAGACAACAGTTTGTATGCCATCAACCAATGTGAAATGTCACAGTCAGAAACAAGAAAAATACTGTAGAAAATCAGCTAATATATAGTTATGATGTTTTTATTCCTCTGAAATTATATTTCTAGGTCCTTACACATATAGAGCTCAAATATTTTATTAAATGGAAAGATGGATAGACACATATGTATTTTCCTCTAAGAATTACACTAGGCATTGGACATATTTTTCACAGTAACAAAACCTTCACTAAAGTACTGTATTGTCTGTTTCAACCAGAGCCGGCCTTAGGCGTTGTGGCGCCCTGTGCGGACTACTCCTCTGGTGCCCCCCCTCACTACCCCCCTCACTACCCCCCCTCTCTGCCCCTTCAAACTACGCGCCCTCTCTGCCCCTTTAAACTACCCCCCTCAAACTACCCCTCCCCTCTACCCCTTCAAACTACCCCTCCCCTCTCCCCCTTCAAACTACCCCCCCCTCTGCCCCTTCAAACCACCCCCCCCTCTGCCCCTTCAAACTACCCCCCCCACTTACCTTGTTGCCGGAGTCCTGCAGTAAGAGCGGGAGGCATCCGTCTTCTCGCTCTGCCGGCATTTCATGTTGAGCGCCGGTATAGTCAACTCAACATGAGATGCTGGCACCGCGACGGAGTCACGGAGAGTAAGGGGCGCCGAGCGGTTGCCGAGAACTTCACGAGCAACCGCTCGGCGCCCCTGACCGGGACTTAGATTAAAGCATCGTTTTTTTTTTTAAACTTTATTTAACATCAATGATGTTAAATAAAGTTTTAAAAAAAAACAAAAAAAAAAACGATGCTTTAATCTAAGTCCCGGTCAGGCGCCCCTGCAACCATGGCGCCCTGTGTGGTCGCACAGGTCGCACACCCCTAAGGCCGGCCCTGGTTTCAACTATAGTCTAATTTTCATAAAATATTTTGATTTGACTGTTATATTCTTATGTTGTGTTATAAATTATGTTGACTTGGTTGCAATTCCAATCTCCCTAGGTGTTCTCAATATGTTTTTCTGCTTTTTCATACTGCCAAAAAATTTATGATATAATTAATTAACGGATAAAACTGAGAATACTACAGTCTGTTGATCTTATGCATTAGTAAATCATACCTATAATCAACTTAGCAGGCAATATCAATCAGAAGCACAAGAGAAAATAAATAATATATATATAGATATATGCATACCATTAAAGCACCCACTCATCTGTCTCTATTAGTTCTGTTTTACCAAAACGCTTAAACAAAAAATATAATATTTAATAGATTTGTGCATTCAGAGTAATACAAATTTAAATTTTATCAAAATTTGCCAATTCTGTTGCTGCTTAAAAATGTCCAAAACGAGTTGGCATGATAACGAAACAAACAAAAACAAAGCAAGGAGCTTAAAATTTTCCACTTTTTTTCGAGAAGCGTTTCTTCCCAACACTTTCAGCCAGCATCCTAAACAAGCCTTTTAAACAACCAATAACAGATCATCTTGACTCAACTAATTCAACCAAGCAGTCCTCCCCTGCTGTTTCACTTCCCCTTCAACCACTTCCTGGAATGTAAGCTTGCAAGAGCAGGTCCACTGTGTTATTGTTTATGATTGTAAAATATTCTACTGACTCTGTTATAACAATGCTATGGAATCTGCTGGTGCTATATTAATGTTATGTAACAAATGAGAGAGCAACTGTGACACCAAGACAGTGAACGTTGTTGGTTGGAAGGTGGACAACAGTAATATACAGTAGATGTCTGGAATTGTGGACAGAGGGGCTGGAGGGATATCCATAGACTCAGCCTTTGAGATGTTAAGCTTCAGGCAGTGGGGAACACCAACAGATAGACAAGTTCCAACAAAGGATACACTAAAGCTACAGTCAGAGAGGTAGGTTTTAGACCAGAAAAGAGCTGTGCCATGGATGCAGTTTATAATGAGCAAGTGCTAAAATTAGCAGTGCATCTTCCCAAAAATCTCTACATGGAAAGAGTTAAAGTAAAAAGAGATAGGGCATAGACAAATAGTAGAATGTATTTAGCGGGTTTTTTCACTAGCTTTTTTGGATGAGTAAAAGATTTTTTAAATAAAAGTGAGAAAAGGTATTTTTCAATTTTTCATCATATTTTATTATTTTTATTATAGGAAATTAGATAAATATGACCAAAACAATGGTATCTGAAGAAAGCACTTCTTGTCCTGAAAAAAACAATATATAACTTGCGTGGGTACAGTAAATGGTGAGGAGAAAATTACATCTAAACACGAGCACCGCAAAAGTCTTAAAACAGCCTCGGTCCCAAAGGGTACAAAAAGTTAAAAACAGCCTGGTCCTAAAGGGGTTACATAAAAGGTTTTTTGCATGATCAGTCATATTTTCTAAATCAGTTCCAACATTTCACAATTTCTGCCAGAGTAGGCAAACAGTTTGTTTTCAGTTGGAAGGGTGCTAGGCATTTTGGTACTTACTTTTCTTTCTTTTTCAATATTATTTTTTGGGGACTTTGAAGCTGAAGTATACCCCCTCCTTAAGTCTCATTCAGCCCCTTCTAGGACTTAAGCTTCCACACCCAGGCGCCCCAGAAACTATTTTAATGTGTATACTGTATTGGGCATTCTTAGTGACACCCAGGCACCCAGTGACCCTATGATCTGTGCTTTCTGTAAATATATCTCAAGGTAGAATATATATATACTTCCGGTGAAATGGTTTACCGGTCTACTGTGATGTTTAGAACTATATTTTTGCTCGTGCCTATCATATTTAAGATTAGTGTATTTTTCAAATGTGCATGAAAAAAAGCATATATGATGAATGCACAATAATGGTTGTATGAAATATGAGTCTGTTTTTAATTATTTGCAGTGCTGAATTTTATCCCCAGGCCCATCCTTGCTTTCTGGCCATTAATAATAGAATGTTATTTGTCTTTGAGAGATGTTAATAATGAAAAGATTTTTTTTATATTTATATTTATTATTTATATTTATTTAGGATGTGCCAAAAATGGCTGGAATAGGATACCCTATTTATGTCTTCCTGTCTGCTACTTTGTCTGACTGTGCTTAATAATTAAGAACAGTGTAAATTAACCAACTTTTTCTAATTATCACCTCCATAATATCTTAAAGACCTGGAACTCATCAGAACTTGCTTTTACCATCATATGCCAGTGTTGCAAAATCTAAAGGTCCTTCATACGCTTAACATTAAAAAAAAATTAAATATAAGGCGTTTTGGGATTTTTACAACAGTTATCTCTCATATTCCTTACCAGAGTTTCCACGTCTTCTCATTCATTCTTCTACGTAGAGTTTCGAGGAAGCCACAACCAATATTCATCTCTAATTTTAATATCCGTGCTGTCTACAAATCATTTGTACTGACTATGACTAAACATGAATCTGCTATTTAATTTAAGAGTAAATTCTAATACTTTACTGGATACACAAGCCAAGAAGAACGGAGCTAGGATTAATTTATTATGTGATTGATAACAAAACATGCACGGTTACAATGTTATTTATGATCTACTGCGAAGGAGCTCATCACTTACATGCAAGCTATAAGTTATGCGTGTATTTTATAAGAAAATAAACATTTTCAAGTTATAGTTTCTGTCAACATTGAAAATATATTCCTATTTATTTATGGAGAGTGTCAGACTTTAAAACATCTTAGATTTGTCACCACATACCTATAATCACTATTAGCAAGTACATGTATCCTCTTACGGATACATTATATAAATACTATTTTTATTGTGGTCTTCAAATTTATGAAGAGATATAATTGTTTCATTTAAAACCTGTCACATAACAAAGTGCCTTCTTTGCTTCTGAATCAATTCCCTAGCAATAAATATAGTTAGGTATACCATAAATACAGTAATGTGCAGAAGGGTTAGGCATGTGTGAAAAAAATGCTGTAAAGGAAGAATACATTTTAAAAAAAAGACATGTTAATTAGTAATAAGTTTTATCATTTAAGAAAATGCAAAGTGAGTAAACAGAAGAAAAATCAAAATACCACCCTTTTCCTTAAAAACAGCATCAATTCTTCTAGGAAAACTTGCACAAAGTAAGGGATTTTGTAGGCATATGTATGGTTAAACAAATACCCAAAAGGGTGCTAATGGTCTTTAATTTAATATGTAGGTTGAAACACAATCAGCAACTGACAGAAAAACTGTGTAAGAGGTATAGAACTGGGTGAGGAATAGTTTAACTCACTAATAAAGTGAGGTTGCTGAAGACAGTTTAATGTCAAAAGTCTTATACCATGACCGAGCACAGCAACGAGACACAAGGTACGTATACTACATCAGCTAAGTCTCTCCCAGGCAGGAATTTCAAGGCAGATAGGTTTCCTAATGTTCTGTCCAGGCTTTTTTGAAGACGTACAAAGAAACACATAATGGTGAGGATAGGCGCAGTGGTCGGCCAAGGCAACTTAGTGGAGCAGAAAGACAACAGCATGCTTTCTTCCCTTCAGAAGATATCAAGCAGTGCCATCAGCTGAACACTGGCAGGAAACAGTAGGACCCCGGAACACCCATCTACTGTCCAAAAAAGTTTTGTCTGAATTGCTCTTCATGGAAGACTTCCCATAAAAAAAAAATGATGATAATAATCGACCTACCTATGTCCCTCTTCATTTTCAGGAGGTGGTTCCCTTTATGCCTGCTGCTGACATAAAGGTGCTAAAAATTCCACACACTGAATGTTTGGCCAGTGACTTAGTAACCAGATATACTCATGTGCTGTCCAAGGCCTGACCAAACTCATTTGCCCTCTTATCTTCTTTTGCCCCACCCCTTACTGCCCATGCCACACATTTTCACACCCCTTTCTCTGTAAACTCCACAGAGCAAAAATCCTCCAGTCAAGGAGGGGAGATGTCAACGAAAGCGACGCAATTTTCACGGAAGTTCACCTTAGGGCATGACATGTGTGTGACTTGCCTGGTTTTGGTACCCTAATAGTTGTGTAATAAGTATCTAAAAAGCCACCCGGGCCTAGGGATTTAAAAGATTCCAGCTCTTTTATCACCTGCTTAACCTCCAGTTTAGTTATTGGGCTTGATAACATATTGCTAATCTTTACTGGCATCTGTGCCAAATATGAGCTAGATAGTTGCATATGCCAACCTTTGATGGCTGGTAAGTGTTACTATACTGTCCTGTAAATAATATAGCACCTTATAAAATGAGGCACATTTTTGGCATATGTCCCTTGGATTCATAACCTTGGCCCCTCAGACAACTAGACTGCCCTTTTTAAATAACGTGTTACTGATTAAGTCTTTAGAACTCCCTTTTGCACATTCTATCCTTCATTCTTTTACTGTTTGCCTATACTACTTCCACTGGAAGTCTCTCTCAAGTATCTACTGCTATTTCTGTAAAATTGTCTAACATTATCCCTCAATCTCCCGGCCCCCTAGTTCTTACTCTTTTTTTGTTGAAATGCATTCCCTTTGGACTTTATTTCACCCATCCATATATTTAAATGTTTCTACCATGTCTCCCCTTTCATTTTACTCCTCTAGCTCATATTAAGCATTAGGATACAAGCATATTAACACCGTGTATCTTATGGTATATATTTTTTTAATTCTCTCTAAATGATTAATGTGTTTATGGAGTCATGGTTACAGAACTGAACACAATATTCCAAACAACGTCTTGCCAGTGATCTAAAAGCATCTTTTTTCCTGCTATCGATACATCTTTCTACACAATCTAGCATTCTTCACTCTGCTTCACCACACTGTCTGCTCGCCTTTAAATCTTTTGAAATAATAATAACTCCATAACTTTGTCCTGATGTAGTCAGCAAAGTACCATTAAGACTTTTTTTCCGCAGCTGGAGTTTTGTGTCCTTAATGCATTCTTTTATGCCTGGCCACATTAAACTTTCGATCTCAAACTCGAGTCCATTTCTCTAGTTTTCTTACGTCATTTGTCACTTGACTTAACCCTTTCTGGTGTGTGAACTCTACTGCAAATCTTTGTTTTATCTGCAAACAGGCATACCTTCCTTTGCAGACCACATGTAATGTCATTGATAAATACATTAAATAGAAGAAGCCCTAGGTACAAATGACCTTCATTTCAAAAGCGTATGTGCCAGTCTCCAATCTTCTTCTACAGATGTGTCTTTCTATTTTTATTACCGCCTAGGCATTTCATTCTCCTGTTTTTGCTTGCTCTTGCCTAATTATTTGTTTAGCCTGAATCTGTTTACTTTAATTATGTTTTTATCATTACCCAGCTAAGTCTGTGTGTATTTCATATATGCTAGTTGTGTTGTTTTTAGAATATTTGTCACCCCACTTCAGAGCCCGAAAGTGTTTATTTTCCTTTAAATGAAATTTCTGACCAAACTGGGTCTAATCAGTAAAAGTGTGATTATGAAAGTATGCAATATACACAAGTAAGGAATACCAGATTTAACACATTAATGTTTTTTTCCAGTATCAAGTCTACTATTGCTGAGATTGGTTCCATAATCAATGTGTTTATTTAAGCCATCTTTATGGATCCAAAAAGAAACATGCTTCTTGCTGATACAGCAAAATGGACCTTCCAGTCAGCATCTGGCATATTAAAGTTACCCAAAACAGCCATCAGGAAGTCAAGAGCAAAGAACCAAGTGGCATCGCCATGGTGATGATCATTGCCCTGCACTTTTTAATGAGTTTTCTATGTATTCACTTTCTGTAAATGTTTTTTGAACAAGACAAGAGTGCACATGGAGGCTGATCTCCGCCAGATGTGCTTTGTGCTGCAAATGGCTGGACTTGCCTCCAGGCTGAATGTTGCTAGCCCTCCCTCGATACCATAAGGTAGTCAGTTTTACAGATTATGGTTAAGTGCCGTAAAACTTCTCATTTAGAACTACTCGGCAATTAGAAATGTTGCTGTTCTCTGAGCATTTTGTTTTATAGACTTTTATGCCTACGCACAAAAGTAGAAAAGTTTACCTACTTGTTTTGCTGCTACAGCTATCTTCACAATGTGTCTTTTGTCCCTCAGGGCAGTCACTCCACAAAGCAACTTCTTTCATGCCAGCAGCATAATCAACTATAAGTCAACAAATCTCTCAACAGATATTATAAAATATAAACTACAGTAGACTGCAATAGTGCTATGGAATATCCTGGTGTTCTATGAATACAATGTAATAATGCGAAAAGAGGCTATTATCATTACTATTTGTTTCCAACAGCTCAACCACTTTTTAACCTTTATGATGAGATGACCTGTATCATTGGCTCAGAATCCTCTCTACTACTAATTATTTCTTCAACATTACTGGTTGTGGGATATGACTACAATTAACAATACTTATTCTGCGGAAGTCGACTGTTTTGCATATCTGCCTTCTTCTGTTTACTAAACTGCAATTGCTCACAAGTTGGCTAAAAATAGGACTCTGCAACACTAAACTTCCACAAGACAAAAACGGGTCCAACTCATAATTTCACTAAAGCCAACTTTAAGCAGTCACAAATAAAATCACAACCCACAGATACTCGAATGCAGGAGATGTGTTTGTGTGTTAGTGTTTGAGGTAAAAAAAAAAACAAAGAAAAACAGACAACTTAGTTCGATCTTCCATCTTGCAGACCCTGAAGACTGATTCGATTTCTTAGTGAATATGTCATTTTAAGGCAGTCACGGTATCGGAAACCATGTAGATCCTGCTAATTTCAGTCTGCAATTTAGCAAACATAATCTTCTTCACACAGGACAATAATACAATCGCACAAACATAGCAATGTGGTAGCAAGTTGAAGTTTGTAAACAAAGCCTCTTTTGTGAGTTATTTTAAGAAATTAACTGTCAACTCGTGTAGCTGACTCCATTTCAACGTGCAAGTTTTGTATTTTATGCTAAAACTTTCATCTGTTAGAGACTATATGCTCATTCAAGATCTGCAAAGGTTGTGAATTCATGAGTTGGACTCCAAATCAGCCAACCTTTGTTGAATAGACCTATTTGTGGCATGAGTCCCTCTCTCTATATAATTTGTTATGCTGAAATTATCATGTTTTAGAAAATAAAATATATAAGGTTACTGTTAATTCATGGCACATCATTGAATCTAAAAATATGTAATATTATTAAAACACTATTTTAGGATTAAAATATATCATCTTAAAATGCACCTTTCAATATGGATCGAGCTTGCCCTTCAGTAAGAAACAGTAACCCCCCAATTAAGTGTGTTTTTTTCAGATTACCTCTAGCATCCCTGTGTCTTATAGCGTGTATTTATTTGAAAACTCTGCATGTCTTGTAAATCCCTTCTCCATGCTAAGAACGGCATCTATACAATCTAAGTGGAGGTTAACATGGGTAAGCACCACAGCACTTTCAAGATGATTTTTGTAAGATGTGTCTTTTGATTATCTGGACTATTTATATATTTATTGTAATTATTAGTCCTTTAAATGTTTACAGAAACAATAAGTGCACTCCATAGTGAGTAATAGGCAATAATAATTGAATGACTCAGCACTTTGTGATTTACTTACTGTTTACGTGCACCCGAGACACTTTATGTATATATAACCATAGTTCCTCCATATGCTCTGATTAGTTTCCTAGAAACCTCTGCTGTCTATGTTATGAAATACTATATATGTTTTGATTTTTTATATTTTTTTGTACAATAAAATAATATATTTTTATAAGGGCTTGTGTAGAACTCTTTTTGTGCAAGGTATACAAATCTATACAATCTAGTAGATTTCACTTCACAAATGAATTCATTCAGCCTACCTAGAAGGTGAAAACATGTTCACAAGTGTGAAGGCCAACATACATTGCCAAGCAGTTCTCACACTCCAGTAGGACACTGCACTCTTTCGGACTCTTTTGTTATTACAGTTTTACAAAACCAATGTTACCCTGTTGTCAGTAGTTTATTAAGTGATGACATATAGAAAAAGAATCTGGGTTGGTCACTAAACTGGGGCCAGGTTGCCCTTTTGGGTGTTGGGATACCCTGTTACAAGGGAGATGTCTAATGTCCTCAGTGGGCCAATTTACACTATGGAGGATTCTACTAGACACATCCTTCATAGCAGAAGGAGTGCTAAAATAACAGCAGGAGAAGAAAAGATGATGACTGCAAAGAAGGCAGCTGAGGTCGCTGTCCTTGGTCAGGGCTAAGAAGAAATGTCACCTTTTCTAACATCTATATATTTTACAGTTTTCAGTATTAATAAAAATAAACAAGCATTTTTTATGTTAGAGGAATTCATTTGGTTACTATAAGTAGTATAATTAACTTTGCATGGTCTGTACAAGCTGAATAGCCCATATTTTGAGAAAGTAGTGTTAGACTTAATGATTGTAATAAATTACAGTTGTTATGCAGAATCTTACAAAGACAATTCAGAAATAATAATTAGTGAATTTTGATGGATTGGCTTCTTTTCATGTAGCCTGAAATGAAAAGCATTGTGGGAGCAAGATAGACATAGTAATTACTTTCTTTTCACTACAAAAAAAATTAATGTAGCTCTCATTTGGCTTTGTTTTCGGATGTTCAAATTTTTTTTTAAACTCAATTGCTATATATTTATTGTATTAAAGTCAAGCTACATTTTACATAACACTAGAAATAAAGAGAACCATGCCTCTTCTAGGATGAGGGCTGTTGAAGCTTTTGTCGGTAGAAGAGCTTTGGTAGGGAGAAAATAGGGTTGATTTTACGCAGGGTGAGTCCTATATAATTGTGGTGGAATAATGTCTGTGAGTTGGCTATAGATGGACAACTTTAGTTGAACAAAATTCCTACTCCTTTCTGCACACATAGATAACTAGTAACCACATAATCATTGACTCTATTCCATCCAGCCTATCATATAGGGACAGAAGGGGGTTATATAAATGTGTCTGTTCTGGTCTTGGAGTAGAGTATGATGTATTAGGCAAGCCAGATAAAGGCATTGATAGATGTTAAAACATAAGCTGATCTGCTCAATGATAGCCTTTCCGCAAGGTAGACAAAATCTCTGCTATTTTTTAAGGTGTTCAATAGGGTGCAATATGGAAGGAGCTACACTGGTAAAATCCACCTACTGTGAGCAATTTACTGCCTAAGCAGTGGACATTTTTTACCATGTATTTTAACCAACACATTACAAAGGGGACTTTAATAACACCCTAAAAACATTATTTTGTAATTTATGCATCTTCCTCATAGAGTGCTGGAACAATCTTTTGCAAAATGCTTTTAAATATCCTTCACAAAGTCAGCATAGTTATACAATAAATGCTTTCTAATCAAAACCAAATTTTGGGATATACTTATTAACAGGATCAAAAGACCGGCCTCATTTAAATCTTCTTTGACTTTGTTTTGGATTTGGTGAAAGAGAAGAACCTTATATGAAACACACTGAGGTTTGAAAGTTGCCTATTATTTGTACATCAAACAAATATAGTCTGTAATCGTGTTATGATGTATTTAATTTATGTTTCTAGTAGGCGAAACACTGTATTTTACAAAACTGTAGAAGCATTCTGCTGTTCTAAATAGCTGTACAGTCAAAGAAAGATGGTCACATTCCATAAATACCTATAGCCATGTTACAAAAACACAGACCTGGGAAGGGCCAGGAAACCAATGTTACCAATGTAAATACAACATAGGCAAGACAGGCAGTTTGACAAAAATATCACATCCACATCACACATTCATAGTGGTCATGAAATCTAAGTATATATCTGTGAAATGTCATATATTTATTATATAGAAATAAATGTCATAAAGCTTTCACTGTTAATGCATTTTAAAGTATCTATATAGTACTTTTTATATTGCCATGACATCACTGGCATCCAAAATGTATAAGGGAGATCGCAAAGGGTATTTGAATCCATGCTGCACTAGGTACAGTGCAGAAAAAAATGAAAAAATATCAATAAAAGATACTTAAAAAAAACCAAGGCCCCAATATTGCTTAGCCCAACCACTACGAGAAAAAAAAATCTAGGGTAATATGTACAATATGTAATATGCGTGTGACCCTCTTGAACATATAAACAATATGTATGTGGTGTATGACTGTAATCAAGGGATGTTGACCAACATAAATTGGGTCATTGTTCAATTGTGCCACCTATAGAGTATAAAGTTCCTACTGGTCCGTAAAACAAAGATAAATATAATTTGTGTGGGTAAATCAAATATGGAAAAGGAGAATCATGGTTTAAATAAAACTTCCTTGCTAAAGTTGCTTTTGCATGGATGTTTTCCTACAAAAAAAAAAAAACTTTCTCATACCCCCCTGTTCCATTAAGTATATTATGGAAGCTTGATAGGCATAATAGGTGTTACTTTTACAGAATATCATTCTCATGCTGACCTTTAAACTGATCTACAACATAACTTAACCTCTTAAATTGATGTAAATGATCATAACCCAGAACAGTTTATATTGCTGTCTAACATGTGATGAGTACACTTAATGTAGCAATAAACCACTTAAGATAAAGGAGCCATGGTCTCAATTTTGCCTTGTCATTTCTATCTGTTGGTAGTAAAAATCTATCTACTAGACAATAAATCTATTAAAAGGAACACAGCTGCGTTACATGCCTATTTGTCCATACTAGGAGAATCGACTGGTTTATGAAATCATAAAGTGAGATTAGGGGGAAAAAAACATGGTGCAATACTCAAATTAATTAGAATGGTTCATAGGTTCACCAGAAACATTTTTATAAAGGGTAACTGAGTTCTGCTAAATACACAAGGTGGGAGTTTGAATGCCACGGAGAATAGCAGACTAATATATGTGAATTAACTTGAGGCATTCTTCCCAGAGGCTAATATCTGCTAACGGATAAACACTGGCTTCTCGAAATTTTGTTTTCTCACCAATAAAAAGGTCAACAGCTGAGACAGAAGAGGCAAGACTGGCGTCTCCCTCTCAAACTGCTTTTATCACTGTTTCCATTAGGCAATATACCCTGCACGTATCGCACATCCGACAATCATATCTTGTTGTGTAACCAGTTTTATCTATTTTGTTTTTCAACTACCGGTATATTATATATGTAAGTCATTAAATAGCCACAAATTAACTAGCCATAAACATAGACATGCATCCATTGCAAACATACATATATACATTATATAATAGTAACCATATATATATGTGGAATTTATTCATATGTGTTGTAATTAGTTAGGTACATTTAGTATGAATAAATGCAGAAGTATCAGAAATGCCTGTTCTAGCTTGATTGAATGTCAATGTCCCAGAAATATTTATGTAAGCATGTGAAATGTACCCGTATTAATATGTTTTGCCTTTTGACACAAAAATAGCCGACTAATACATACGTACACATTCATTCTAACACACAATCCATGTCACCCCACATACACATCCATGCTCACACACAAACACATACACATTCATGCTCTCTCTCACACACAATTGCACATCCATGCTCACACACAAAGACACATCCATGCTCACACAACTACATATGCATGCTTACATGCACACACAAAGTACACATCCATGCTCTCACACAGACACACATACATCTCACCTCCCTTACAACCCTGCTTACCTCTCACCACTTACGCAGCTTTCTGTCCGGGGGGTCACGTGCACGGTGGGGTCAACTCAAAATAGTTTAGAAAGGGACCTTCCGGCCTGAATTGGTGCCCTTATTAAACTATTTTGAATCATCATGAGGAGACAGGAACAAGGGGTTGCAGGGGCTAGAGGCATGGGCCCTGTTACAGCTGTGATCACTGTGACCCCATCTGAGAAATAGGGCAGTCATATGTTTATGTTTGGTTGGCTAGGACTTCCTTTGTACATACGTAGTTACATAGTCCATAAGGTTGAACCAAAAGAAGGCAAAAAAACTCTAATTAAGCTACTTCGAATTCCAAAAGGGGGAAAAATTCCTTTTTGACTCCTTTGATCAAGAAGCTCTAAAATATAAATTTTATATGGACATGACATTAGCATAGCTACTCTTCTTATAGGTCAGACCTCCTATTATGTTTCTACTTACATAGGTCTAGACTACCAAAAACAGCTGGACTAGCAAGCTTGGTTCCTAAGCCCTCAGAGCTGCTGAGGTTAAGGGATTTATTCTGATTGCCATATTTGGAGTCGGGAAGGAATTTTCCCCCTGGTATGGGGCAATTGGCATCTGCTTCATAAGGGTTTTTTGCCTTCCTCTGGATCAACACAGTAGGGACACAATACGTATATAGGTTGGACTTGATGGACTTTGGTCTTTTTTCAACCTTATGAACTATGTTACTAGGCCAAGAAGTCCTTTTTCTGGGTTTAAGTCTGAAAGTAGCTCAACCTATAATTACATTACATTAAATTTATTTATATATAGCAGGGGGTAGCAGATTGCATACCATTGTTAGAACAGGGACAGTTAAAATATTTAACAAAGACAATTTAAAATATCAAACCTTAAAATATACACGTACAAAAGGAGAAGAAGGTCCTGCCAAGGGATATAAGTGATGTGGGCAGGGGTACAGGCAGGGGCAAAGATGGGCCACACAAGCTGTTTGGAGATCAGTTGCTATTGTGGGTGGTTATTTGTTAGGTAGCAGGAACTGGGGTATTTAGTTGAGGGAATCTATTTTCAATGGTACCTACTTGGAAATAAATTTAGTAAACAATGACTAAGAGCATAAACTACTTTTAATAACCTAGTATTTATATTGTAGGTGTGGCAGAATCATAGCACCTATGACACTAGAATGGTTAAAAGTAAAATTAATTTTTCCACACTTGCTGTTGTAGAATTTGAAAATACATCTTATTTTAGAATCTGTAGTACTTGTCTGAATAAGTTTCATTTCCTGTTACTTTGGACAGTGATGTTTTTCCCAGATAATTTCCAAGCATAATATTACCACACAAAGTGTGCTTTGGAAGCTTATGAAGGATCTTTTGTATTTAAGAAATTAAAGCTTGTAAACCGCATAACGTCAGTTATTGCTTGATTCTGACAAAAGTCAAAGTGGCTTTGAACCAATTATGCACACTATTGACTAGTTACTGGGCATGGACATTAATATCTCAAATTATTTAGGAATTCTGAAGGATTTGTGATAAGCAGTGTGTCATTGTGAGTGTTACATTCAGGCATTTGGTCACGGTACTCTAGAGCTGAGATGCAGCTTGGTGGAGATGAAGGGAGTGCAGCTTAAACCAAACATTTCTTCAATTAGAATTGTTGGCTAAATTCAGTTGAGTTGACGCTGTTGGCTTCATTAACGACTTGAGTCTGCACATTAAGTAGTTGTGAAACTTTCAAAAATGTGGTTGTAGTGATAATAACTGGATTGTTTTTGTGAATGTGTCCCTTTAAATAAATAGAAAAAAAACTGTCCTTAATTTCATAACAACAGGTCAAAATCTGAAACTATTCCTGATGACCAATTAAAAGGAACATAAACAAGTTAGAACTTGGCAAACTGGCGATAGGCACCTGTGTGTGAAGGATATCCATGGCTCCCCCTACATGTTGCCTGGCCCCACTGTTTGCCCCCAAGAAAAGTATACACTCACAGAAATTCTTTTTTAAGAGTCTCTTACAAAAGGTAGGTGGCTGGTACTGGGTTGGTAGGAGTCTCTGTGCCGGGACAGGTTCAAGCTTAGAACTTGGCACGGGGCAGGCAGGTGTAGATGCACCTGTTTGCTAACGGCTGTCTGCTGCAGCTTTAGGCTTCTTCTACAAAAACAGGACCTGCAGCAGACAAACTGGAGAACTGGCAGACAGCAACGGAGTATAACAACATTGGCGACAGGCTAGCTAAGGTCATATTCAGGTGGAACAATTACACAGCACTGAGGGATAATCCAAATAATCAAAGTCCAGGCAAAAGGTCAAAATCCGGATAACCACAATCAGTGCAAAGGGTAAAAACAGAAGCGTCAAAGGTATACAAAAAACAAAAACTGTCTGTGCTTCTCACCCTAATAAAGTTGTCAACAAATATATAAACATAATATAAATGAGAGGTTTTGGTCATATGAATTGGCCAAACTTTATTAAGGTAAGAAGTGCAGACAGTTTTAGTTTGTTGTATACATTGTACAGCCAATACACTGTATTTGCAGCATGCTTACACCTGTTTGGTAGGCCTCGTATTACAGATATGTATTATTTGAGCCTGAGACTAGATTAGCGCGCCAACATTTTTTCTTTTCCCTAGAAGCGCCAAAGGTGTCGAGTACAAGGGTCAACACCAGGAAATACACAGTACAATCAAACTGGATCCATAGTGTTATTAGCTATAAGCAACAGTTCAATTAAGTAAATTTAAGACACTTCAAATGATATAATGGAACATAACTAAAACAATATAATAAAAAAACAATAAACGATCCACATAAAATTAGGATGCCACAATAAAAACAAAAATGAATCAGTCCACTTTAAGTATACTGTTCCACATATTAAGGTACCAAATACTCTTTGCTTTCATCAGGCTTATGACAGTACTTAAGGAGCGCGTATATATGTTACTTAGAGCCAGTTTAAGACAAATAAAATTTTCTTGTCTTCCAAATTGTTTCTTTAATACAATTCATCATAATCTGTAAAAACACATCACTGGCGAACTGTGGAATAACTGAAAAGGCCATATAAAAACAACTGTGTGATTTAACAACCTAAGACTCCAAATCCATTTTGAATGCGGCCCTGCCTTTTGCCGTATATCCATTGCATCAAAATAGTTCCAGAAAGCATGCAACACTGTCTCATGTTCTACATACTGATCCCTGGGCACTTAGCTGCTTTTGATTTGATAAAATATCAGGGCTAAAATCTTGAGGTGGAATAACTGAATTGTATTCTTTAAAATGACATATTGCTTTGTCAGATTGAAAATCACAAGTGAGTTAAGAGACAGTGAGAAAAATTTATGTTTTCTATAAATATGACCAGCCACGTAACATAAAAAAGGAAATGTCAGAGGGAGGAAAAACCCTAAATACATCATAATTGATAAAAGTTTTGCCTTGATGATTAAAATTCTCCCTTCCATTGTCAGATTTCATGTTTGCCATAATTCTATTTTATGGTTTCATTTTTTCTAAAACAATATCCCAAGATCTCTTACCGTTATTTGCATAATCAAAAACCAATCCTAGAATTTTAATGCTGTCACCTTGGATGTGTCTGCCATTCCAATCACCAATAGTAAAACAATCACATTTATCACATTTATTAATATTCACCTTAAAACCAGAAGCACATGTGAAATACTTACTTGTTCTTATAGCTGGTTTCAAGGACTCTGGGGTTGTGGAATATATAAATGTCATTCATATACCTCAGAGTCTTAATCTGTACCCCTGCCCCCCCCCGATAGGGATGCCCCTAATTAAACATATTCTTTTGTAAAAGGGCTAAAAGGTCATTCAATGGCACAAACTCAAATTTAAATAGTTAATCTAGATTTAAGAAAACGTAATCTTAATTAAAAAGCTATTAATTAAAACTTCACTAAAAGGCAATTTATATAAAACATTAACACACTGAATAAAATCATCTGGGAATGCCATATTCTTTAAAACCAAAAAGAGATACTCATGGGATACATCATTAAAACCAAGAGATAAAATGGCCAATTTTGTTCTGTCCTCTTATTCAAATTCAAGTAATGATCCCTCTTCTCCATGAAGGGGTTAATTCTTAGGCATTAAACACTTCTATAAAAACATTAAAAAGATCGTCCCAAAAACACGTATAAAATTCAATAAGAATTCCAACTGCTCCTGGGGACTTACCAGCAGAAAAGCTTTTAATTTCATCATATAATTTGGTTACGGTACGCTTTCTGATTTTAAAATATTAGCTATGGTAGTTTAAAAAGGAGCAATCTATAACTTCTTCATAACAAATGTTTTGGTGACACTTTTAAAATGCCTGTAATGGAGGACTGCCCTTCCATTTCTAAAATTAGGTTTCTCTTTTGAGATTTTTGCTTAAAAAAGAGTGCAATTCTCTCCTTCTTCTAAGCCTTTTACCCAAGCATTAAAAATAATTAGTTTACCTTTAAAACCTAAAACCTTTTTAATCTCTTTTACCTTCTTGTCAGCAACAATAAAAAAAATCTTAATCCTAATTCCTCTCCTTTACCTTTAAAGCCCTTCATATTATTGGTTCCCCTGCTTACATCTCTTCATTCATCTCTAAATACAATCCTAACCAGTTTCTCTGCTCATCTAATGGTCTCCTTCTGTCCTTTTATCTGATTTCTAGCTCTCATGTATGATTTTACTTATACTAGTGTGGTTGGTCCATCCCTAACAGTGGCACTTTTATCTCTTGTGTAATACACACTAATTCCCTCTACCGTAGATAGAACTCTTTTGAGCAGGCCTGTTGCAAGTCTAATTCTAATTTGTTCACGCTAGCAATAATAATAGCTTTGTATTCATTTGAAGTTAAAATGGTAGTTTTTAAAAGCCTACATGAGAATACATGATCTTTTAAAAACATGTTCTAAACATTAAAAAAACAGTAGAGAGATCATAAAATGGATGCACTCACCTGGCCATTAGACCATGTATATCCGGTATCAGGAAGCGCAATGCTCCTGCAAGGAAGCCTTGGAACTACTCTGGTTATAAAGGCCCTTAATTACCTGACAAACCACAGGTTTGATACAGACACTTAGATGGGGACATGAATCCCAGCAACCCCAGAGCATCAGGGTGTCGACACCCATAAATGACTGGCTATATAAGGCTGATAGCCATACATGGGAACTCTCCGGGTGAAGCAGCACTTCTCCGTGTCAAGACCCGAATCTTCCGGTTTGCGGGAGCAGGGTCTTGCCAGACGTCAGCGGGACCACTCACCGGCATCAGCGGGACCGCCTGCTAGCTTGATGACTGAGCCTGCATGTGGTTCTTAACATTGGAGTGTAAACCTTATGCAAACACACAGTCAGCTATATTCTTGAGCGCGAGTGGCATCCTACTGGATACAGGTGGCTACATACACCACTTTAACACATGCTTTTGCGGCTCTGTGCAGTGGAAACAAATAAAATATATTGAAATTTGAAAAATATTGTTTAACAAACCTGAAAACATTGTAGGATCTGTTCACTAATCAAATAATTGCAGGAGAATTGCAAAATTGTCAAAATAGCCAAGTTGTAATTATGGTTACAAAGTGTAGTAATAGAGACTACATATGATATGCTTCCATTTTCTGAATGGAACCAGTAGAACCAAAATATGGAAAAAAAAAAAATATGGATGCTTTTTAATCAATTTCCACTGGGGCATGTAAAACTGACATTTTTTTTCTCATAAAATTGAAATGAAAGCTAGAGTATCTGTGCTGTGTTTTAGCATCGTGTAAATTATGTGATCTTAGTGTAAAGCCTTCTGTTGAGATTAGTTCGGGGAACAAAAATCTTTGTATTCTGCGAATATTAGCCAGTTCTCATGGTTTTTTCGGCATTCATGTTCGTTTTTTTTCTTCATTTATTGCCGTTTGGCGCCAGGATTTTAAAAGTCGGTAAGAGCGACCAATGAAGGGCCCTTCATTCTTACAGACCCTTAAGTGCTGGAGCGATCCTACAGATTCCTGTTCCTGTTAACCCCTGCAATGCTACGCAGAAAAGATAGGCTAGAGGCAGTGACTTGAATGGGGGGGGATCAGAGAGATTAGGTAGGAGATATTAACAAAGACGAACACGAAGATTCTTTGTGTTGTGCGTCTTCGTGTACGTTTACCCACCGCCATATTAGTTTATTTGGTATTTGGTTTAAACAAAGAAAACACACCATTCTTGTTCATTTTCATGCTCTCCCGAATACACAAGTATTATATATATATGTATATATATATGTATATATATATATATGCGTACATACATACATATACACATGCACTTTATCCCAGAACCTAAACTTTAATATAACACATTTATCACTAACTAATTTGCTAATTATCCTTCTTTCTCTTCGACAGCTTTATAGTGAGGAAGTGTCTTTTTGGCAAAGGTCATAATATTATGTCCTCCGTAATTAAGCACTGACCTTTTAAGTGACTTCTGGCTTCAGTGTAGTGTCAACAACCACTTCCACGTGTTAGGACAAAGAGCTTTCACTATAATGATAAAACTAATAATATATTAAAATTAAGGTCAATTTAATTACATTTAGAGAATAAAAAAAACCCAATTTGAAACGAAAGAAAAAATGTTATCCATTTATAAAGACACTGCTAAAAGCCATATATTTTTTTCGGCCAAAACACATTAAAATTATAACATTAAACTTTTGTGAAATAATCCCATTTGTGATAATATGGAACAAATCCGTTACTAATGACTATGTGCTGAACAAATTAGGCAAATACAGTGATGACTACATTATTGATAAATATACAATTTGATAAAACAGACTGGCGATTCTAACATATTATCATGCATATTTAATTTATCAATACATGCCTTATCATTTTAACAAATAGAACTGTATCATCAAATATATAATTTGTTTAATTTTATTTTCCTCATATCTCTGGAGGTTCATTCACCATTTTTTGTGGCTGGGAATAATCTCACAGACTTTATCCATAAAAGGAAACAATTATGTCCTAAAATACCATATACTAAGCATTCTAGTGCACTTATGTTTACAACAATGTATATCCAAATGGAACTTGGTACATGTAGTGTTCAGATGGACATGCTCCTAAATGTGTTCTTCGCTATGCACACTTGTTGGATTTAAACAGGACACACACTGTTATTGATATCAGGCCTTCAGACTGCATATCCAGGGTAGGATTTATGATCCAGATGTTTATAAGAACAAAAATTAAACGGGGGGAGAGATTAGTGAGATTAGTCAAGATGAGGAATCATTAGAACTATAATCAATTACCTCCACTTCATCTCTCACAGGGCCTCTAAAATTCATGGCACTCAAAGCAAACGCATAGTCAATATGCCTATTGATTAATCTTAGACTGACCCCTATAAAAGCAAAAGTTGAGCAATTTACCAAATATGCTATTTATATCATAGAAACACTACCATTTGAGCTCAATGGAATGCTAGCCTTCTTGTCTTCTAGTTGAATCATAGACTTCAGAATAGGCATGGGTGCAGAATGATACATCTACCATTATTATTATTTGTTTTATATAGCGCCATCAAATTCCGTAGCGCTGTACATTGGGAGGACAAGACATAACAAGTAGTATGTAACATAACAATTTGACTTACGGAGACAACAGGTGAGGAGGGCCCTGCTCAAACGATACCATGCAACAATTACTTTTGTAACTGATATAACTCTGTGTGTAAGAGATATCAGTGCTTTTTAAGAAAGATTGAAGAATGTAACTGTGTTGCCCTTGACAGCAGCATGCCTGATAATTTAATTTAAATGACCATAGGAGTAAAAAGCTCTTCCCTGCCTGTTATTTGTACACATTAGCCGGCAACAATTTTATTTCTACGGTAACCAAAATCTATTCCATAACTAATAAATATTTGTTTGTCAGCATGGCATGTCAATATGAATGTAAAAAGCATTATATGACAGTCTTTAAGGTTCCACCTTTTTAATTAATACAAGATTGATAAATAATGCACAAACCCTTGCACTAGGACTCCCTCGGTTGCTATCTACTAGATAGAGTAGACTGGCTGCCCTCCGTCAGCCAGTGTTATGAACACCTGTGGGGCATTAGGGTCCAAACATCCATCTTAGAGATTGAGAACCCAAAGAAGGAAGAGCCAGGTGTGATGATCTGCACATATATCCTAGAGAATCGAAGCCAGTGTCACTGCATATCTGTGCCTCAAAGATTAGAAGAGCACACTGAGGCAAAAAGAAGCTCAGCTCAGTGAAGCATAAATTAGAAGACGTTCTGGGAGCTGAATCCAGTCTCAAAACATAGTAAAGGTACAAGCTGTCAGCCGTTGGAAAAGACCTCTACTCTTCAAAGGACAAACCTTGTGACTTTGTGCGAGTTGTAACTAGTCTCTGCCATAAGGTCTTGGTGCCATAACTAACCAGTTATACCAAATTAGTATTATCTACTACGTTGAAGGGGACCACTGGGGTAATCTGGGGCTGCAAATGGACACAGGCTACACTTTTGGGAGGGGGTATTGTGAAACTGCGCAATTGTGCTATTGCATTTTGTATACAATCCTAGGTTAAGAATTGCGTTCTTACATAGTTGTTAGGGTTCCTGCTGCTGCTGGGACCCTGTCTATATTACTCTAGTAGTCATGTCTATCTTCAGCCTCTAGTGGCCTCCCTTTCCAGGATTAGCACCTCAGCTACTAGTTCTAGTCACCTGTACCTCGTTACCTGGTTGGAGCTCCCTGCTTAAATACCTGCCTTATCCTTCAGTGTGGGCCTTCTACGTATACTCTGCATTTGGCCCTGCTAGCAGTTTTCTGTTTGGATCCTACCATTTCGACCTGTCTAGTTATTTTTATCTATAAGGTTTTGTCACACAAAATAAATAATAATATAAATAGAAAAACAATGTATAGCCTTGATGGTAAAGGCAATGATAGAAGAATGAAAAGGATAATAACAGAAAAACAAATCATAGAGAGTATAGGCAAAACTATCAAGCTTAATAATTATCTAAAACATTTTGTGCGTTAATTAGAGCAACAGGTAACAATACAGCTGCATATATTATTAATATTAGGAGTGTGCTGGAGGCCTCAATCTGGAGGATGGCACACAAATTAAGAAATTTAAAAAATGCTTATTGACTACACCAGCGGTCAGCTGTATACCGGACGACCCTCTGTCACTGCGGCAGCCAACAAAAAATGCAAGGAGACTGAGCAGACCCCTCAGGACAGCCCGACTCCTTACAACTATAACAACTGTACCCCCTAGCATGCAGAACATTGTTCCGTTTGCACGACATGCAGGTACCTTTAAACAAGACATAGTGCACCGGATTCAAGGCCGAAATTAATCTGTCATACGTAATTAAATAGGAAACCTCCTCACTTTTTTCTCTTTGCTGTCCTCACATTATGTTCTAATAGATTTAGCGCTGGTATTGAATCAGTCCATAGTTTCTACACAGCACAGTATTCATGAAAGCAAAGATTTCAAGACTTTGTTTTTCCAGCTCCTTAAAAATAATTCCATGTTCCCTTACCAATTAAAAAAATTTAAAAAGGCAGAAATCTTTTTCTGTCTCTAAATCTGTGCATTGAATACAACCTTTTTTATCTGCACTTTTCGGAACGTTTAAGAATATTGAGCCCTGCCTTAGAGTTTTGGAACTCACAATGAATCTATTTTGTCATGTATGTGTACTTCTGGGGGATTAAGCAGATACCTGGGGCTGTACTTATGAGTGAATGTGTATGTACAGAGACTGAATGATACTTTGTGTATGCCATGCTGCAATCAAGAACAAAGCAAAGCCTGGAATTTCAGAATACTACCTCTGTGCCACTGTGTAAAAGACCTGATTCATGAGCGCACAGAAAAGACCTACATATTCCCTTGCCTTGGTAGTGTCATTCTTCTGTCATAGTAAATGCACAAGGCTGAACGTTGTATGCCAGATGTATTACAGCCAAGGGTGGTGCCGCTTTGCTGCCATAATCCGTTGAGTGGAATATGTGTGCCCCCCCCCTGGTTAAAAAAGAGTTAAAGCTTCAATGCAACACATTCAGGTTTCATGTTTTATACACTTCTGAATATAATATTTGAATGTCTTGCTCTTAAATTTATATTTTTGTAAAAAAATGCTGACTAGGTTAGAAATGTGTTTGACAACCACATATCTGAGAGTCTATATATACTATGATTGCATACAGTTGTAAGAGAGTAAAACAGAGATGTGAATTATATGAAGAATGTTGTGATTGTTTTATTTTATTTAATGCAAAGTAATATTTATTATTTAGTGCATTTTTTCGTCTTATGCGCTTAAATGTATCTAGTTTAAAAAAACATATATAAAGATCATGTTATTTAAACCTTTGTGTGTATGATTTTCTGGGGGGAAAAATTACTTTCTATAATGTCTTGCATTTATATGGGTGCCTCTTCAAAACGTCCTCAATATTTACAACATTCCTGAAATCACGGCGGTGACTTTTACATTGATAGATGAAAATGACCTTTTTCCTGTATTATATTGGAATTATTTTCCCATTCTGCAAGGATGTGGGTATTAAACTAGCAGGAGACCTCTGAGTAGAGTCATGCACTAGGCTTGAAGCCATTATGTTATTGCTACATATACACGGTTCCTTTTCATGTGATCTGCCCAGGACATCTCACCAGGTTCACTCTTGAAGCTTTGAAAATAATGAACATGCACTATAAAGGGAATTATTACAATGCAGGTCCCAATGTTAGGTACATAAATCTAAGACAAGTCCAAACACTGCAGGGCACACGGAAATATTCCAACTGAAAGAGGCAGCGTTACTCATCTTTAAACACCTCTTACCTATACCTTACCTGACTGTTATGCTATATAGAGTTGTGCTTTACTAATTGTATATACACTGTAAAAAAATAAAATGCCAATGCGTCCTCTCGGGCCCTTAGTGGATGTTTTTTTGTTTGTTTTTTTTTAAATTTCAATGGAAAGCATATAAATATATGCTGCCTTCGTTGGCAATGTATTAGCCATCCTTAAGTCTACTGGGGGTTTATTGGTTACATTCAAACAGCTGCTATATTCTCCATCTGTCTGGCTCATTAGACAGCAATTACCATGATTAAGATGATTATGATAAAGCAAGCTATTTCTGTCAATAGAGTTAATGGATTTTTTTCATTTAAAGGAATGAAACTTAAAGGAGATCTGTCACGTTTCCTAAATCCTTGTACGTTATAGTTCTAGACAGTAAGCAAACATATTTAAAGATGTTTAAAGATTAAAGTAAGCAAGATATACTTATTGAAAACCCACCTTTGGGAACGGTATCTAAACTTTCTCAGGATCAGATTTTTCTTCCCTATTAATGTAACCCCCCCCCCAGGAGACTACAACAGCCTGAAGCTAAGTCCAACTAAATGGCGCTCCAGAGCTCTGCTATCAATATGAATCTGCAAGGAGCTGCTGAGAAAGTGAGAAGGGAGGGAGAGAGGGTAGATAGTGAGAAAATGGGGGAGTGGTAGTAAGAATATTGAAATAAATAAAGAATCAGAATGAGTGAGAGAAAAATTAATGTGTGGATGAATTATGTGAATAAGTGAGAGAATTAACGAATTAATGTGTGGATGAATTTTGTGAACACGGCCCAACATTACATATTGTAGATTTCTTCTCCACTAACCCACCAAAATATTATTAAAATAATTTGCAAAGTACTTTATAGTATACCACAAAATACAAATTAAGGGCAATAAGGTCAATTTAAAAACAGACTAGGACAGTTAATGGGGCAGTTTAAAAAACGATCCATTTAATTATTATCACCTACCCTTCCCTACCTAATGCAATCTAAGAAAAAAACGTTTCTACTTGTAGCAGGACAATCGAGCCTAACGTTTATGACAAAATCCGGAGGAATTGTCATAGAAACGACAAAAATTAGATCTGATCTCTGCTTATGTGTAAAAATCAGTGTATAGAACCCACAGGCTAGTGTAACTGCTATTTTTATGGTTATAATACAATAGAGATTTGCTTATAATATAGATATACTGGTACAAGACAAGTGCCACAACTCAACATCTGTCAAAATTTAAAAAAATGTATATATTAAAGGGCATCTGAGCTCTTGTTGATTGCAACTCCCATGGCTTTCAACCAATAGTCATTAACAATAAATTTACCACATACTTCCAGTGTCATGGGGTGCACTCACGCCACCAGACATTTTATTTTACATGATGCAAATATTTCTCAATGTCCCTTTTTCAACCAGAATTATGAGTGTCATACAAAGCCCTGATTAGCCATCTGGCACACCAGGAAAATGTGTGGTAGGACACTGGTTGACAAGACATTACATCAGATCTGATGCCATTAGTCAGCTGCTGTACATAAAGTGTGCTTCTGGTGCCATCAAAACCTGAGCCAAGATGTATATAAGGGTGTCATATTTATGGAAATATACAATTTTTGCCTGGATTGTTTAAGTACACTTTAGTGCTAAACTATTATACTATAATGTATTTAACCTAGGTTTCTCCCCCTGTGTATCTTTTAACAAAATCATATTTAAAAAAACAAGCAAAGGGTATAATTTTAACAAATTGTGTTAATTTCTAAAATAATTGACGTGCATATATTGAGAATGACATATGGTAAATGTGTAATGCCACCAAGGTTATGATATAGATTACAGAATGTGCAAAATTCATATATGCAATCTGTTCTTCATTACCAAGTCATCAGCAACTCATTTGAACAATTGTGGCTAATGCAAACACATATCAAACTAGCTTTTTCCTATGAAAATCAAGGGTCGCATTCAAGGCTAGTTTATGTTATCAATGTGCTATTTCTAGAGCAGCTTAATGTGATAAAAATATTGCATCCTCATTTGGAATAAATATGTCGGTGGCATTATTATGTTGCTGGAACCAGACTTGTTGAAAATTGTATTAAGTACACGTATAGGTAAATATATAAAGACATAAATCGTCATTTTTATTTTTATAAAATTGTCCTTAATCAGGGCAAAACATTTTGTTTCGCCCTGATGAAGAGAATTTTTTCCCAAGACGTGCGTGTGTGCGCATCGCGATGATTTCTGCCATATCTTAAAATGGGATACCTGTATTTCCCTTGGCATCAGTTTTTATAGGGCTACAATATTTTTCAATATAGCACATTACCCAACATAATGCTCCATTATTCGTCGCACTTATAGTTTTCCAAGTTGTCAACAAAAATTGACAGCGCTAAATATATATATATATATCTTATTATATTTTTGGTCAGTAAAAATAAAATCAGAAAAATCAGATCACAAGGTAAATGATTAATTTGTTCCCAAATGCCTACAATCCATCAATCTCCAAAAAATGCAGACCACCTTATAAATGGTAAGATTTACATTCATTTGATTTCTGTGGAACCATGCACTTTTTTGAGAATGATTTGTGTGGCAAATAATCCAGCTTCATGTAGGCCTGGGTATCAATCAACCTTTTGAGAAACATCAGAGTTCTAGTTACTAGAAAAATGTCTAAAATAATTAAAAGCAACATTATTTTTGTATAGCCCACATTGTAATGTAGACTGTTGGTGGGAACCTAAAATTCTGGATGTCTCATATGTTTTTATCCTAGAGTAAGATTTGTTTTTTTCTCTATGATAAGAGAGCAAGGCAAATCTAGAATACATTGACATTCAAGCAAATGATACAACTAGGGACAGGAAATATTTACAATTCACATCCATCACTTAATTGATAAAAATATAGTGACGCTTTTTATAATCAGTGATGTGACGTGTCTAATTTTGAATTATTAGATTATCTTAATTTTAGCTTTATATTTTTAGGTTTGTTTTAGGAGTCATGTTATATTAGGGACCTTTCCAATATATATGCTGTGTGTGTATATATATATATATATATATATATATGCTGTGTATATATATATATATATATATATATATATATATATATATATATATATATATGTGTGTGTGTGTGTATGTGTATATATATATATATATATATATATATATATATATATATATATATATATATATATATATACCAGATTTATCTGCGTTTTTTTGTGTGTAAAAGCATTTTCGATTTATAAAGTATGATTACATCCTGGGTTTTTTTTTGCAACAGCAATAGGTAAATTTACCATATTTAAACATTTAGTGTTAAAAAAGAAAAAAGGCCATGAAACTCAGACAAGGGCGGTTGTGTTAAAGGGGGTTGTGTTTAGGGCAGTTTAAAAACATTTCAGAAAAAAAGTTTAAAATCTTAGGATTTTTTGGAACTAAAGAAATAGCAGAAACTCATGTCAGCTATTTCTATATGATCACAATTCTCCCCCTTTTCAGAACGGCTAGTAAAAACAACTTTAGCCATTTGACCACAGAAAATTGTAAAGTATATCATGTGTGTGACCTTATCTGTATTACGCTACACAAGATCCCATATAAAAAGTCTCTGAATTTTGTGTTTCAGGCCCGTTCCAGGGACAATGTGTCTGCGTACAGTTGTAAATGGTTCGTGACAAGGTGCCTTGTTAAAGATATTATCCAATAAACACGATATTGTTTTAAAGACTGCCTGAGACTAGTGAATGATTTTCAGCTTCACCTTAACAGGCTCTATTTTTTAAGCTAAAAATAACCTGAACATTCTCTGGAGTTTGTGCAGAGGTTCTTAACTCAGAACTGATTCCAAGTTTATGTGTAAATGTATTTAATCTCAGGGCAGCAAATACAAATTTGGCCAACTCCAGCCCTGATACCTAATTCTCAGTTCCTTTAGGTGCTATTGTGTGGCTAGCCCTGCTTCCATAATCTCTGATAACCCCCCCTTCCTGCCTTCGATAAAGAGCAGGAGAGTGAGAGCTCTTGGGGCCAGACCTAGGTGGTTCCCTGGTATGGAGATGAACCACTATTGTCTCACAAAGGCTTAAACGCACAGAAGTAAATAGCCAAGAAGTTAATAGAAGCTTTATCTCCTATCCCTACAAAGATGAGCATGGCTCTAGACATCATGTTTTTGTGTATCTGAAAGAGGCGTTTCTGTATTTTGTGATATACAGTGTTCACGTACCAAACTCCTTGTTTAGCATCTTTTATCTAATTATTGTGCAATGGATAATGTGTGTACAGACATGCATTATAATAATTACCTTAAAATATCCACTGCAAACAGAAAATGACCTTCAACGTATTTCAATTGTATTTTTGCCAAAAATGGTGCATATGCCAACTCAACTCCAAGCTATTGTTTAATATTTTACAGAGGATATGTCTCTGCACATTGCAAAATTTGGGCCTCTTCCAGAACAGTATAAACACATTTGGGATCAATTTGATTTTTTTTGGCCATGCCTTTACAAGCAAAATGTATTATTTGGCAGCAATATTGTTTTATTATCGTCTGTATCTGGGCTTGTCTAAGAACATTACTATACATTGATAATTTCTAAGATACTTTCTTTGAAACACAAATATAGTAAAGTACTGATAAATGTGTTTTTGTCTTTTAAATTCCTTAAGTTTATTTATTCAGTAATTTTTAGTGTTATTGTTCTTTTATGGCATTAAGGTAAAAGCGGATGATTTTCTACTTGTGTTTTGGTTTATGTTTTTTTGTATTACATAAGTTGGTGCTTGGCTGTTTTATCAAGATGTATCCCTATTTTGTGATATATATATATATATATATATATATATATATATATATATTCAAGTTTTTGAAATATTTTATAGAAACCAGTTTGCTTGACTATGCATTGATTAAAAAAATAATCTACAGTTATTATCTATTGATTTGCATAGCACAATTATATTCCACAGTGCTACATAATGGGATAACAGGTCTGCTTTAAGGGTGGCAGACAAAGTGGTATTATATCGTTTTCCCACAAAGCAGTGGTAAAGGTGTCCTCCTCTACTACCTCTTTTTTTGTGTTACGTGCTATGTTATATATGTTATATATGTTATATGCTTGCGCACCATTCTATGAATGTCTGCCGGCTTTCACATTATAAAAGGGCTGATTTTAAGTGAGATCTCCCCAACCAGCTCATCCAGAACTGTTCTGCCTGTAATAAAGTAGCTCACCTGAAGCCCTAGGACTAGTAAGCATTGTCCAGAATACACCACTTCCATACCTGAAAACTCTCTGTGTCACCAAATGCTGCTTCTCTGGGTCACCCTTCTCTTACGCCAGGGCAGAGGAGTGATGTTTAGCCTGGACTATTCAATGCCCAAGCCTCTCCCATTCCGAAACCTTTTAATGTTATCTGAGGTTATCTTTAGCCTTGTCATCAACTAGCCCCGCCAAACCACATGGCTAATTGCCACCTTGCGTGGATAACCCTGGCCTTGTGTGTGGCTAACCTTGTTCCTCCCGAAGCGACCCCCTCGAAAGAGGATGCTCGCTAGGTAACCTCCCTTGGAAAGCTACTGTGTATTACAATTGCTGATTGCACCAAAGTGCTGGAGTTTGTGACTTTGGATTTTAAATTCTCATAGCATACATTATCACAACCATTGCTGATGACAGGTTCATTTTAAAGAAATAATCTTGGGATCTGAAACCAACATCTAGATTGATATATTGTAGTCAATTTAGTACTTTACTACCAACAGACAAATCAGATCTTGAAATGCCTCATCAAGGAAAAAAATATTGATTAATTACATCCTAACTTTAATTGCAAGCAGGAATGCAGTAAATGAATTCTAAATTATGATTAGCCAGGCTATAAAATCGTTATTGCAAATATGCCTAAACTCAGTCTCTTGTTAATTCAATGATTAATTTTTATTACTAAGTATGCAATATGGTAAGAAACAGCCACATTAATTGTGGATGCAACAGCACACATTTAAGCAAAACGAAAAAAATAGACTAAAATAAGATTTTTCCATGTATTCAATTGGTTTTTCACGCTGCGAAACAGTACTAAATGGCTTAAAAGTGCATCTCAATGTCAAAGTAATTTTGTTCAATTTACTGGTAAAAAATTTCCATGTTACCCTTTATATGAAATTTGTTCCAATACATTTCTCCTCTTATGTCAATAGTTTATTTTTAGTAAAATTGTACACTAATATTATGTAAAATACAAGAGTTGTGATAAAAGATTTGAACACAACAAGGTATATATATATATATATATAAAAATAATTGTTTTATACTGGATAAAGTACAGACGTTTATGTAAAAGTTAAATATAATGAAATAAACCAATGCTGAAACCTTTAACAATAAGAAAAATGATTGTTTTAAATAAATATTAAAGATTTTGTAAAAAGTTATCAAGCAATTGAATAAACTTTGATTGTATTCAAGTATTGTGACTATATTTCAGTATTCTAAATCTTTCAAATGTAAGGGTTAATAACCAGGGCCCCCCCAAACCTCCTGTCTCTGTTGCATTAAGTTTTGTTATTGCCATTAAGTAAAATATAATAATTATAATAATGAATAATAATAGCTACAGTCAAAAAAATTTAAACAAACCGAATATGAACAAGTTTGCGGCCAGATTTAGCAGAGGTCATTTCACCTTCACTGTCAAAACCTCTGTTGGAGGCAGTGGAGGGATTATGGATTTCAGCTCTATCTTTGGGAAGAGCGAGCTTCCCTGGCTATAGAGTAAAGGATTAGGAGGCTTTATCCCCCGATTAGATGCCATTTCACAGGATCTACATAGAGCGTAAATATAGGCTGAACTTGAAATGGATTTACTTGCCGCTAAGCCCCTAAATTTGGAGAGCTACCAGCCTGTGCATCTGCTCTCTTCAATGTTCAAGCCATGCCCATTCAATATTTCTTTATATATTGATGTTTGATGAGCGAATAGACACATGTATGCATCTTTCAGATATTTGGTGATTGCATAATTGTTTTCCTATTCAGTTTCCATCACAACAGAACTAAACGACATATTGTGCACACAATGAATTTCATCCAAGTATTAGCTCTTTTTTTTTGTATTTGGTATTTAACTTTTGTATTTGTTGAACTCCAAATCTCCATTGTCATTTCCTGATTCAATATCTTGATATAACTTCCAATAAATGTTACCCTTTTAAGATACTCAGTTGGAGGAATCTATGACTAAGACAGGGGTTAAGAATGTAAAATCTGCATTGTCCTATCCAGAAGTGGTAAAGTGGAAATTGAGGTGTCTTTGGGGCATATGCCGGGACTCTTTGCATCCTTTTGCAATTATTGGGTTTATGGTCTCAGGATTATGCTTCCCATTCATCTCGAATTCACAAATTCCATAAGGTGCTATAGAATGAAATACAAGGGCTTTGTCAGTATACTTCCCACCTAACACGAAAACAACAAATTAAATTATTTTTTGGCAAAACATTTATACAGAATTGTATTGCCAACAGTTCCATATTAATACTGCTTTCTCCCCTATTATTCATCTGTTCTGTGCCTATGCTTACTTTTTGTACAAGTTCTCTGACAGTTGATGAGATAGAAAGATACTTTCTGCTTTCTTTGGAATATTGTAAATGTTAGTCTTAAGAGACAACATTTGCTGACAGTGCTTTCGCCTAGAGTGACATTAAGACTGCTATAGATAATACCAAAGATTTTTCTGCTAATCTAGGAGCATCTATAGAGACATCCCTAAGAAAATCAAATACCATCTTAATGTAGGATATAACCTTCAACAACTAATCTCTTTTAACATTTGAATCAATGTTGTCTTCAAAAGACGTATATTCATTACTCTGGAAACGGCCACTGCCAGTACTCATGATTTGTACTTGGATGCCATTGTCAAGTAGTTTATCCAGCCATTCAGTCCCAAGGTTGTTAGAGAATAGTTGTCCTTTAAAAAAAAAAAAGCACATTGTCGATGATAGACATTAGTTACAGTGTCTCACCGTGTCTGTTATCTGATTTTTAATAGCATTCACTTTTTTTCTGGATTTTTCAGTCTTTTCATCAAAGCTTTGAATTATGTTATTTTTTCATACTGCTCTGGGAGAAAAAATGCCATATTTCAACTGATTGGAACTCTGGAAATAATACTTATTCCATTTCAGAAACAGGAAATTCAGTCATACATAGGTCTGTTCAATAACTGTAGATGTGTTTAGAGTGTTCATTATGTATTCATACACTAAAATGTCTGATCTTTAATATTTTTGAGGAGCAAAGCTTCTTTAGATATGTAGAAGCTTCTTTAAGACCATGACTATATGCATTTAGTTTTTTTTAGTAGTTAAAGATGAGTAGGAAAAATGCCTACTCTCCTCTTGATTTCAACAAATTACACTATTAACGGTATATTATGTCTGAGTGTATCCTCTACAGGGTTGCAAGATCTTATTTTAATGGTGAACATCATCTCAGTATGCTGGAAAGTATATTTACATATTAAAACTGATAAATTGATTATGTAGTTTAACTTGAAATATTTTTTTTATAAAACTCTTTCAAATATTTGTTCCCCGTCATGAAAACAATAGAAATGTGGGAGAGACAGCCTGGGATATCCTCTATCTGGAGGAACTAGCATCACTGGCTTCAGGCTGATAGGTTAATTGTAGCTGTGCTCGGCATGAGTGCCGGTTAGATTCGAATAAAGGAGAATGCCTGAACTGAGGTTTGTGCATTCTCTGATAGTTGTGTCAATGCTGGCACTGCTTGAAACAATGATAAAAGAGTTCTCAAGTGGTCTATCCAGACCCTACTGGGACCTCCGATAAGCTCGCTTCCTGCAGGCTGATCACAGATACTGTTATCAACAACGCAAAGCTATTGAGCCTTGTTTTATCCAAGCTACAGTGGAGCTCAAAGTGAAAATATGGAGAAATAGTATTTCTTCCTCTTCAAAAATAGAAAAAAATAGTTAAATAAAAGTAAAATGAAAAAGTTGGAAACCTTGTGGCCTTCACACTAGAAATATAAATAAAAAAGAAACCCTTTTCTCGCCCCTCAACCCAACAGTTCAAAAACTACTAAAAAACACAAAATAATGTAGCGTGTTGTTAATGGAAAATTCTTCAGCTGGACAAACATGGTATAACCTACAACTTGAAAACCAAGGGATAGCTTACCGAGTTACCTAACAAAACAGCAAAATATGTTAACAATGCCCACAAGCTGCAACTTAACAGCAGCAGGTGAGTCGGCATTTGTATAATTGTTCCCTTGGGACCCAGCCCATAGGAAGCTGTTACCACATCAAAATCCCATGATTTTGCCATAACTTAGATGACTCAAAAACCGCTCTTATGCAACATATCTCCAATATATAGAGCCTCTGCCAAGTATAGTGCTTGATACCCAAAGCACGATGGCTCTGCTTTTTCAACCCCCAAATGAATATCAAGTAGCCAAATATAATTTTGAATATCGTTAAATGCACACCGTCCTTGCAAAAAAAAAAAAAAAGTTGTCTCCCTCCAAATTTGGGTGCCGCACCACAAAACCTGCTAGAAAAACTGGAAACACCTATATTAATTTCAACAATAGCTCTGTTAACTCCCAGCATGGACTTTGCTTCCCGCCAAACTAGAGTGTTCTCTAGTTCATCCTCTGTATCTGCTATGTCTGTGATTTCCCTGGTCTTCCATCACCTAGCTATGTATAGCTTGGTGAAGTTAGTTATATAAATTATAAGGTGCTTAAGGTATTTCGGGACTTAGGAAGGAAGCATGTCCAAGAGCCCCTTTTCCAGTAATGCTTTTAATTTGTACCACATAATCTGGTTGATTAGTTCAAAAATGCTTTTCCATAGCAGTAGGATGTGTTTGCATGCCCACCATCGTGTCTCTATATCTACAGCCTCTCCAGCACTGGTTCGAAGCCTGTGCATTTTTTATTATTATTATTATTATTGGAATCAGGTATGATCTAAAAAGATTATTACTATTTATTTCCTAGTAAGTACCGCTCTGTAATCATCTTATGAAATGTGTAATTGCCATACCTAGGAACTCTCCAGGTTTTACCTGGAAGACCTGGCACAGTTGCATGTATATAGACATAGCTTTTCATTATTGTACATAGTACAGAGTTAACTTGTCCAGAAGGTATAGGTTCAATTTCTTTCTCCTTTATTTTGCTTAAAATAATATGTTTTAAGCTCAAAAGATTAAATAGTTTTAAGTCTGGAAGATCATATGATCTTTGTAGGGAGTGAAAGCCTACTACTTTATTCTTCTAGAGTTGGTTGCACATCACTATGCTCGATAGTAACATGATAACCATACCTGGGAACTCTCCGGCCCATTTGGAGGATGCAGGTAGGAGGCCCTGCCAATGTAAGTGGGTGGTCCACAACATTTTTGGAGGGGAATTGGGCAGGCAGTGGGACGTGGCATAGCGCCTGCGATCCACCCCCAGGTATGATGATGAAATTGCTAAATATGGATATTTATTTTATGCTATCTCATTAAATATAATGCTCAAATGTTATCCAACCTGTCTTATTATACCCAATTTTATGTGCATATTATCCAATGTGGAGTCTTGGTTGCATGTTAACATGAATATATCTATATACTTCAGTGCAAACAGGGTTTTTTATTTACTGCTGTTGCATAAAGCAGGTATCTGTAGATATAGAACACTCGTGCCCAAACTCACTGTAGAAATTATTATTTTTTTACTTATTCAGTCATTGTTTAGCATATCTTTATAGAGTTAGTATATAGAGGTAATTGTCAGTTTTTCCATTTGAAAATGACTGTGCAATCTATGTCAATGAATGTTCTTCGTGATAAGGCTGTAGCGTGTCTAGACTCCTTGTTGTGAGTCACTTATCTCTGCAAGGGTTGTGTCCTTTATTGATTGTAAAGGAACAAGGCTATCTTTATAGGCATAGAGTAAAATCACTGGTTGCTGGAATTTTGTTGGTTCTGACATTAGGATGTAAAAAGATTTCTTTAACAACAAAGTTAGTTAATATTACCATCAGAATGCATGCTTCCGTAACCGTTATCTCCTAATGGTCTTAATATTATTTTTTTAAAAGCCTTTTAGAGCAAATTTGGGACCTTTTATATGTATGTATGCAAATTTATTGTATAGTATGTGGGTAGATACTGTATGCATATATGTACATGCATGTATCTATACAGTATGCATGCTTATGTGCATGTATGTGTGTAAGTGTATGACTATGTGTACATACATGTGTATGTATGTATGTATACCTATGCACATACATGCAGGGCTGGCCCAAGACATAATGCCACCTGGGGCGATGTTTAACATGCCGCCCCACCATTATCTACCCTTCCTCTGCCGCCCCCCCCATTATCTACCCTTCCTCTGCCGCCCTACCCATTATCTACCCTTCCTCTCCCTCCCTATTATCTACACTATCCCCCCCCCGTACTTATCTTTCAGCAGTCCTGCGGCGAGCCTCCCTGCTCGGTCTCGGTGCCGGCTTGTAATGCTGAGCACCGGAAATTACGTCATCTTCTGGCGCTCAGCATTACAAGCCGACACCGAGACAGAGCTAGAGGGCTCGCAGAGGAGAGAGAGGGCGCAGAGCGGGTACTCCTCCGCTTTAAAAAGTGTCGCCTCTTCAAAAGTGCCGCCTGGAGCAATTGCCCCACTCTGCTCCATGGTAGGGCCGGCCCTGCATACATGCTCATTTTGATTGGCGGATGTTTTGCTATTGAAAGGGGAATTGCTTCCTTGCAATTTCCTTAATACAACCTTTTGTGTGTTATTTATTATCATTTTTTTGGAATGTAATTGTATCCTATTGTCATTGTGGTGTATTGCCACTTTAAATATAGGGAAGAACTGATTAAAGCAGCTATTTAATACATCAAACACTTTTCTCCTCAAGGAAGTAGCGGGAGCAACAAAATGAGTAGGGTATTGGATATATATATTTATCATACTTTATACTATCACTCTGAAGTACACAATTTAAAACCTCATAGATAACACACATCACTGTGAGGTGTTACTAATTGTTCTAAGATGATTGTGGACTGTATCATCTATGTTGTGACTTTTGCGTATACACATCAATGTGTGTGACAGTTGGGGGGCATGATTAAAGGTCTTAGAAATACTACATATGAATGTGGAGTTTTTATTTTATTTTAATTAGAACTTTTACAATATTTCAACATCGACTGTAATGTTTTGCGTGTTTCTGGACTGTTCATGAGATATAATACAGGGCTCAGGAGCAGGAGGCAGAGATTGTGAATGAACAGAATGACAGGATTGTGAATGACAGAATGAAAGAGACAGGACAGAAACACAGAAGTAGACAGATTTCTGAAGGAGATTTGTGCATGTGGGCTGACACAATATATATTTTTTCACAGATCCAACACTTAATATTTCATAAATGTTTATTTTTAATACAATTCTGTTGTATTGCTGGTATGAGAACCAGTGGAAATAGGTGGGATTAACTGAGTCTGTGGGGTGTTACATAGCGGTGCCAAGTGGTGACACTCCAGTCTCTCATGTAGCCCCATCAATGAAGAATGCATATTAAAGTATTTTTCAAGTACTTTAACTAGTAGAAAAATAAAAACAATCACAATTATGAGAGGGAGCATCTCAGCGCCTTCCTTTGCCCTGTTTTCCTTGCTACTGTTAGCTGCTTGATGAGCACATCTACTGACATGCTGGGGGTTGGGGAAAAGATAAATGCATATGGGGTGATTCTGCAGAACCCTTGATGCCTTTACAAGGGAGACCAAATGAAAATTCAAAGGGACCACTAAGCTACTAAATGCATTGAAGTGCATTTGATGGGTGGAGTGTACCTATAATGCCAGCTAATACCACACAATTCATGTATCTATTAGGACCAGAGACCAGAATGACACCGATTAGGATTTAGATGATAACCAGTAGGTCCAACCAGTCAGTTTTAATCAGCCGTAAACACATCTTAAGCCTTCCTCAATTGCTTTACTGTCCTGTTCTGTAATACTTTGTTTAATCCATTGATCTATTGGAGTATCTCTCTCTCCTCTCTCTACCAAAATCGTAGAAACCGCTGTCATCCCGGCAGAGACCATGCTCATCACTCCTGCCACCAATAACCACACTATTTGCAAGTGATGGACTATATGGGACAATTTCACTGTCCCCTTAAAGTTGTATGAACAATTATTTTTTTTAAACAATTTAATTATTTTTCTATGCTTTTCTTAATAATTTTCTCAAGTGTCAAGAAGACCAATCCCCGCTGTATGCTTGAAATCAAAGTTATCCTGCCTAAAATAGTCGAGGAGGCATAATTATATTGGTAGAAAAATAATTGCTTTTCTGCGTGAGCGTGGGCCACAATAAAGTCAGTGGTAAATTGCTACTTTGGCATTTACAAAGTATGCCATCTAATGTTGTTGTATAGTCTGAATCATTACCGCTTCGTTAACACAACAGACTAAGCTGCCATACAGAAATATTTGCTCATGGCTGTAATATGAATCTTGTAATTCTAGCACTACTTTGCTTAAAACTAGTTAACCGCAGTGTGCTACATGCAAAGTCATATTGTCATGTGGGGAATAGTAGTTTCATACTATTTTTGGTAAATGTTGTGAAATAACTTCCAAAAATTTCATTATGGTATAATTATGTAAATAATGTCTCCAAAGGAAATTTCCTTCTGCAAACAGAAATAGTATTCAACAAATATATCACATCCTCTCCATACTCCCTTAGCAAATAAAAGCCTTCACGGAAAAGTAGTTAAAATATAATATAAATGAGGAATTGCAGCTATAAGACAATTGCTATGTAAATACTGGGCAAAAATCTATATATTCGTACAGAGCCGGCCTTAGGTGTTCTGGCGCCCTGTGCGGACTACTCGTCTGGCGCCCCCCCCATCCCAAAAAAAGAAAGGAATCAAAACTTGTAACAAAACCCCAAACACTATATACTACGCCAAACATTGATGTGGTGTAGGCCTACCACTTCATTGTCTGGCTTAGTAGTAGGGATGCACCGAAACGAATTCTGGACTGAAACCAAAAGTGCAGCATTTACCTGGCCGAAACCGAATATGACCCCCCCACACACACCATAACACATAACAAAATAATTAAATAACAATATTTATATATATATATATATATATATAATTAACAGCAATCACATTCTTATCATGCCCGCAGATTCCAGGATGTACTCGTAGACTACTTGGCATGATAGGAGTATGATTGCCCTATGTACCCTGTCTCACTCCATTCTCCCTATCTACCCCCTCCTAACTATCTACCCTCTCCCTCTTTGACGTTCACTTACCTTTCAGAAGTCCTACGGTGAGGGTGCAAGGCCTCTGCCTCCCAGCTCTGCCACTGTATGGAACAGTATAGAGTGATGGGAGTTATGATGTACTTTAGAGCATAATTATATAATGAAAAATACATTGGAAATGGTACAGCATAACACCCATCACTCTCACACATTTACCAATCCACACATATACACCAATCCACACATATACACCAATCCACTCCACACATATACACCAATCCACATATATACACCAATCCACACACACATACCAATCCACACATATACACCAATCCACACATATACACCAATCCACACGCATACCAATCCACACGCATACCAATCCACACACGTATACACCAATCCACACATATACACCAATCCACACATATATACCAATCCACACATATACACCAATCCACACATATACACCAATCCACACATATACACCAATCCACACATATATACCAATCCACACATATATACCAATCCACACACATACACCAATCCACACATACACCAATCCACACATATACACCAATCCACTCCACACATATACACCAATCCACACATATACACCAAACCACACATATATACTAATCCACACATATACCAAACCACACATATATACCAATCCACACATATATACCAAACCACACATATATACTAATCCACACATATACACCAATCCACTCTCACTGTCACTCTATGCTTTCCTACCTTTCCTCTTTCAGTTTCTTTGCCTCCTCTTCGCTCTTCTTCTTAGTTCTTCTGTCTTCTCTTCTTCCGGGTCAGAGGGCACGGAGACCGGTGGGCGCGGCTTCAGTGCTGTGTGCCGGGATCTGACAGCAAACCCCGGCGCACAGCAGCTGTTGCCGCGGGGATCACAAGGGAGCGGTATCGGAGGTCTGTTAAAGACCTCCGATACTGCTCCCTTGCGAGCCTGCTCCTCCAGCGGCGGACATTACTGTCCGTCTCTGGAGGGGTGCCGGGTGCCCCCATACTGGCGGCGGCAGGGGCGTCGGACCGCACTGCGGCGGCGGCGGACCCCGCGGCGGCGCCCCCTGGAGTGTGGCGCCCTGTGCGGTCGCACAGGTCGCACACCCCAAAGGCCGGCCCTGTATTCGTACATTACTTTGTTTTTCATATACTGATTTGACCCCAATAAAGTATATAATTATAAATAATTTTAAAGCATAACTATTCAAGAATTATAATCATGTTATTTTATTCATTAGGGAATTCTTGAGTCGGAAAAGGGTGCAAATAATCATTTTTTAACAGGAAATATGGTATATTGGCCCCAATTCAACAAGAATTAATTGACATACTTGATTTTTAGTACCCTAAATTGAAGTGTTTTAAACAAATAGTTAAACCCAAAAGGAACACAATGAGAGAATCGTACTATTGAGTGAGAATTTTTGGTGAATTCCCATTATACCTTACAATAATAAATGTTATTTTATTATTTTTCATTATTTGGAAAATAAAAGCAAACACATAGAGACTACTTGGCATGATAGGAGTATGATTGCCCTATGTACCCTGTCTCACTCCATTCTCCCTATCTACCCCCTCCTAACTATCTACCCTCTCCCTCTTTGACGTTCACTTACCTTTCAGAAGTCCTACGGTGAGGGTGCAAGGCCTCTGCCTCCCAGCTCTGCCACTGTATGGAACAGTATAGAGTGATGGGAGTTATGATGTACTTTAGAGCATAATTATATAATGAAAAATACATTGGAAATGGTACAGCATAACACCCATCACTCTCACACATTTACCAATCCACACATATACACCAATCCACACATATACACCAATCCACTCCACACATATACACCAATCCACATATATACACCAATCCACACACACATACCAATCCACACATATACACCAATCCACACATATACACCAATCCACACGCATACCAATCCACACGCATACCAATCCACACACGTATACACCAATCCACACATATACACCAATCCACACATATATACCAATCCACACATATACACCAATCCACACATATACACCAATCCACACATATACACCAATCCACACATATATACCAATCCACACATATATACCAATCCACACACATACACCAATCCACACATACACCAATCCACACATATACACCAATCCACTCCACACATATACACCAATCCACACATATACACCAAACCACACATATATACTAATCCACACATATACCAAACCACACATATATACCAATCCACACATATATACCAAACCACACATATATACTAATCCACACATATACACCAATCCACTCTCACTGTCACTCTATGCTTTCCTACCTTTCCTCTTTCAGTTTCTTTGCCTCCTCTTCGCTCTTCTTCTTAGTTCTTCTGTCTTCTCTTCTTCCGGGTCAGAGGGCACGGAGACCGGTGGGCGCGGCTTCAGTGCTGTGTGCCGGGATCTGACAGCAAACCCCGGCGCACAGCAGCTGTTGCCGCGGGGATCACAAGGGAGCGGTATCGGAGGTCTGTTAAAGACCTCCGATACTGCTCCCTTGCGAGCCTGCTCCTCCAGCGGCGGACATTACTGTCCGTCTCTGGAGGGGTGCCGGGTGCCCCCATACTGGCGGCGGCAGGGGCGTCGGACCGCACTGCGGCGGCGGCGGACCCCGCGGCGGCGCCCCCTGGAGTGTGGCGCCCTGTGCGGTCGCACAGGTCGCACACCCCAAAGGCCGGCCCTGTATTCGTACATTACTTTGTTTTTCATATACTGATTTGACCCCAATAAAGTATATAATTATAAATAATTTTAAAGCATAACTATTCAAGAATTATAATCATGTTATTTTATTCATTAGGGAATTCTTGAGTCGGAAAAGGGTGCAAATAATCATTTTTTAACAGGAAATATGGTATATTGGCCCCAATTCAACAAGAATTAATTGACATACTTGATTTTTAGTACCCTAAATTGAAGTGTTTTAAACAAATAGTTAAACCCAAAAGGAACACAATGAGAGAATCGTACTATTGAGTGAGAATTTTTGGTGAATTCCCATTATACCTTACAATAATAAATGTTATTTTATTATTTTTCATTATTTGGAAAATAAAAGCAAACACATATCTGTGTTTTAAGAAATATGTATGAATATATACATAATTCTACACTTATGATTTTAATAGTAGTATTACCATACATGCTAAATACTACTAAAAAAAAGGTAAAATGCACAAATTACAATTGAGTATGAATATCAATCCATAATGGTCACATCAAAAGTAAAATTGTCAAATTAAAGTCTTCCCAATTAAACCTACAGTCACAGCAATTCACTGAATAAAATATATTATTTTTTAGGTATTCCTGACTTAATCTAAATGGATTATATGTCAAAAACAAAAAAAAAATGAAGTTTGTATGGTTATCACATATCCTACATTTTACAATTCTATACACACAATACTCTTATGGTTAATGGTTAAAATAAGAAATATTTATGGATATTAAACCATATACATGGTCTCTATACATTTGAAGCAGTCATGTTAACTTCCGGTTAGGGGGATCAGTTAATCGTTAAGTTAATTCTACCTTATTGCTAAGTTGCTGATTGTTGAGGATTGCTTCGGGCAGGCATTGTGCAGCAGAAGGGAGAGAATGTTAGCTTTGTCTCATTCAGAGGCAGATATTATTTTCCCTGGGGTAAACTTCTCATCCAAATATCTCTAAAACACTGAGAAAGAACAAGCTATAGAGGTTATAAAATAACCGTTATCCTAAAAGCTGTGACGGCGACGGTTCTTCTTAAATACCAAGCCAATAAATTCAGACATGCAGATAGTGAGCAAGTCAACAATAAACATTACACAAAATTAAATCCATTGCTTTATATCTCAGACAATCTTTTTTGTCTCTAATGATGAAACACATTTTTTGGAAGGACTGGAAATTTCACAAGGGAAAGATCGAGGACACTAATTTGTGTCCTTATTTAGAAAGAAAAAACATCATAGACACATCTGGTTCTAATGTACGTAACATTTTAAAGAACAACGTTAATTGTTTACTGCCATGGTTAACAAGACTAATGTAGAAATACGAGCTATCGTTGTTTAAATTCTTCAGGAAGAAAAGGATACTAAGAAAAATAAGCTTGGCTCTACAGTTTCATTTTTTTTGTGATGACAGGAGAATGTTTTTATTCACACACTGGCATCATTTTCTTTTAGGAGCCCAATAAAATGTGTTTGCAAGACCATAGGTTCATAAAAGAAAGTACATTATGAGAACATTGTATGTTCTAAATATGTCTCATAAATAATGTTTTAATGTTAGGTATGTACACATCATGTCCCCCTTTCTCTCTCCCTCTTCTGCTTCTGCCTTTCTCCCCCGTCTTCCCCTTCCTTCTTTTTCCAGATCTCTCTCCTCACTTTTTCTTTGTTTCCTTTTCCCTCTCCTTTCTCTCTTCGTCTTCACCCGCCATCCTTTCTTCTCTCTTCCTTCCTCCTTCTCTTCTCCAACTCACCTACAATCTCCTTACCTACGTTTTCAGGGCCGGCCCTGCTATGGAGCAGAGTGGGGCAATTGCCCCAAGCGGCACTTTTGAAGAGGCGGCCCAAGAAATGATTTTGGACGCCGCAGGCGTCACGGCAGCACTCACTCAGAGTCAAGGGGGGGCAGCATTTAACACTTCAACCCAGGCAGCACAATGTCTTGGGCCAGCCCTGTACATTTTTTTAATTATTGTTTTTTGTTGTTGTTTCTTTGCTCTCCTTAACTTAATCACTTGAAACCTGGCATAGATTTTCTTGGAAATCATCCAACAAAGTCAATTTATACTTGTTAGAATTTCTTGGGTGACATCCAACAATTGATTTACTTCTGTTACATTTTACTGGACTCATACTTCCCACTGCTAGATGACCATGCTCTACAGAACAGAGGTAGAGACACAGATTCAACTGTAGATGCAAATAAGTATCATTGACATTGTTTCCTCTATCCTGCTTTCACCTTTCTCTTTACCCTCCTTCTTTCCCCCCCCCTCTTTCTAATGTCTCTGCCTCTGATTTTGTCTCTCTCTCCATCTGTCTTTCTTCTTTGTCTCCCTTCCTTTCTCCCCCTTTTTCCATCCATGCCTCTCCCCTTTTCTTTCTCTCTGTTCCTCTTTCTCTTTTCCTCGTTCACCTCTTTCTTCTGTCACCTTCTGTCATCTTCCTTATTTCTTATGAAGAAATCAAAGTCCCGCACTCCAAGGTAAGTTGTTCAATTGTAAATTTTATTACTCATATAAAGTGCCAATGAATCAGAAGGAAAGGTTTAATCGCTTAATGCATTTCATACTTAACTAAGGGCTTACTCATTTGAGGTGTTTCTCACTTAATTCATAGAAGCTGAAATATTGCACTTTTATGAACATCTATTATGCTTTTCTATATGACCCCTACTGCATTCGTAGGCATGGTTAAGAAGGCTGCAAACCAAGGTAGAGATGGATCGTTTGGTCTTTTTGTGTGGTTATTGCAGCCGGATACAATTTTTTTCCTTTTTAGTCCAAAGTGTATATGGATGCTGGCACCTGCTTCACCAACCCAGCAATTTTAATTGCAGATTTATTTAAAAATGCTGAAATAAATTCCCATAGGAGATTTTCAACTAGGGTGGAGGGCTGTGACTACTATTTTTGTTTTGTTTCCTTTAATTATTATTATTATTATTGTTAACCCGTTTTTTTGCAAAATTAATCTAAAATAAAATTGCAAGAGACACATTATGTATTTGTTTTTAAATTTCTCAAAATAATGAGGTAAAGCACAGTTGCTGTTTTAGGGTACCCTTGAAGCCCTATCATGCAGTAATTAATTCAGAGTGTTTGTGTTAATTCACCAGAGTCTGAGAGTTAAAGGTTTAACTTGACAAATTCGAACACAGGATCATGAATTAGCAATAAGAGGTAATGAAAAGCACGTTTAAAATGTGTTTTTTTTTAACATGATGGACTCTTTGGATGCGAAGGATAATGGAAACTGGTTTTCAGTACTGTCCACCCTTCAGTCACAAAATGGTGCCTTAATTTGGCTTCACCACCACCCATGGTACTTACATGGATATGTATGGCTTGTTTTTAGTTAACCTATATTTTAACCCATGCACAATAGATGATGGAGAAGGAGCATGGGTAGACATCATGATCCCCCAAAAGTTTGTTGTTTAAAAAAAATGTTTTTCATTTTTTAATTGTTTTTCAACTGCATCAAATAGGCTGTACTCAACGCTTAGTGAGATAACCCAGGAGGAGCATTCAGAATGCTGACAGCCTGTCAGATCAGTTTTAATGCAATGTCTAAAGCCCACATTTTTTCAAACTGCCTTTAGACATCTGCCATTTCTGTAGTGGGATTATTTTTTTTTCTACCCTGGCTTCATTTTAAAGATCTGTGAAAATGTGACTTTTGTTACACGTATATACTTTTCCCTAATATGTTTTCTTGTTCAAACATAATTTTATACCATCTGTCATACGCATCTTAATGGAAAATTCACAGCAAATTTTATTCTTCTTTAAGGTATGTCCATTACCAGTAAAACAAATAAATAAGAGATGGAAATTCTGTTCTTCAAATGTTGAAACCATAAAAAATTATTCTCTAGGTGTGCCACCCAGCACAAAACCATCAATAAGACCATCCAAAGAGGGAGTAAATATTTAGTTACATGCTGCTAATGCTTAAAATAAACAGAACTGCCATCCATTTTCCTTAAAAGAGAAATCTGTTCACATTTTTTCCTAGCATCCATGTCCTTTAAGTTTTTATATTCAATATCATATTAATTTCCAGTCTTTATAGGAGTTAATGGAACAGCCAGCCTTAATGTAGTTAAATATATTTTACTTATAAATACCCTCACTGCTTTTATTATTTTAAGCATTACACTTAAGGATTTACAATATATATTATATTCTCAATTTGGAATGCACAGAAAACATATGCAGACTTATATTTTTATCATTCACATATACAATTGTATTTAAATTGGACATAAGGGCTATAAAAGAAGGGCTTTTATCCAGTTTACCACCATTTAGTTGAACAATATCAATTTCAGAAGGTTATAATACTTGTTTTTTTTCCGAAAGAATATGCAATAACAATTAACGTAATGTAACAGAGTGGACCTAGCTGGATTGGCCATAGGTCACATATATTCAACTAGTCATTAGATAGTAGTGGAGCCTGGATCCGCTTCTTGGTTGTTTTTTAATCCTTTTCAGTTTAACTTGCTTATGGAGTTAGCACTTTAGTTAGCGCCATATCTTTAAGCAGTACTCTGCTCAGAAAGTGAATTCGAAATGTTCTGGAGAGCAAATGCCAAAGAAAATGACTTCCACTTACGTTCCCGAGAAAAATAGCAATGCAAGTTTTAAAAGTCTTGGAATGTATAGAAACGGTTACTTACTTAAGAGTTGATGTTGCAGAAAGAGCAGCACTGTTATTTGAACTTTACCCCGGCCTACCTCACAACAACAACCTATACAAAGGGATGTTTTTTTCACATACATTATGTTTCAGGTTCATTTTGTCACCTTCAGCTGTTTTTCTTCGATTCTTTTTACAAAGCCTTTGCCTTCGGTGAGCAAAGTGTACAGCAAATATTATACCAAGTAGTTGCTAAGCAATCTGAATTCTGAGATACCCGCTGTGATTTCTTGTAAAGCTAAAGGATCGTCTGTGCAGTATTAACCCCTTTATGCCGGTTTGTTCAGAATATATGAAAAGCAGAACACTCTTGTTTGGTTCTCAGCAACGAAAGTGTCTTCCAAGCTTGGCGGCCCACAGAGCGTCTGCAAAACACAGCACCCGCACATGGAAATTTCAATAGAAAGGGATATTGTACCAAAACCATAAACAGATACGGTTGTTCACTGAAGGAAGCCTTCTAATCCTAAAATAGCGTACAAATCTCAACCTCCTCACGAAAGGAAAAAAAGCAAAATAACATTATGAGAGGAGAAACTCATCAGATCTCGACCTGAGGCAACAGAACACGAATATTTCAGCATATGTGAAAATGGGAACAAACTCAAATTATAGAGGCTATCCCAAGGACCAATGGAATTTAGGAAATAATGTCATTTATCATAAACAATAATGAAACACTGTCATCGGCACTGCAGAGACCAATGCTATTACTATCCAGCCATATCTCCAGGGAGTTTCTTTATAACTCAATAATGTTTCTATGGCTGAACCGTGTTGTTCCCCATTTCAAGCTGCCTATTATTTGTTTCTTGTCAGGAAATTTGCCCTCAGTCAATTCATTTCTACTATATAATAACCTGGGTGAACAATATTATATGGTTTTTGTATTTTTTTTTTCTTGTGATTTGCTAATCCAAGAGCTAAATCGAAAGCCATCTATTCTCCATGCTAATAAATGGCAGGTGTATCACTGTGTCTTTGATCTGTATTAAACAACTTGAAAGTAAATACCATTGTATAGTTTTTCTTTTTCTTGCCTTGCAATGTTGATATTATGATAGCATGATGTATGTATTCATATATTCGTGCATGTATTCATTATCTGTTCCATGTTACTGGAAACACTCAGGACAAAATGAAGTATGGTGCATTATCAAGGAACACCATACCATAAATTGGGTTTCTCACTACACGCACACAAAAATGTATTTGATGAGACTAAGATAGATTTTACCTAAGTGTTAGGGTTATTCATGAAGCCAATAGGAGAACAGAACCCAAACTGATGATCCATTGTTCCCGAGTGCAACTATATGTTAGTTTGACATCTATTAAAGATGTTCAACATACCCCAACATACCCTAACGACCTCCTGCAGCTTTTATTGAGGAACGTTTAATTCTAGAGTCTTTCTAGAATCTCTCTAGGATAGTGCACTAATTTAATCAGTCTATTTCAATGGCAGTAGAAAAAGATCTCCTTAAAACTTGTTTGATCTAATGTGTTTAATGTGTGTCTTTTTAACTGTTTGCTAAATATGCCAGAGTATTTATGTGAAAAATTAACCCTTTACTCCATGAAAGGGTGGGTCTCATAAGCATGAAATAAAGGTGAAATAAAAATGCACGACGTTCTACTTTCCAGTATGCCATCAAGTATAATAAATCTGTAGGACTGTAGACCATCTTGTGGATTGTCTCTTGTCTACAGTCCACTTGATTAGATAATGCTCAAGATATTTCAAGAGGTGTAGATACAGAGCAACAAACAAAAATATACTTATCTGGATTTCTTTTGAATGCTTGTCCTTCATTTCTTCTTTGGCCTTTCTACTTGTGTATGTTTTTCACTGCTATTTTTGGTACCTCTTTCCTTACTATCAGGTTATGGAACAGGTCTGCCTCGCAACTTTAGATTTGATTCAGAAAATGGAGGTCAATTGTGAGTATTTAAAGCTACTTGGGTCTAAATGCCACAGAGCACAGCCTTGCAAAGTGGCTTCAGGCATAAATCTAGGATGTCTTGTTAACCAAACGCTTATCGCCGATATGAACCAATTATAAGATTATGTATAACGTAATAGTAGTGGTGTATTCCAACATATGAAAAGTAAAAGGTGAATATTCTGATGTAAATACCACTGCCCCTTGCTTCAGCTTTTATTTATTGTTTCGATTTTTAACAACTTTGTGACACTAAGTGAACTACTATTTTCATCCCCAATCACAATTATCTTGAATAAAGACTTGTTAGGTAACTCCCTCTACTTAACAGACTGCTAAAAACTATTGATTTTGCTTCTATTTGTTACTTTGTAATTAGGTTATGACAAAAAAACAAATGGATGAGTCCTACGATGGATTTATGTCACAGGCACTTGTGGCAGATACTTGTCAGGCTATTTGATGCATGAAAGTTAAATTTGATATTAAGAGCAACTCATCCAAAAGGAAATGAATGCTTTCTATATGTTTTCTAAAATATCATTCTGTTTACTTGAACCAGACATAACACCTATTCACAATTGTTGTATTCAATGAAAAGTAAGAGTGTTCCTCATGTTTAGACAGTGGATACATTCACATGTTTTGCAAGGAATAAAACAAACTATTTTAAGGTACAGTCCTTGTGTTGGTATTTACTCACAAACAATATTTGATATGTCATCAAAATTAAGCGAAAAAATAAAATAAAAATTACGTAGAATCATTTTAAGACAATATCATTCCATACATTGAGGTTGAAGGCCAAGATTAGCTGCCAGAATTTGACATTTGCCCATCTTGTCTGGTGCTTTGGGAGCGCTGATCTTATTATAAGTCATCCGTTCTAGCCCAGTGAACTCAAAGGTGGGTACAGAAAATGCATCCAAGCTCATACCCTGTAAGAAATCATTGTTATGCTTTTATTCTGTTCTACACACTTTAGGCCTGAATGCAACGTGTGTGCTAGGAACATATGTTATCAATCATGTGACGTAGCTTAGAGGGTCTTCTGTGGAATGCCGGTGTATCCTATGACTGCTCCAATAGGATTCTTTAAATTCACACATTGCCCATATATAGTAAGAACTTATACCCTAAATGGAGGTAAAGGGTATAAATACTCATGTTTACAAGTACAAGGTCTCTTTCTCCTTCATCTCATCAAGAATACAGAGCTTACAGTACCCACGACCACCATCTGTTCAACAATCAGTACTGTATGTATACTACTTTGTAACCAAATAAACCTACTTAAGAAGACTTAGAAGCTGTGGTCTTGATTGCTGTTTGGTCCCTGGAAAAGTTTATATATTTAAGACAAAAAATATCTAACACCCCTTAAGTCTCTTCTGTGACTCCAGTCACAGTTCAGTCTTATATATGTAGTATCATACCCTAAAGAATGATCTACAATTACCTGTTTGCTGGAGATACATTACAAATATTGAGTAGGGTTTGAGCTGAGGTGGGTTATATTTGGGCAATATACTCCTCCTAGCTCAATTTAATTACCACATTTCACTGCACATGTGTGTAGGCGGACATAGCCATCATTACATGGTTAATAGGCTTTTGGAGACCCCAGGCTATAACATGCAGGTTAAGGAATTTATGCAGCTTTAGTGAACGTGCAAGTTTTTGTCCAACTGGTCTCTTACTCACATGTTACGTTACATGTCAGGTATTTTATTTAGTTTATTCTGTGTGAACATGTCCGTCACAATATTTGTTTTATTATTTGTTCGTGCTGATTATAACTGACAAGCAACAGGTCGGATTAATAACCATTAGAAATCATCAGGTTGAGATACAACATTAATTACTCATGCTTATATGGCTTGTAATAATTTGTTTATTGAAATTTGATAAAATATAAGAAACAATATATGAAATGTTTTTAAACATACTCTTTAATATCAGTACCTAACATGTTTAAACAAAAGTGTTAGAATTTCCAATAGGAGTAGGAGGTGGAGGAGGAGAAGAAGAAAACAATTACATTTATACATTAAATTAATATCTTGCTTGTTGGTGGATGAACTGATAGATGAAAACACAAGGCAATCTTAAAGATATTTAATAACCAAACAGTAGAATATTAAAATGTAACACTTTTTGTTAACAGTTTAATATTTATCTATGTCCGATAAGTTCTGGGTGGTTGTAGAGGAAGGGTGCAAAGGAGGACTGTTGAAGAAGAGTATCAAGCCATTTCCCCATGCATTTTACCAGTGTTAAAAAATTCCATGCTAAAAAAGGCAAGTTCTTGCCCTTATCATAATGAAAGGGATAGAAAAACGAGGCAACATGTTAGCATTGGCTGTTGTGTGAAAAATGGAAACAGTGGAACAGATGTCATCAAAGAGCTGCCAAAAATAAGTCAAAGATGTCTATTCCCATCCACACTGTGAAATGATGAAGTGGTTACTAAAGTAAAATAACAAATTCAAACTGTTTGACAAGGAACCACCAGAGACATTGATAAATTGGAATTCTAGTATCATGTGATTCCGACTGAAGACATTTGCATGCATCAATTGTCTTTAAAATCTTTCCTCAATTGTTAGACAAAAGTATTAGGATTAGTATGTGAGGATCTGAATAAAACCGACCCTAATTTCGTCAATATTCCAACTCATATAAAGGTAGAACTTAGTCATATCTCAGTTAAAGACAAGCACAACATCATTAATTTGTGCTGTCTCCTTCAAAGTAATATTGGGTGTCAGTGTTCCTGACACTTTTGGAGGCTATCACAAGCTTGTATATAACACTTTTAACCCCTTAAGGACAATGGGCGGTCCCTAAACCCACTGAAAACAATGCATTTTGAGTTTTGTCCAACTGGTCTCTTACTCACATGTTACGTTAATAGAGGAACATGTCAGGTATTTTATTTAGTTTATTCTGTGTGAACATGTCCGTCACAATATTTGTTTTATTATTTGCTCGTGCTGATTATTACTGACAAGCAACAGGTCGGATTAATAACCATTAGAAATTATCAGGTTGAGATGCAACATTAATGTACGGGCTTTGTCATTTAGGGGTTAAGAATGCAGTTATAACTAAATTCTCAGGAGAAGGTGGAACAACAACATTTCCCAATTAAATCTGTTATACCATCATCATTTTTGAAAATTGAATGTAATAGGGAGTTCTATATAACATTTATCCACATTTTATTTGTACAGACAAAACTAGGGACGCATGAGACTATACAGTCAGAATCACAGGTTAAATTGATTTGTTTTTCACAGTAGGGCAGATATCACAGACATAAATAAAAAATCTTCTCTAAAAAAAAAGATATGAGTCAATAACTGTAGACATTTATTACCGCACATAAATGTGTCCTCTGGGTGCTATTTCTTCCAACATAGATTTCCCATATTCCAAAGAATGTTTAAAAAAAGGTTACACATATATTTTCTCATGAGATAATGGAACGGCGAATGCATCTTTCAATAAACGTGCTGATTCCTCAAATGTGTAATATAATAATTATAGTGCAAACAGTAAAACGTTGTTTTCCTTTATTTCATGAAAAATCCATACAAAACAGAACATAAAAATGAGCAGACTCTACAACCGGTAGTAGATTATTTCGTTTTGCTTTGTTACTTACCATTTTCAAATATAAACACAAAATTTCATAATTTAGCTGAACTTTAAGCTACATGGAATCATAGTGTTATATATCATGGTACTATTATATATGGCAGCTACTGGTACGTATAGTGTGATCGAGTTAGATATTAGCCTTACTACTAGTTACAGCTATAGAACAATTGGCATTCTATAACAAGGTAATGCCTAATTAATTTTCAAATGAGGTTTTCAATTTAGAATTTAAAATAAGTTAGTGGTATGGCAAATGCATAAGCAATCATCGGGAAACGTATTAGAATTTAAGCTACCTTACTATCATATTGCTGCAACTGCAAAATTCACTAAGCTCTTTAACATCCCATCAAACACGCTTAACGTAACTTAAATATTAACCTCGCTGACATTAGAGATAATTATGTGTGAGTTATATGCTAATGAGTTATCACGATCCATGTTAAATTCCATAATTTCTATTTTTCGGACTCAATCTTGGTATGGCCACCAATACACCTTCGAGCAGAAAGCATGTTGCTTGTACATGCACAATTACACTATTAGAATTATCACAGTCTCCTGCTGTTTTTCAATGACAAAGTTGGATACCTGCAGAATTATTCAAGAAAATGTGCCATCTAAAAAAAAAAAATAATAATAATTCCAGTTGATTAAGCAGATATTAACACCCTATTAGGCTGGTTGTTTAATTTCTCTGTGTTGGAAGTTGATTAGCGCATAAAATCCTGACAGCACTCAGAATTTATTTTGAGAATCAACTGACTTCTATTATTATGCATTGCTTTATATAGCACTATCATAGTCAATAGCGCTGTACAGCCAGTAAACGGGGCATAATACGTAGTATATAACATCAAAATGTAACTTACAGAGACAATTAAGCTTAGAATCTAGAATCTCAGAATTACCTTGTGGCTACATGGGATATAAAGGTGTAGGTGAGAGAGACAAAAGGTACTACTAAACTCTAATAAAAGAAATTGAATTGCTAACTGAACTAAAACTTTGTTAATTTGTTAAATTAGATATTTATTTTTTTAAACTTCATGTGTATACTTCCGTTAAATAATTCATATGAAACATTTTTCACATTAATCACATTAATTCCAAAATTCTAAAGTAATAGGTTGCAGGCAATCATTGTTGTGACACAAAATGTAGACCATATCTCTGTTTATAAAATACAATTCATATGTTTTTGTTGTTTGCTTAAAACGCTTTTACATATCAGCTTCTATATATTGGAAAAAAAAGAAATAGGAACAGCTGGTGGAAAAAAACATATTTTAATAATTCATCTCTATAAATAGAAAAGGTCTCGCTGCCATTGAAATTGTCATTCATGCTGGTTGGAGCAAGAGAGGACTATGTTATGATTTAACATTTTCTGTATCCCAAGGTTAGGGTGGCCATAAATTCACACCTGTGTGCAGGGAGGAGATGGACTACCATTTCTTGGTATGTGCAGGGATGAGGGTTGGTGTCATGGTAAGGTGTCCAAATAGTTTTGTCCATATCGTGTATGTCCCTGGATTTTGTTTTAACAATGTGGCGGGCAAAGCATAGCAATTAAAATGATATATTGTTCCTCTATTTGGTGATCTGCAGGTCTGTCTAGGTTAGTATATCTGCTGTAGTTATGTGATGTCTTGTCGGGGTCTTATAGAAGTCAGGGTTAGTTTGCACAAATTGTTCTAATTAATTGGGACAATTACGGCTTCATTTTGTGACAGCAATAGTTTTATGAGTGTGTGGTTCTCAGACACTAAGCTTACTGAGAACATCAGAGAATATATACCACATGTGATCTGTCATGAAATTCAAATGTAGAGAATGAAAAAATAAAAAGCTTTTAAAAGAATGTGTTTACAGCTGGTGTATTTACTCATTATGCACACAACCAGGCACAAAAAATGATCACTTTTTCCATTTTCCTGCTTAACCTGTTTACATTCTAAAATTAACATTGCTTTAAACAATTTTGTACGGTTGACTAGGATATGCAGTCAATCATACATAATAGCACATCGATGCCCCTGGCATATTTGGCTGAAATGGATTAAGTCAGCTATTAGGTAGCTATTGCATTTATGTTATTTTGTACTTTTAAATCTTCTTGAAGAAAGATTAATTCAACATTTAAGTTATTTCCAGCAGTTTGTTTTTCCTTTTACTATTTTGTTACTAGAGGCTGCACTACTTTTTTTATTTTTAAACTAATGCAAAGCATGAAGTATTTTTTAAATAATAATTTAGTGTTTCGCTGAGCGTAACCTACATGCCTTCAAAGTAAATCTTTACAGTTTTAGTGTATTGTTTGACTTTCTTTTTTCCCTTCAATTCCATAATAAATCCGAAGGTTCTAAGATCCAGCTTTTCCTCCACATCAGATACATAAGCAATACTGACCATATTGGATGTATTCTGTGTGTTAATAATGCCACAAGTTAGGTCTTCTTCTATAATATTAATGTTTCATATACTTGGCACCCACTTATAGCATGTTCAACATTCTTGTGCCTCATCTCATGTTTTTGGAGTAAATTACGAATCTCAACTCATTAAAATGTATTAGTTTTCAATCTAGAATTAGTAAGATATTATTTTAGTTATTTGCTATTATGACTTTATTTTGTTCGGTTTGGGTGTTAAGTTATGTATATCTTGATCCGGTGCTACAGTATTCCTTAAAAAAATAACATTTTTTTTCTTTTTCAGGAAACTGACTAAATGATGACAGCAATATTGACAACTCATCTTTATAAAATATGATTTAAAAATGGTATGACTGAATTATGAATAAAAAAAATAATAATCTGCACCAATCTGGAATAATACATACAGCTTTAATTTGTATTCTGTTAAAATCGGAATAAATCCACTGGAGAAAATATACGTATAACAAATTAGGAGGATTAAAAATAAATATCCTTGAAAGTGACCAAAAATACTAATGACATTCCTAAAACAAGTGGCATTTCACCTCAAATTGGCGGATGAAATCAAACATTGTTTGTTCTGAATTCTTTCTTTAGATTACACCTAAGGGACATCTGGTCACCCTGCTGTTCATATAAATCAGTATAACATCTAAGATTTTCCATAGACATATCAAAATTAAAAGAAACTGTTCAAGCTGTAAAGTTACAGTTCACAAAAATAGTATAAATGATACCTACTTTACATTTTTAATACCTACTTTATATTTTTTATAATGAACCAGGTTTATTTGTTTATTTATTTTACTATCTTCTCTACTCCTTTCTTTTTCACAGTCTTTACTAGTTTTATTTAACTATTTTCTTTTCTGCACAATAATTCAAAATGACTGTTCTCTTTTACTACATCATTTATTTAACCCCTTGACTGCTAACGACGGCATGGTGCCGTCGCTAGCAGTCCCAGTCAGGTGCTAACGACGGCACCATGCCGTCGCTAGCACTCTCCTACCTTGATGGGGGTCTGTGGACCCCCATCACCACCTACCCCGGCGATCTGCCCCTCATTTTGAAGGGCATCACTGGGACCACCCGATCCGGCCGGTGACGTCGCGCGTAATGACGCGATGACGTCACCGCGCAACTTTATTGAAAACTGACAATTGTCAGTTTTCACGGTATGGGGGCATGCTGCTTAGATGCCTGTATCTCAGGCATCTGAGCAGCTACAGACCCCCAACATATACCGTTGGAAAGGTAATCGCCTCACCTTTCCAACGGTATAATGCTTGTAAAAAAAGAATAAAAAATATTATGTTAAAAAAATAAAAATGTACAAAAAAAGTAAAAAAAATGATTTGGGGGTCTCTAAAGGCAGATAAATAAAGATCAAAATTGCCTAGAGACCCCCAAATTAAATTATCTAAACATTACCTGGTTTAACTTTAAAAAAAAAAAAAGTTTAAGTATTCTAGCTGAATGATCACTGTGGTAGCCAATGTTACCACAGTGATCATACAGCTATAAAAAGTCACATTCCCTTTTTAAAAATGGCCGATACTAAATTTTAACCCCATGATCCCTTTGATCATGGGGTTAAATTTAGCCAATGGTAGAGGAAGGCAATTTTTGAAATCCAGATGAACTGCAAAAATCAGCCGTATAGCCTGTAGTACGTAAGTTAACCATGTCATCCCTGGAGCCCCTTGCATTTTTACTGCAAAACTTATTTTTGCTGTAAAAGTGATTTTTTTCTCCCTTTACGATCATCTCTTTGGGATTGTAAGGGGAAAGAATGGTGTGTGTGCGTCTGCGAGTGAATGTATGGAAAGTATGGTGTGTGCTTCTGCGAGTGAATGGAGATATGAAAAGCGTGTGAATGGTCAGTAATTAGGGTTGAAGCCTTGACGTGGCATTACTGCTCACGTAAGAAGTTAAATTATGGCACAAAAAGTACATATTTTCAAAAACTACACCCCTCGGCGCATCAAATGAGGGGCTGCATGTGATTCTAGTACAAACCTGGAGTGCGCAAGACACAAATGAACATGTCGCAATGGTTAGAAAAAAACATATTTTCTAGCCAAAGCGACATATTCCATCATTATCTGTGAACTTAACTTTTGTCCTAGAAATACATGTAACCCCTCATTTGAAGCTCCAAGGGGTGTAGTTTCTTGAAATGTGTACTTTATGTACCCTAATTTAACTTCCCAGATGTCTAGACCACTTTAACTGCAGATATGGCAGATTGGAGAATCTTGTTAAAAAATTGTCTTAAAACATTTAGGGGTGATGGCTGCATTTAGACAGCTCTAGACAGCTGGGAAGTTAAATTATGGTACATAAAGTATATATTTTCAGAAACTACACCCCTTGGCGCATCAAATGAGGGGCTGCATGTGTTTCTAGGACAAACCTGGAGTGCGGAAGACATAAATGAACTTGTCGCTTTTAATTTTATTTTTTATTTTTATTTGTGTGATATTCACTTATTTGTTGTGCAAGTCAGATTTGTGATACAAATACAAATAAGACCTCATTTGCTGCGGCTGGGGGTGTAGTTTCTAAAAATATATAGTTTTGTTGGCATATTTTAACATCCCGGGCAGCTAGAGCTGTTTAATTGACGTAGCCATGCATTAAATTTAAAGATGAATTTTGTGATAGTCTAATAAATTTAACTTTTAGCAATAAAATATTAGAAAAACACAGTCTACTGTTCTCAATGTCTGTTTATTTTAGACCGGTTACCTACTACAAATATTTAGCAACACAGGTTTTGATATTAGAGTTTAGAAAAATAACATTACAAACTAGTTTTTATTGAGTTGGAAGTGAAAAATTACACTTTTTTCCCATTTTTGGTTGTATTTTGCAAACCTAATGAGACATACACATATAAAAATGATATATTTGGAATCTGCTGGGTGTGCTGAAAAAAACAATATATGGTTTCTATAGTTTATTCCCAAGAAATTTACTTGAAACACGTTTAAACGTGAGATGCACCAAAATGCCGAAAACTAGCTTAGCACCAGGGTGTGAAATGGCTTAGCAGCCAAGGGGTTAACTTGCTTGCATTTTTATTGTGATTTGTTGCATACACAGTATTTTAACTTAATGGTGGCAACATGCCCCACAGTAATTCATATCTGTAATGCAAAATGATTGGATGATACGGGGAGAGGATGTCACCACAACCGCCGCTGTTTTGGCAGAAGTTCTCTCCAGATTATGTCTGCTGAGATAGAAATGAAGATAGCAGACTGAAGATTGAAGAGAAGAGAGAAGACATAAGAGAAGGGAGATGATAGAAGATCCGGAAGTGCTTGGTAGAAGCATACGTTTTCGGGAGAGAAGGTAGGGAAACATTTAGAGAGCGCGAGTGAGTGAAAGAGAATGAGAATGTGAGGGGGAGTGAATGTGGGCCCCAAATTTCAGAAGACAATTCTGAGCTTTTTGGGGTTATATCTTATACTCTGTCCTGGCCACTTCCTCACGTGTCATACTCATGTACTGGTTGTTTTGTAATGACTACATTTTTGTTGCATAGAGGATGTGACAGCATCCTTGCATTACCTTTAAGAAAATGCAAAAGTACAAAAATAAAATGGGTTGTTTCTATTTTTTTAAGTGGGGAAAAAACTACTCATTCTGCAAAAGCATTTTACAATCAGGTTTCCACCATAGAATGCATCAGCATCATGTAATGATGTTTCCTACAAGTTCCCATGACTCTTATCTACAAACATATATTTGGCAGCAACATTCTAATTACGAGTCATTATGGTTTTATGAGAGTCATTTCAAATGACACAGAGGCAAAGGGGACCTGGGAATAATTATTTCTTATGACTTAAAGTTAGGTAAGCAATGTAAAAACCTAGAAATGCAAACTCTTTTTGTAGAAAGGATGTAGAAAATGACTTTACAGGTCACTGGTTATATCTATCTTAGATGTTTAGCATAAGGGCTACTGAGAAAATTTACAAAAATCTTGACTATAAGAAGTCAACGTGTATAACTTTGATGAATGAGGAAAGAGAGAAGATACAGTAGAAATATGTAAATACATAAAGTGGTTAGTGCTGCCCTGATATTTAGTGAGGCTAGCATGACAAGTGCAAGTAAGAACCCCCACTTTAGGTTCACAGCAGCCACTGGAGCGTCGCAATTCCTTCTGGGTTGGGAGTCGGTACCCACAGCATGGGAAGTGTTCAGACCCTATAAAATAAGGAAGACAAGGGGTTAATTTCCTCTTTACTTGTAAAGAAGTCCCCTAGTTAGTAGGCTTGTGACCCAGCACCACATTGGTTGGCTTGCATCTTTTCTAGTTTACCTAATGGCTAATATTGAGGGTATCTTGTCCCAGCTGAAAGCTGCTGCTGCAGTCCTCTGTGGACCTCGGTGGCAAGATAGGTTGGGAGCACTGTAAGATCCCCTGCCTTCCCAACCCTCCTCTTCTGCTGCTAGTGGTCCTACATCCCAGGGTACATGGGCAAGATGGTCTAGACCTACCGACTCCATCTTATTTTCCCCTGGGACTGGTGCCTTATGGCCTGAAGATGCTCTCCAGATCGGTGCCATCCATACGTAGACCGCTAGCCCCTATGGCACAGATGGCTCCTATGAACCTCCTGACCCACCTGGGATTGGGTTCCAGAGGCAAGCACTACTTTTCCTTCATCAAGATCCAACAACTCACAAGGCCATGACAACCGTGCATGAGTTGAATACCAGTTTCCATAGGCCCAGGTCATGCTCTTCTTCATCAAGGGTCCATTCACCCAAACTCAAAGGGTCATGCCTCAGGTAGGGATACAACCTGCTGCACTAAAGGCTAAGGTCCCCAGTTTGTCTGGTGGATTTGTCTGGAGGGGACGTCAATGCACATTTTAAAGGCCCTGTGGGTGCCCACTTGGAAAAGGAGGTCAGTGAAAAGATTTTGCGTAATGAATATTTTCTCTGCTCCAAGACTCTACCGGCTCATTCTCTGGAATTTCTGAAATTGGCTTCAAACCTTAGCAATTTTGCCCAATGTGATGGGCAGAATGTTCCCGGAACATCCACCCGGCCTTTATTATTACATGGATTTAATCCACAAATTATACCATGTCTATGACAGACAAGTATGTTCATCCGAGCATTCGGTGGGATCACAAGGATATTGCCTTGTGGTTGCATGTAACCATTTCTGGCATCCCTTGCCAAAATACTTTAAGCCGCAACAATGAGCAATACCCTCTACTGGGGAAAAAGAAGAGGATGTCGGTTCATGTAAAATCCATTTGAAAGTAGGGCGGTTTTGCTGACGGTGTTCCCCCGTTCTTCCTGAAGAATTTAATATCTGCTTCTTTTACGTCGGTGGTATCGGATACGTTTAGCAAAGAGGCTATGTTAAGGAGAATGGCAGGCTCTTTAGCTCTCCACCTATTCTCAACCTTCGTATCTCCCCTTTGGGTGTTGTTTCCTAAAAGATGGCAGTAGCGTTTTGCCTCATTCACCATCTACCTTTTCCCAAGGGCAGGTCGATGAATGATGGCATTGAAACAACGTTGTGTAAAGCTTCATATGCCTCTTTTGATAAGGCCATTTATTGGATGTCTGATGGATGTCTGAGCCCTTATGGCTAAAACTGAGTCGTCTTTAGACTCCTACCAGTACACTGAGCATGTTATCACATGCTTGATTGCAAGTAGGAGGGGAAATATTTACGCGGACCTCTGCCTCCCAATGGGCTGACCCCTTTCCTTTTAGTATTTTAACACCTTTTGAAAATGGGTTACAAAAGAGGTGGGGGGTCTTCATCTGAGATAAATTAAGCAGATGATGCATCAGTGTCCCTATCATCCGAAAAGTGTTCCAGTATTACATTTTTGGGGATTGAGATTCACTCGATAAGCATGAATGCTGACTGCCCATGGACAGAATCATGGACATGCATTCAGTTACTAAAGCTGTATGGATAAAACAGAACAAATTCTGGGGATACAGCTTTAAAAATACTCTGTAAAGAGAATAAAAACCACAAATGGTGCAATAACGTTTAAAAGGTTTAAAACAGCCCCCACTAGTTGTGCCACACTCACAAGATTGTAGTAGGAACTGCGCCTTAAAGATAGCCTGTATCTTAGGAATCCTGAAGATTTACTGGAACTTTTTAAAACCACCTCAAAGTTTTAAAAACCGGTCATCTGCTGGATACAAACGGATGATAGGCAGGCAGGGTATCTTCCAAAAGTTCTTTATTTAAAATAGCCCATTAAAAATGCTTAATGTTTTAAGAAACTAAGTCCAACGCGTTTCGACATATGTTGACTTCATCAGGGACTAGTTATAATACATCAAGAAGCATAAGCTAACAAAATATAAACTAAAAACCCTTGCCCGCCCTCTCCTTAAATCATCCAATCTGTTCTTCTATTGGTCTAAAGTCTTCACGCCTCCTTTGTTTCAATTAGATGAACACAAATTTTCTTGTTTCCAGGTAGTAACCCTTTGCGTTCCAAAATATGTTCCAAAGTAGTGTCCATTATTTCTGAATGCCGTCTTTTTTATTGTAAAGTCCAGTTTAAATAGTTAATTGTTTGCACAATACTAGAATCTAAAATAAAGGAGATAGAAATAATAATATACATCCTATAATACATATACATGTTATTTATAGCTTTTGCAAACATCCAGATGCGGAAATTTAACTGAATTACCTAACCATCCCTGGATATTTTAGGGTTAACCACTATTAGTTCTTGACATAGAAAATTCATTGCTTCATTCAGAAATAAGTATCTACACTATTATAATGTATATACATATATAAAAAATATAAACCAAGTTTGTATGTAGATGTTGCATATAGATGTTACATGTTCATATAGTCCTATATTTAATAGTGAATTACCAGTAAAGTAATTATAAAAAAAAAAAAAAAAAGAGAGAATTATAATTATTTATAAATAGTATATATATTAGTATATATATTATATGAATTTAGAATATATACAATTAATTATTATATATTCACGCACTAATGGTAACCACAATGTAACTCACGCACATAATATTAATATAGTAGTACACAACACATTATTTACATTTTCACTCACACTAATTACTTTACTGGTAATTCAGTTAAATTTCCGCATCTGGATGTTTGCAAAAGCTATAAATAACATGTATATGTATTATAGGATGTATATTATTATTTCTATCTCCTTTATTTTAGATTCTAGTATTGTGCAAACAATTAACTATTTAAACTGGACTTTACAATAAAAAAGACGGCATTCAGAAATAATGGACACTACTTTGGAACATATTTTGGAACGCAAAGGGTTACTACCTGGAAACAAGAAAATTTGTGTTCATCTAATTGAAACAAAGGAGGCGTGAAGATTTTAGACCAATAGAAGAACAGATTGGATGATTTAAGGAGAGGGCGGGCAAGGCTTTTTAGTTTATATTTTGTTAGCTTATGCTTCTTGATGTATTATAACTAGTCCCTGATGAAGTCAACATATGACGAAACGCGTTGGACTTAGTTTCTTAAAACATTAAGCATTTTTAATGGGCTATTTTAAATAAAGAACTTTTGGAAGATACCCTGCCTGCCTATCATCCGTTTGTATCCAGCAGATGACCGGTTTTTAAAACTTTGAGGTGGTTTTAAAAAGTTCCAGTAAATCTTCAGGATTCCTAAGATACAGGCTATCTTTAAGGCGCAGTTCCTACTACAATCTTGTGAGTGTGGCACAACTAGTGGGGGCTGTTTTAAACCTTTTAAACGTTATTGCACCATTTGTGGTTTTTATTCTCTTTACAGAGTATTTTTAAAGCTGTATCCCCAGAATTTGTTCTGTTTTATCCATATACCTGTTATAAGGGGCTTTTTGAAGGAAGAGTCCTTGGGGAAGCTACCACATATGTGTTCCGAGGAATGAATAGAGGGTTAAAAAGCTAAGTACCCTGTCTTTATATTTTTTCATTCTTGTAGAACACAGTTACAACTGTATTGAGTTACTAAAGCTAACAATTTAAATTGTAGTTAAGGTAATACTATGATGACACAGCCCTTCAAATGAAACAGAATTGTTAATGAAAAACAGAAGAAATAGACGGTAAAATAGGCCATAAGATATATTTAACAATCTAACTCACAGAGAAAATAATGTCACACAGAAAGGAAAAACACTGACATATTGTGATGAGTAAATGTAATTAAAACTTAACTTTTCTTAGAATTTCCGATGACAAAACAAAGAAAAACATAATAAAATACAATGTTGGTTCAATATATGTAAAATACCTACCTATCTAGAATAGGGGAAGCTGCTAGACTTTAATAAAAGTTCAGTTTTAATTACATTTCTCAGTGGAATATTACATCATTTTCACTGACAGTATGGCAATATTTCCCATATGGGGGAAATGTCACTTTTGTTCTATTATAATGATTTTTTTCCCGTCATGAATAGTTTATCCAAATAATTGCTCACCCTGGAAAAGCAGCTTTGCTAGGGTGTTTACATTTTTTATTAGTCTGCCAGTTTTCCAACCAAATACTAATCTAAAAGACATCAACAAAGAAATATCAGCGTGCAGTTAGGACAATATATACAAGCAGTGCTGTGTTGAGGTGGTTCAATGGGGTGCAACAAGACATTGTTGCAATTCCGGCAACAATGCTGAGAAAGGTACAGAGCTCCTCCAGACCACCAAGAGAAGTTTCCCATCCAGGTAAGAAAATGGTAGGGATCCATTGTAGAGGGTAAAAAATATATATTTCTCTCTTTATTATTTATATTGTATATGTATGAATCATTTGTACTTCTTTACTTTCAGCAAAGCTTATCTTCCAAGCTACAAAAGCAGGTAAGAGATGACAGGAAAGGTATACTCAATGGATGAGCCCCAATAGATGAAGCCGACCTGAGTCTTTTTTTTTCCCCAAAAGAAGAGCACAGAGTCTAAAGTATAGTCAAGGTAAAATGAAACCTAGAATGGCAGAAAACAACCAAAACAAAAAAAAAAGATTTGTGGGCCAAAACATCTCTCTCTGTCCACAATAAAAATAAAAACAAAAAATACAGTGCTTAATGTGACCCACTAAAAAGAAAAAACACAAACGGGGGGGGGGGAATCAAAAGCCAGCCCCACACACCAATAAGTGACATAAACAAAATAATTATCAATTATAGTTACCAGTCTTATGTGTTTAAATCAAAAAGTGTGAATATATAAACAATAAACTGGTTTCATAAGCAATAAATGACAAAACTACTAGTGATAAGTACACGTTCTGCAACAGGTAGTACTTTTATATATACCAAGTATACTTATTTTCTTTTCTGTTCTCCTTGTATATATATTTTTTAACCCCTATTGGGGCAGGTTGAACACCACTCCACTCTTTTTGATTTATTTATATATTTGTACCCAAATATTGAGGTCTTTTATACATATTATTTTTATTTGTGCATTTCTGTTATTGAATGTATTGTATATTTTTGTCTTTATATTAAATATATTGTTTTTATATGTATTCAAGCACTGTCTTTTTTTAAGTTTGTGTCTCTCTGTCCACAGTCCTGTCCTGCCTTGTATTTGCCCCCCCCTGCTCAATTACCTTATTCAGCCATTTTCTTACCTCCACTGATTTCTTGGCAGATGCAGAGACAGGACCTGGGGAGGAATAACTTTTGGTCAGAACCTGCAAATATATTCACAGCATTAAAAATATAAAAAAGGGGAGCACAAAATTATAATGTTTCTAAAATATGGAGGTCATGTTTTCTGCACCCGTTTATAGAATATTAATTTGGTTGTTTTTTTTCTCACTAAAGTTATGTGGGTTTCTAGTGATTTCTTTCCATTACTAAATATTCAATAACACATTTTAATTAAATTAAACAGCATACCTTTAGCCAAACACATAGTCCAAATGATTTATGAAGTACATTCAAGGTCTTGTATGGAATGGGAAAAGCAATCTTTATAATGTCTTAAATATGCAAAATGGTTATACATGTAAGTAACAAACAGGGAATTCTACAAATCATTGTCATGCTGATGTTGCAAGGTGCAGATAAGAGAATCACCAGCATAGGCAACCAAACAGAAACTAAATCAATTATTTTCAATACCTAATTGAAATATTATTTTGAAAATATGCAAGAAGCAAACAGAAACAGTGTGATCTGGATGTCCATATAAGGCTAGGTTTCCACTTGGGTTTTTGTCCTGCGTTATTTTCTTGATGAAAAACGCCAAGAAAACTGCCACTGCATTTTCCTGCATTTTGGCGTTTTTTCTGGAGTTTTTTCAGGCGTTTTAGCCTTTCTGTGGAAATTGCTTTTTTGACCTTAGGCAGTTTTTCCAGCCTTTACACGTTGGAATTTTCACCCAGCTAAAAGGGATTAGGATAAATGGCAAGTATCTGCCCTCTCCTGATGTCATTTCTTTGGTAGAGTTCTACTTAAACACGCCCCGGCGGACCCTTTTGTCTCTTTTCTGTGGTTTGTAAGGCATGCTTTATTCCGAATGTCTGCTCCTCTAGGAAGATTGGCCCCAAATGATGGTGCAAATTGTTTGCTTTTGCTTTTGGCACGCAGGATCCAGTTAATGCGTCGTGTATGTTTGTTTGTAATGGCATGTTTGTTCTAAATGGTGTAAAATTCAATATGAACTTTGTTTTGTGTGAAACTGTTTGTTTCCAGCCTATTTCTCGTAGGGCACACAGATACTGGGTCCATCCTCTGCATTGTAACTGTGGAAAAAAACGCCATAAAAAACGCCAAGGCAAAACCCACATGGCGTTTTCATGGCGTTTTTTCTCTCCCATAGACTTCTATTGGAGAAAAACGCCAAGATTTCCTTGCAAAAAACGCCAGAGTGCCAACATGCTGCGATTTAGAAAAACTGCCACAGAGCGCAAAAAAGCAGAAAAACGCCAAAGAGGACTGAAAAGACGCCAAACAGAAAAACGCCAAGTGGATATGGCATTCTGCGATTTCCTATTGAAGAACAGCTAACATCTGGCTGCAGCGTTTTTTCACTAAAAAAATGCAGTGTGGCTGAATTGGCGTTTTTATCGACGTTTTTAGCAACAACAAAAAACAAGTGGAAACCTAGTCTTAATGGCCCAAATGAGTAATCCATTCATTACAACCCTGAAAACACCTTTCAGGGGTAACATTCCAGTGTTAAAACATATTTATTTAATGTACAAAAAAAGTAAATAATGTATCTTTCTGTATGGGTAATATGGATTATAAAAAAAATATATATTGATCCAAAAAAGCTTGTATAGCAACCTTTTATATAGCAAGACATTTTTTCTACAAAATGTAGGCAGTAGTAAAAGGATAGTGGCGTAACACATAATCTATTGTCTCTGAAAATGAACAGGTTTATTATGAAGGGTTATAAAAAAAAAAAAGCAAATAAAAGCAAGGTGCTGGTTTTTCATAAAAAACCTGTGTTGCTGACACATTTTGTAGTAGTCTGTACTAGTATGTAAGAATTGTATTCTTATTTTCAAAAAGGAAAGATGATCATCACACACATTCCCTAACAACTTTCCCCTGAAAGCTATTGCCACTGACAATAAACACAAATGTTTTTGGGAACACTGCCCTCAATGTACCATCAGGACAATGGGTAAAACGTATCGTGGCCCCAAATGTATGTATGTTTAAATAGTTTAGGCTAATCAATGCGGTATAAATGCCGGCGGCAATAGGGAAATGGAGAAAGTAGTTAGACATGAGAGGTAGACCATTGAGTAAAGGGAAACGTACCAGAAATATTTGTTTAAATCAGGGCCACATTGAGGATGACAAGTTCATTTTAAGAGTTCATGCAGGAAAGCGATTATATATATATATATATATATATATATATATATATATATATATATATATATATAATTTGTATGCCTTGCTTGCAGCCATATCAACCTCCTGTTCTCAGGGTCAGCATGATTCCGCACAGTTGAGTTAATACTCCCCTATTGTTGAATTGGATCCTTTGTAAGGATGAGGTGAAGAGAAGACATTTCATGACAAGGAATTGATTAAATAATATGATCATCAATTATGTTACAAATCTAAAAAATAAGGTAAATGCAATTGCCTTAAAAACAAAAGTATTTGTCCTGTGAAAATGACATTTAGCAGAGCAGAACTTTTGTATTGTGGAGCACCTACTTTTGCGAACAAACCTTTGATGGGACATCTTCCAACATACCTATACAATGGAGGGGCATATTCAAAAGAAACAACGAGAGTACTAATTAAATTCCCTGTTTTTAGCAGAAACAAAGATTTTTTATCTGCATGAAAAACACCAATATACTTCTGTAGGTATATATAGAAATGTATATAGAGGGGGAAGGCAATATAGTTGTGGTTTCATCTCACTGACTTCGCTTTACATTATAAAGGTCAATCCTCAGTGAGTCGGGATGGCTGCGTATGAAAATATTTAAATCGGTAAAAATAAATGTGGCTGATTGAAATATGCATTATACACGGTTAGTTCATTCTTTTCAGACAAATTTGCTAGGGGCAGGCAGTTGAATTCTCATGCAAACGTCCCTGCCAACTCCTGCTTAATAAAGCCCACTAGTGCATAAAATATGAAATGTATATCACCATACCGGAATAAGAAATGCAAGTACAAGTAGGCCATCAATTACCGGTTTTAGATTATAGATTTAACTTTACATATGTGTCGATATGTAAAATGGCTTATATTTTCAGGTGAGGCAATACATTAGTAGATGGATTTTGGAGACACATGGAGGACTAGTACCATTGGGCCTTTATTCTAATTTGTCAAACCAAATATTTGTCACATTGATCATTTAAAATTTGTCAGAATATTAAAGATACCCAAAGAATCCCTAGCATTTGCAAATGTATTTTGATAAATACATTGAAATTATCCTTTAATCAGAAAACTTTATCATCGTAAAAGAAATACATATCTTCCCAAATTAATCTAACTGGGAATATATATATGCGAACATTAGACATTTAGTCAAAATGGAACATACAAGAATATATTAAATATTACACTTGTGCATTCGGATTTGTACAAACTTTTCTTTCTTTTTAACTTTAAAAAAGTAAATCTTCCTGATATTAAGTAAAGTCTGACTTTATTACATTAAATAAAAGTACAAATCTCAGGGGTTCTGTGGACCTCAAAACGATGCTGGGAGGCTGTTCCACATATACACTACACTGTCATTAAATGAAGTCTTCCTGACATTAAGTGAATGTTATTACATTAATTAAAAGTAAAAATCTCAGGAGGAGCATAAGCAACATGCAAATGACAATTGATCAGTTTAGTGCCTGTAAGGAAAGCTATGCATTAATTCAACTCAACAGAATAGCAAGGATTATACACCAATATAACATTATGACCACCTGCCTAATATTGTGTAGGTCCCCCTTTTGCATGCTAAACCAGCCCTGACTCGTTGAGGCATGGACTCCACTAGACCTCCGAAGGTGTGCTGTGGGATCCGGCACCAAGACGTTAGTAGCAGATCCTTTAAGTCCTGTAAGTTGCGAGGTGGGACCTCCATGGATGCATCCTGGTGCCATGCGTTCTCCAGGTAAGCGACCTACACGCACCTGGACGTCCATGTGATGTAAAAATAAATGTGATTTATCAGACCAGGCCACCTTCTTCCATTGCTCCATGGAACATTTCTTATGCTCATGTGCCCATTGTAGGCGCTTTCGGCAGTGGACAGACGTCAGCATGGACACTCTTACTGGTCTGCAGGTACGCAGCCCCATTCGCAACAAACTGTGATGCACCTTTCTATCAGAACCAGCATTAACTTTCTCAGCAATTTGAGCTACAGTAGCTTGCCTGTATTTAATCACATGGGCCAGGCTTTGCCCTCCACATGCATTCCCATGACCCTCTTGCTGGGTCATCGCTTTTCCTTCCTTGGACTTTTGATAGGTAATGACCACTGCAGACCAGTAACACCCCACAAGAGCTGCAGTTCTGGAGATGCTCAGACCCAGTCGCCTGGCCATCACAATTTGGCCCTTGTCAAAGTCACTGAGATTCTTACGCTTGGCCAATTTTCCTAAAATCAACTTTAAGGATGAAATGTTCACTTGCTGCTTAATATATCCCACCCACTGACAGATACCATGATAACAAGATTATCAGTGTTATTCACTTCACCTGTCAGTGGTCATAATGCTATGGCTGATCGGTGCTTCTATTGCAAGCAGTGTGTGCACCACATGCACCTTCCCCTTCTTATGTCATTTTTCTCAATGCAGCGTGAGAGGGGGGGTCTATTAAAGTTTAATAGTTTAAAGTCAAATAATTCTTAATAATAATATAATAATATATTATTTCAGTCTGAAATAATGGCTCATTTGTTTAAGACAACTTTCCTACAAGCTGTTAAAAAGTTATAATTTTCCAAGCTGTTTACAGAACAAACAGGTTTTTGGCAAAAAATGATGATGATAATTAGTGCGATAACCAGCGTATACCCAGCCAATATCATTCAACAATTACCTAGGCATAAATATTAGGGATTCTGTCTCAGTATACAGCCATATTTTGCTTTGCAATAGCCTTGATAATATACAGGTAAACATTCAAACAACAACATTTGTGTTTTAATGTTTTATTGAAATTTCGAGTGAGACATGCCTTTATAGATGCATCTGTTACATTAAAACACGTGGCATGGGAAATAAATTGAATAATGGCAGGTAAAGATTGAAAGCAGGCCAGGAGTGATTGATTGTAGTAGTATTAGTCCGTCTGTTATGTTAATGTACTTTTAATGATCACATTAGCATTTGAAGATAAATATGGACTATATAACTGAGATCTTGCAACATGGTACTCAGTACAAAAAAAAGAGGAATTCCATTAATGTTACATTCATTAAAATATCTTTTGAATTCTTGCTAGATGGTGACTTTAAGTCTAGAAGAACAACTCAAGGGTACAAGTAAACACTTGTGTAACATCTAAGGAATATGATGTTATTTGCTATGGCTTCCATGTGCATCAATATCTCATTATCTCATTACATAAGTAACTAGATGAATTGGTGGCCGTTTGTTATTCCCAGATAATATATATGTATTTAGAAAGGTTCTTTTCTGTAAAGATGTGGATTGATCTCAAACTAATGAAGTTTCATTCTAGATTCAGTTGATGCTACAACCACACACATATTTTAACGAATACTTCAACAGAAAAGAATAGAGAATGACATACATGAAAAACCCCAAACAATAAACAGATTAGGGACCCATATGTTAAGCAAACTTTAACCCCTTCAGGACCGGGATTTTGATACTAACGTGTCGCTAAAGGACCAGAGCCGTTTTTGTGTTTTTGCCATGTCTTTCTTCAACTGTAATTTCTCTCTTATCAATTGATGCACCCACACAAATCATATATTGTTTTTTTCAGCACAAGTAGGGCTTTCATTTGAAACCATATTAAGCTGGGTAGTACATTGTTTTGTTTGAAATAAACTGGAAAAAGTGGGGAAAAAATGAAAAAAAAGCATTTTTTTACAGTTTTGTATACATACAAATTGTACACACATTGAACCAATGGGAAAAAATTATCCCAAATATATTCATTAAGTTGTCCTGATTTGGAAACCACCCAACATGGCCAGGATTTTTATCTATTTTGACCAGTATAGGGCAAATATTGCAAGGCATGCATTACGTTTTTGAAATGTAATTTTTTTCAAATTTGGCATGGTAGTCTAATAACTGCAATAGTTGTCACAGATACTGATTATCCCCCCAAAATTATATGTTTATGAACAGAAGATAAGTCAAGGTGTACAACTAGGGTCATTTTGACACTTTTCAAACAGGGATTTTATCGCCAATTGCTGCCAAATTTTGAGGTATTTTTATATTTTTTTTGTTTTTTTTGCATATGTTGCAATGTTGCTTTAGATTTTATATTATATTTTGTATAGAATATGTGCAACTGCAGAAAAAAACACCAAATTGTGTTCACCAACATCCCCCGGTTCCAACAAGGCCTCACATGCATGGTTCATGCATTTTTTGAGGAAGCTATGAGGGCAAAACTGGAACATGCGCATTTTAGTTTTCAAATTTGGAATTTTCAGAAATTGGTTTGCTGAGCCCATATCCCATTTGGGACATTTTGGAAGCCCCCCACTGTAAATTACCCCATAAAAGTATATATTTATGAACAGTAGACGAGTCAAGGTGTTCAACTAGGGTAGTTTTGACAGTTTTCAGCCAGCCATTTCTTCACTGATGTCTGCCAAACTTCACAGGGAAATTATTTTATTGCATTTTTAACGCATACATTTCAATGTTGCACTGAATTTCTTGCACAGCATAAGTGCAACAGTGGAAGAAAACACCACATTTTGTTCACCAACATCCCATGATTCCAACAAGGCCTCACATGCATGGTTCATGCATTTTTTGAGGAAGCTATGAGGGCAAAACTGGAACATGTGCATTTACATTTTTTTAAATTTTTTTTTTTTATCAGATTACTTGTAAGTGACAGGTTTAGGCCGCTGACATCAATCAGGGAGACCGATCAATAATCAGCGACTTAAAATGTCACCGACAAGTGATCAGGTAATAATTATGATTTTTTTATTAATTAATAATTTGTGTTTTTTCATAATTAACCTAGATGACCCCTCTCTCTTTGTAGAGCAGGGTCATCCATGGGCTGCCATAATGATCCGATCACTCCTATTGGCCAGGAGCGATCTGATCAGCCCAGCCCAGCATTTGACCTGGAAGCACCCTGGACTTTCAGGTCAGTGCTGTTATTTTTTTTATTATTATTATTTTATTAATTATTTATTTATTTATTTATTTTTTATTTTTTTTTATTTTTCTTTATTATTATAATTTTTTAATTTTTTTTTAACTCTTTCAATGCTGATGCTCCATTGAAGCACAGCATTGACTGATATTTAGTCCCCACAAGCTTGTGGGGACTAATATTAACCCCTGCAATGCTGCGATGGGGGGTCATACACAATCGCAGCATTGAAGGGGTTAATTGAGGAAGAGGGGGGGTAGGGGTTAACTGAGCAAGGGAGGGGGTGGGGGGGCTGGTCTCCACACTCATGTGGAGACCAAAGAACCCTGTCTCCCTGTCCCTGAAGCTGCCTCTGGCAGCTGGGACACAATCTCCAACAGACTGGAGATTGTAGGGGAGGAGTCTCTCTGATCAGTCCTACAGGACTGATCAGAGGACTTCTGGGGGCTCGTTTTTGCTGTTGCTGGTCTGCCTGGGCTTCCAGGCAGACCACCAGCAGCAGAGCCCCCTACAAAACGGCAATTAACCCCTTCAATGCCGCGATCGCGGCATTGAATGCCGCGATCGCGGCATTGAAGGGGTTAACGCTGCACTGACGCTCTCATGGAGCGATCAGGCAGCAGGGGGGTGTTGGATCAGGCCCCCACACTTGTGTGGGGACCCATTCAACACCCCCCCCTTCCCTGAAGCTGCCTGTGGCAGCTGAAACCGCGATTGCAGATTTTTCTGCAATCGCTGTTTCTGCCTACAAAATCACTCCGTGGGAGTGATCGTAGGCTTGGGGGCGGGTTTAGACAGGCTGTGCTGTCTGCCCAGGAGTCCTGGGCAGACGGCAGCAGCAGCGCCTCCACGATCACCGCGATTGTGGTGATGTGGGGGCGTTTTTTGGAGGAGACGTACCTGGTACGTCCCGGTCTACCGGTGACTGTTAACCAGGAAGTACCAGGTACGTCCCGGTACGGAAGGGGTTAAATAGCTTTCAACATTTATGGAAATTACCTGTAAATGTCAGGAGTTAGCGCAATGAATTCATCACTTTTCCTGTTTTTAATAGCTCTGCGGCAATGCTAGCCTAAATTTGGAATTGATAAGAAATAAGTAAATTGTAAAATTAATAAATGTGTTTTACTCTTGCTGTTGGACTCTTTGTTTTCTGCAATACAAACTTTATGACATACTAATCTTTTGCTTTTGGATTCTCATTGTACAGCTATGCGGAATATGGCAACGCTATATAAATCAATAAATAATAGTTTTTGCATACAGTTGGTGCAAGAAAATACAGATTATTCCAAGGTAATGCCAGAGTTGCATGACGAGGAGCAACATACAGTAGATTCTTCTCAGTGATCAACTACATAAGTGGAGGCAATGTAAAAAAGAAATACTTTGAAATTGGTTACTTCTATTAGTTACATATCTTTAGGACAAAAAGCTGTATTTACGGAAAACCAAAAGTAATGTTGGTCTGTTTTATTGAAGTAGGGTCTGGTATTAAATATATAATGCTGGGCATGATATTATGAGAACGTATACATAAAGTAAAGATTCAATTTAAAATCAATATTAACTATTTTTAACCAAACCTTTCGTAACAAACTAGTGAAACCTCCCCTTTTTTTGCAACCATTGCCGTCTCATTCCATTGACTAAATAAAATTGTGATGGATATGAAAGTGACACAGGTACTGCACTGACAATCACTTGGAAAACATGTGAAGTCCCCAAAGTTTTAGCGACAAGGAAAGTGAAAGCAGAACTGCACATAATTCAGATACCTTTCATTGCTATTCTGATAAATGAACAGGTTTGACAAAGCTGCATTAAGGTCCAGAAACATGAACACATACAGAAAACAGTTATTAGGGGAGTGGGCTACTCTAGGGACAGAAATTCTATTTCACAGTGATTTTCTTTCTAAAACTCAGCTTGATTGGAAAACACATCTAGCAAAGAATAAGAATTGTATTTTCTAGTGGCTTGAGTGCTCAAAACTTCATTAGGAAATCTATAAAAGAAACAGATACTGTTGGCTTGAAAAAAAACACTACATATACAATAGTATAACGAATACAGAGTGTGCGCTACTAATATTTTAATGACCAAGTACTTTACCTTAGTTATTTCTATTTTCAGCAACCTAGATTCAGCTTGCTTTTGTATATTTATAGCGGCTCAACCAAATGCGCTAGTTGGGGAGATCATTCCGGTCCTACTGAGAAGCAGGACACCCAATAGAGCAAACAACCCCCTTTTTTGTAGCAGGGGTGCGCCAACCCCCCAGACCTGCCATCCTAGATCTAATTCTTTTGGATCAACAGCAACAAATTAACAGATATAGGAAAGGCTGAACTTGATGGACGCATGTCTTTTTTCAGCCTATATAACTATGTAACTATGTAATTTAAGATTAATACCTTTTAGCAATACAAATCGACATCAACACTATATAAGCAAACATATAAACTAATACACGCACACACATACACATGTTTAAAAATGTATTCTGTCTACAATCTACCTGGTATAAAAAAAATGATTATATGCTGGGTTAGCTAAATTATCTCCTTGCCTTTGCTGTGAAATCCATAACATTATACAGAAATATATATATTTTTACTAACAAATGGGGTAAAAATGCTACTAAATTATAAAATGCCCACTAGATAATAATGATACAATTTTCATTAACATTATTACTAGGTATGTGCATAGTGTTTGTTACCATATTGCTGATTTATTATTTATTATGAAAAATGTGCTTCATTTTTTATTAAGCTCTATTAGACTATAACTAAACATAATGGATCTGACATTTCCTAAAGTAAAAACACCAAGATTTAGCAAATTATTAAACAGTAGGAGTGAAGGAAACCACAAAGCAGCCTGCTTAAAGAACACTCCAGCTATCATATGCACTTAATGCACACTTAAAGAACACTCCAGCCACATAATGGATATAAGAGGCGGGAAGTCATGTTACATTTTTGTGGTGTCCCTCTTACAAATGCTTGGTGAGATTATGCATTTGCCTCCCCCCAGCTATTTTCTTTGGTGTAGAAAGAATCTGCAATATTCTTACCTGTTGAAGTACATCAGCAAAAGGACTGAGCCATGGTGTGTTCGTGGAGGCTCAACATTTTTTGAGGAAGCACTTCACTTCTTCCCCAGTCTCAGCTCTGTTAACCGTACCTCTGTGGAAAAGGCAGACAGGGACATGGAAACGGTAGGGAGACAATGAAAAAGATTGTGAAAAGTGTGAGTGTGAGGCAGAAAAACAACCACATTTCTGGTAGACTCCCAAAATTTCCTAGAAGATCTGAGACCTCTGGTTAAATTGTCATGATTCGCAATATTTTAGGTTTCCTAATACACACGATAGAGTTACAGTTAGAGGGACAGTCCAGATTTTTGGGGCGCTGCCCAGCTGTCGTGCTGAGGTGACCCACTCTGCTGCTTTTGCTGGCAGCAGGAATCATTAGCTGGTTGGGCAGATCCTCTCATTTCCCCCGACTGGCCCAGGAAACAGTAAAATTAAAGAAGGTATGTGCTCCATCACAGCTCCTACCTAGTTATCTCACAACACTCTGATGTTGAGCAAGGTGAGGTGGCTCTTTGAGCAAGGCAGGCAGTTAGCTGTATCCAGGGTAACTCTTCTTCTTCCAACTACGACCCCCAACAAACATGTCCAACTTTGGACACGGGAAATGTTAAGAAGTATCGTATTGGCTCGAATATAGGTTGCACCTGAATATAGGCCGCAACCTTTAAGTTTGGTGCTATTTTAAAGAAAAAAATATTTTTAAAGAAAAAATACACATTAGTGGAATGAAAAACCGTATTTTATCTAATGATCAGGAATACATGTATTTTAAAAAAAATTGTTATACAAAAAGAAAACCAATAGCCATGTTAAGGTCCCCCCCTTAATTCATAATGCACCTTACTCATAGATACTGATATGCCACTCTGCCCTCCAGATATGCTTTATAACCCCTTACATGCTGAATGCCCCCCCTAGAAATGACCATATGCCCCCCATATATGCTTTATGTCCCCTAGAAGTGCCACTCTGCCCCCCTCATATGCTACTCTGCTTCCTAGAATTGCCACCCCCCCCTCGACTTACCAATGCACCCCCAGACTCCCTGGTGTCTAGCGGGGCTGGCCAGTGGACATCTGCACGATGCGTGCAGACAACCTGGGCCGTGGCTTCTATGAGGGAGAAGCACCAGCGGAAGTGCCAGCAGCAGAGGTTGTCTACACGCATCGCCGCAGCCAGTGAACGTCTGCGCAATACACGTAGACAACCTCCACTACCAGCACTTCCACTGGAGCGTCTATGGTGGAGTACCAGAAGGTTATGTAACGCCGGTGCTCCGCCATAGAAGCCCCGGCGGAAGTGCCGACAGTGGAGGTTGTCTAAGCGTGTCGCGCAGACGTCCACAGCTGCTGGAGAGAAAGATCCAGGTCCCCTCCAACGCTGCGGGAGATCTGGATCCTTACCCTGCTACTTACCCGCAGCAGAGATAAATGAAAAAGAAAAAAGAACACCTGTCGGGCTACACAAACTGTGCATCCCTGCGCCAAATAAAGGCAGCACCCCCACTTTAAAGACCTAATGTGGGGGGGGGGAGTGCGGCCTATATTCGGGCCAATACGGTATCTATTAGTAAGCTTTTTTTAATCCATCCCATTCTACCAGACAAGGAATTGGAATGATTGAGAGCGGTATGGGATGGGCACGGTGCAAGCAATGGCAGCAATTGTATGTTGGAAATAAAATGCCTACCTACTCTTCACTACCTTTAAGTACCGCAGGTGGCGAGACAGGATCCATCCAGGTTACTATTTTTGGTGCTGTTAAGGGGAACAGTGAAATTCACTGGCTGCTCAAAGGGGTTCAGCCTGTAAAAACAGATGTTTAAATCTCTTCATTCAGCCTGCATTTTTCAGCAGCCCTGATTCCTCATCTTTGGCCCAATAGGCAAAACTCCGGTTAAGGAAAATGACTCTAATACAAAATTTTACAGCTGAACAATGTCATCTTATTTTATGGTTTGTTGCTAAAAGCACCACTTTGCCACCTTAATACGCTTTTCATTGCACCTGATACCGTTTGTGTGCTCTCAAGCTTCTTATCTTTGCTTCCCATGAGATTAAAGTGCTCATGGCATTTCATCTAAATCAACTCACAGAAAGATTGTAAACAACTAAAAGTTTGCATGTTTTAATCTATGAATTTCTATGTATATCCAATAATTGAGGGTGAACAGAATTAAGCAGAAAAAAATTGAAAATGCAGTCTTATGCTCAGCTCCCCCACCTCCTTGCTGAATTGTACTAATAATGAATTCAGTCAATAAGCTTCTGCTTGTTGAATATACTTGCTGTAGGAGAAACATATACAGTATTTATTTTATTTTTTGTTAAATTACTTTCTTTATGTTTCACTGGAATTCTCCTGTTTAATAGTTCTAACCTGCTTTATCTTTTTCATCTTGCTGTATCGCTTTCTGCATTAACTTTTTTTTGCCTGTACTAATTCTATTCTCTCACCTATGCCATTAAGCTCTTTATGTCCTCTCCTCAACACCTCTTAGGGTGACCACATTATCATCGCTATCCAGGATATGGAAATTTAGTTATGGAGAAGAAAAAGTATACAAAAAAAAAAGAATTTGCATACATGTATACATACTATACATAAAAAAAAATATATATATATTCGTGTTTGTCTTCGTGGGGTCAATTTGTATGCAGAACCACTGGGCAGTTTCCCAATGTGCCACGATGGCCAGTCCTGGCCCAGTTTCAGAAGAGAATAGCCCACTCCTGTTATTTTAAATAAGCATCTCTGATGTGGCCTAGATTTAGTTATACACCAACATTATTGTGATTTTAAGAAACTGTTTTAAGAAACTGTTTAATCACCTACACATTTTTTTGCCTCATTCAATGCATTAATTGATTTTTCTACTTGCAAAACACCTGACTATTAATAACTAGAGAAGGGAGATTATCGATTAGATCCAATCGTCTTGAACAAATTAAACCACTCTGCTGGAAGCACATACATGTCATGAACAAGTGTCTTATCTTGTTTTAAATAAATATATATAGGTGTTCTTTATTATTAGTATTATTATATTTTATATAAACAGATTCCGTAGCGCTGCACAAGGTAAAAATTTGACAGATAACGACAAGTACAAAATGACAAGCAATTGACATACAGATACAAGAGGAATGGAGGGCCCTGTTCCCGCAGGAACTTACCATTCTTTAATAGATAGCAGTGTAGCATACCTCTAATATTAGGTCAGAGGTTAATATACTTATTATTATTATTTTTATTATTATTATTATTATTACTATTCTTTTATTTATTAAGGGCCAACAAATTACACAGCTCTGTACAATTTAAGTAGGGCAGTTAACACACATATCAATTATACATTAATACATACAGACACATCGGGAGCTGAGAATCCTGCAAGTGAGCTTGCCATCCAGCCCTACCGTACTTTTATACAAATTTCCAGTAAGGAATGGTGGGCTTTTGAGGGCCCTGCTTGACAGCTTACAATCAAAAAGAATAGTAATACCTAGAGAAATCTAGTATATTGTTTGACTATAACCCCCATTAACCCAACTTTATCTAATCCCATTACTAAAATGACAGACAGCTGTACTCAAAACAGTAAAAAAAATAAAAAAAACCCAGTTAAAATTTTTATTATTATTATTATTATTATCTTTTATTTATATAGCGCCAACAGTTTACGCAGCGCTTAATACAATACATAAATTCAAGGGATATGACAAGACAAGAATTGACAGACTAAGACAAACCGATACATTTGGTGGAGAGAGCCCTGCTCGCAAGCTTACAATCTAGAGGGAAAATGGGGTGATAAACAAACATAAGGCATAGAGAAAGGGTGAGAGGAATTGTGGGGGTATCAATGACAAGGATGGTCTAGCAGCTAAGATGGTATGCTTCTCTGAAGAAATGGGTTTTTAGATGTTTCTTGAATGTCGGGAGGGAGGGTGAATTCTGAAGGTTCCTTGGGAGCAGATTCCAGAGATATGGGGCAGATCGAGTGAAATCTTGTAGACGGGAAAAGGAAGAGGTGATGAGTGAGGAGGAGAGCCTTAGCCCATGGGAGGAACGTAGGGATCGAGTAGGAGAGTATTTGCTAATGAGGTCAGAAATGTACGGAGGAGCAGTATTGTGGATGGCCTTATATGTCAGTACCAGGATCTTAAATTTAATTCTAAAGGTAATTGGGAGCCAGTGGAGGGATTCACAGAGGGGGGAAGCAGAAGAGGAGCGACGTGCAAGGAAGATGAGCCTAGCAGCGGCATTTAGGATAGACTGTAGTGGAGAGAGTCGAGACAGTGGAATGCCAACCAAAAGAGTGTTGCAGTAGTCAAGACGGGAAATGATAAGTGAATGAACCAGAGTTTTTGTGGTTTCTTGGGTGAGGAATGGGCGGATACGAGAGATGTTTTTTAGGTGCAGGCGGCAGGATCTGGCGAGGGACTGAATGTGAGGGATGAAGGAGAGGTTTGAGTCAAGGATGACCCCAAGGCATCGGGCCTGGTTAGTAGGAGAGATAGTTGTGTTGTTAATGGTGATAGAGAATTCAGGTAGTGGAGTGGAGATGGAGGGAGGGAAGATAATGAGTTCCGTTTTAGAAAGATTAAGTTTCAGGTAGTGTTGTGACATCCATGAAGAAATAGCAGACAAGCAGCTGGTGATCCGGGACATGAGAGATGGAGAGAGATCAGGAGAAGACAGGTAGATTTGGGTATCATCTGCATATAGATGATACTGGAGGCCAAATGAGTTGATTAGAATCAACTAAAATAGTAACGTGAAAAAAAAATTACATTTCTGTATCTTGAAATAGTAGAATTTTAAAGATTTTCTGGATGTGTTCAAACATAACTATGCCAGGACTGGCCATTTGGCACACCGAGCAAATGCCTGTTGGCATGTGGCCAGCGGCTCCATGTGCCCGGCAAACATAAAGTAGCGCACAGCCATACATATCCAGCAGTTGGTCTCACTTACACCATCAGATGGCCGCTTGCCTTAAAGGGCCAGGGCCAGGGCCAGGGCCACTCTATTATTGTCAGTCCAGCCCTGAAGCTATGGCAGACTGGAAATGTAGTTCCACTCTCATAATCTTAATTGCGTCAGATTATTCTATAAAGCCATTACTAGAAAATCTGACATCAAGGCCAAGTATTACAGATCAAATTATGCTACGGAGCATTGATTTTAATGTAGAAAACTAACGTAATATTTATGTATTGATTCTTGAAAATGCTGAAAGCTCCAAATCGATAACTATTATAGCGTTTTCGTAGATTAGTTATTTAACATTATTTAAACAAATAATGCCACACTTTCTGATTTTTTTTTAATAAGCTTGTCATTTCTTTGTGAAGAGCCTGACTTTGAAATTAAGGTTGTAAAAAAATGTACATTGAATTCATCATTATTCATGCAGGCATTAATCTTAATAAGTTCAGAGTTGGGTTAATGATTCTACATGGCTTCTGGAAGGACATGCAATTATGATTCCCTATCTTTACATTGGCATAGAGCACACAAGAGGGCCACAATAAGTATGACAATAATGAGATTGGTATAGACAGATACATATAAAGTATATTACCAAAACTGTGGGTGATATTGTTGGAAGAAATATGTCTTAAAAGAAAAGCTAGAACAATATATAAAGCTAAACGGTATTTTTAGGGTTGATTGTAGCTTTCAAAAGCCTTTGAAACAAACACTTAAAATGAGATAAAAATAGCACATCATTTTCTGAAAAGGTATGTGCAGTTATTAACCTTTGCATTGCTTATCATCTTATGTCAGAACCTTCTGTCTGATTAAATAGGTCAGCATCATGAATATTTAATCCTTATCCCGTTAGTGTCAGAAAAATACATGTTTTGTACTTTTTAAAGGGAAATGGCCATATTACAAATAGTTAGAAAAATGTCCTTTTGCTCAGGTCATTGAACAGGGAGATTTGTGCACATCGGACACAGATTTCACTTCTCCTGGTAAAGTAACACCATACTAAAAACATCTAGCAGGAGAACATAGATCTATTCAGATAGATGTCATGATCCCAGAACCCATGGCTACCTACCCCAAACAGATGGAAGGACAAGAGTTAATTTTATTCACAGTCAAAATACAATAAAAAGGTTCCCTTGGTACTGATTCCAAATTATGCAACACACACAAAAAAGATAATTAACTCCTAAATGACCAATGATGTGCCAGGCACGCCACGCAACAACAGTCAGTTAACGACCAATGACGTGCCTGGCACGTCATGGCATTAAATTAGCTTAGAAAGCTATCTGAGATTGCTTTCTTCCCTTAAATGTTGTTGTTGTAATGCCTCAATGCCAAGGCATTCAGCAACACCGAAATTTACTGCAGGGGCCCTGTGTGGCCCCTCCCCGGGGCATCAACATCTGCCATATACTGTATGGCGGTGGACGCTCGGCTTAAAAGAATTTAGGAGACGATCAATGATCACCACCTAAGCTTAAACAGTGTCGCTGAAATGCCTTGGTAGTGGAATGTTCAGTGCTTGTTTTCTAGGGGAATGAAAAAACCTTTCAGGGTAAGTGGTTTGGTCCCTGTTTAGTATGTCTGTCTCATATAATTGGAAGCATACAGATGCAGCCGCCAATATTCGCAGCTTTTTTTTCCTTTTCTCTTCTTAGGTCAACTACAAATGCCTTTGCATATGTCTTTTTACAAATCAATGTCTTTAATTTCTATAATTCAAACACAGATCCAAGTGTTATAAAATTGTTATGGTTATGTCTGCAGAGATGCGGACAAAGAGATAAGATAAAAAATGAAAGACGGAAGGTAGAAAAGAAGATGAAGAAAAAGAAAAAGTGATCGGCAGAAGCAAAAGCGGTTGGCAGAGAAGGTAGGGAAACATTTAGAGAGTGTGAGAGAGTGAATGTTACCATCAGGCATTTCGTTCCCCAATTAAAAATACCCCCCTGATTTTCATCCAAACCAAATAGACAGGGAATGTAATTCATTGCCCGTAAATTAACGGGCCATAAAATTACTCTGTTTTATCTTGGATTACTATTTCTCCTCCCCTATATGCTGTCTTAATTACAATATTTGTGCTATTTCCTAATTCTTTCAAAGTTTTAATTCCATCATAGCTTATTTTTTTATGCTCTTTAAGTTTAGATAGAATCTTTAAGGGAAAGGTTCACTGTAACCTTATTTATATCTATAAATGTCCTAAATGAATCGCATCCTCTTGTTTGGGCAAACTTCAGACTCAATAGGGGTATTTGTGATAAGAGACTAATAATCTCTTTATGTTTTGGTTATCCAATGTTTTTATCCTCCTTCACCTGTTTGTATGAGCTATTTCATTTATTTCCCCGTCTTTTTCCTCTGAGACAGAGAAAACCCATTTTTTTCTTCTTATTGTTATGAGCCACTCTTCTGATAACCTATTTTAGGTGTTTTTTTGGTGGCTTCTAAAAGAAACTCTTGCGCTTGGTGTTCTTCCACTCCTTCCTTTTCTATTAGAGTACAAAACATACATTTGTAGTCCTTCATTTTCTATGTTTCCAGTGTTTTCATGATCCAACCGGCTCTGCTCCTCTTGCTCCTCCAGCTTTCTCTGCTTCTGGAGAGAGCTGGCAGGGTGGCTGGCACCAGGAATGACTGGACCCAGGGCAGCTGCCCATTTTGCCACACGTTAAAGACTGCCCTGGTATGCTGGCACTTAATATATTGTGCTTTTAATAAAGATAAGTATTATTTCTGTATCTGTGTTTATTTTTTATAAGGGCAGATAATCCTAAAAGATGGTTTGTGCTTGGCACTCAGATGTTGCATTCACCTAGCAACAACTCACAACTATTATTGTATTTTTAGAGTTAATTGGGTCTTTTTTTAAAGCTGTATTTATGTTATCTCTAGTCACATTGTCACATTATTGTTACGATTACTTCCTCTGCATTATAACTGTGAAATTAATCAAACAGGTTTATATTCATAATCTCCAAGTTATGTCCGTGCCATAGATCTTTAATCAGTACACAATGTTACATTCATATCCTAATTCATTTTGTATCTAACACAGAGACATTTTAACCGAGGATTGTAAACTGCTGATATAGATGCAATTAATTTACATTGAACTAGGGTCATGAGCCATTTAGCTCTGCACAAAAGACAAAGTTGTTAATCCAGATATATCTTTCTATAACGTACCATATCTGGGATTATGGTGTCAGTTTGCTAGATTCTTCTTTTCTTTTTTTATCGAAATGCATTACATTTTATTTGAAATCCATATCCGTAGGGCCTGTATCAAAGTACAGATACAGATCGATAAAACTTGGCCTTTCCTACTAAACATAATTTGCTGTGGTGAATCAGATAAGCAAATGCGATTTGCTTGCATTAGATCTTTATTTAACTAATGTGTGTATTTGAGACATTAAGCAGGACTGCATCTGTAGGAATTCTATTTCTAATTTTTCTGACATGAAAGGCACTCGATTCAGTGAAGCATCATTGCTGAATTTGAAGATTGCACACTAAAACCATTCTCACAAACTTCGTCCTCTTTCAATAAAATATATAAATCTACGAAAAGGATAAAAGCCTTGTGTAAAGACAATTATGAATTATTATGAAGCAAAAAAAAAACATTTTTTGAACAGTTAAAATAAAGTCTAAGTGAGGTCTGATGTCATATTACTGGATCTAGTGGGTGCGAACAGCGAATGATGGAAATTAAAGGGATACTACAGTGCCACAGGCAGCCTCCTGAACAATGAATGTAAATTAAAGCACAACATATAAGTTTTTTAATATGTATTTCTTAAACCTGCAACAAATATTACTTTTAGAAGGACCACACATACATACACATACACAATCTTACACCTTGCACATACATACATACATACATACATTCACATGCACGGCCAAACTATCTAAAACATACATACACGCTTTTTAAATTAAAATTGAAGATCTTGTTAGGGTATTTATTAAAAAAAGTTTTTTGCTATGTTTTTTGGTTAACCTAAACCTGCAATTCAGGGTTTGCATACCCAGGGGAAGAGAATCTATGGGGGCCATGAAAATACCTGCAATGCAGGTGTAAGCATGGCATCCTTTCTTTGTAATTATCACCTTTCTCTTTTGTTCTGAATCATATGCTGATTACCCCCAAAAGATCCATCATTTATAAACCTGTTTTTTTTCTTTGGCTCGGGAGAATTTATAAAGTATAAAATGTGGCCTTTATTCTGGAAAGTTTGTTTTATAGGCTAGGATATCATCGAATATTGTAAAATGCTATAATATACAGTTTATATTGTACCTTGTAAAGATTCTTCAGCTGCCTGTTGTGTTGTTGTATTTGCCACCTTGGCGTTTTCTTTCTTAATGATTCTTGCACATTTCAAACTATATTTTAAATACATGTAAAGAGATGTTTTGCAGACCTTGAGATTTAATGATACATCAAGTGCCAAGTTGCTTTAGTGTCAAACAAATGAAATCTTCCTAACATGATACCATTACAGAGATACTATCTCTCTGAACAAATGGATATGTGACTACATTTATCTATTAATGTGAATATTGTATAAGTCTTATAAGTGTGACACTCTAGTGTAGTAACAATTTCACAGTCAATTACAGTTTCGGTTTCATGCCTTGCAACTCCATTATTGCCTGTGAAAAATAATGGTGACCGCACACCTAGTGAAGAACTCAAATAAATAAATGGATGGAAGGTGTATACATAGATACTTCCTTTTACAGATACACCTTCTTGATGCAAATGTTTCCTCTTATTCTCCATACCATGTGCAGCATAGAAATAAAACACCAATATAAATAAGAGCCCCCCCCCTGCGATCCCTTCTTCCTGTCTCCTCGTACCGGTTCAAACTTGTTTAGGCCCTTCCGACCTGGACTGTATTAATCAGTAGGGCCCTTTCCAAACTATTTTGAACCTGCACAGGGAGCCAGGAACATATTGGGGTCACGAGACATCACATGACCCTGCGGTGAAACCGAGGCTGCTCGCACAATGTGCATGTGCAGCCAAAGCGAAAGCTGCAGAAGCGGTGAGATGTAAGTGATCATGGATGTGTACTTGTGTGTGTTTAATTATGGATGTGTACTGGTGTGTGTGTGTTTAATCATGGATGTGAACTTGTATGTGTTTGTGTGTGATCATGGATGTGTACTTGTATCTGTTTAATTATGGATGTGCACTGGTGTGTGTGTGTTTAATCATGGATGTGAACTTGTATGTGTGTGTGTGTGTGATCGTGGATGTATACTTGTATGTGTGTGTGATCATGGATGTGTACTTGTGTGTGTGATCATGGGTGTGTACTTGTGTGTGTGAGCATGGATGTGTACTTGTGTGTGTGAGCATGGATGTGTACTTGTGTGTGTGTCAGATGTAAACACTCTGATATAAGTGGTAGGAGAGCCGCTTACTGTGTGCAGAGCAAGCCCTGCTCTGGTAGTTGGATCTCTATTGCTGAGTTTCAGTAACCCCTTGGTGGTCAGTGTCCGAATGTAGGGAGTTCAGGTAGTTGGTATGTCAGGATGCTTTAGTAAATTGTCATAAAACAATCCTTGTTACATTAAAAATGCAGGAAAGGTCCTTAACGAGTCCAAATCAGTTGCCGCAACATAGCTGGTGTATACTCAGTCTCTGTGCTGGGCTCCCTTGTGTAGTCCTTCTCTCTCCAAGGCGTTTCACCTGGCTGGCTTCTTCAGATGCCTGTTACCTCCTTGCAACCTTCCGTATTTAAATATCCAATCCTCATTATCACACTAGTCCATGCTTTTTCTTATGTACTGACAAATATTCTTATTGTATACTTCGTATACTTGCCTATCGTATGCCACAATATTTGTCAATTTGATACCAGCTACGTTGTTGGTGTCAAACTGAGCAATGAGGTACATTAAACCAATATATACTTTTTTCAAATTGTTCTTCTTGTGGAAATATGTGTAATCAAATGTTAGCATTTATATTTCTCATATTTTTGGCTTAATAGCATGACCTATAAACTTAAGTATGCACATTTAATATGTTAATAGACAGTTTCAGAGATATGGGATGGCTGTGCCAAAAGGGCGAATGGCTCCCTGTTATGAGAAAAAGGGCCTGCCGCTCCCTGGACTTGCCGCCCTAAGCTTAGTCAGTCTAGTCCAGAATAGTGTGATGGTGGAGCACAGACCTCTACTAACCTTCTGGTTGGTACAATGTGGGTGGCACCCTCCTATTCCATTTATACTACCACACTCGTAAGCAGAATAGGCCAATGCCTAAGTACAATATATCACTGGTCCATTCCACCTTTTACTTACACAATTTTAAAGGAAAAAATGTAGAAAAATAGAAAAAAAAAACAGAACAGAATATTTTAGCCAAACACACCTACCCCTCTTTTATCAAAGAAAACATTGTATGCACTTCAGGGTACTCTCAATATGTTTTAGATATCAAAGTCTACTCCAAAGAACTTGCTATCTGATATATAAGTGGGGTTCCCAGTTGCATTGTTCTATGTCCAAAGCCCCCTTTCGAGTTAAAGACAGTCCTATATCTAATCACGGCCAAGATGAATCCAAAAGACAAAAAAAAAACATACAAATCAGTGGCACTCTTCTTTTTCTGTTTCACAACACAAATAATTACATTCCCCAAATAACCAGATTTTGCTGCTGCAATTTTTCACTGCTACTTTTTAATTTCTCTTGTCATTTTCTAGGAGCTATGAATATTTTTCTTGTTCTTATTCTGAGAATTTCTGTTATTACTTGCCGCTCTTTAGTTTCTTCTGATTGACACTTCAGGCTTTTTTCTCTCCCCTAATCTTCCTCTAACGATTTTCTTGCTCTTCTAATGTTTTTGTCTCTTTTCTCTGTTTGTCATATCTATGCTGCCTTGCCAAACGTTTATATTGTTGCCTTGGTGCTTCTTCCATTAGCGATATCTATTGCTAAGCCTTCTGTTTGTAATGGACAAAAAAAATCAATGTAAAGGGAATTTCACAAATTTACAATAGTTTTGCAGTTTGACTAAATAATTTGATTCAATGGAGGCCGGAGATAAAATGCTTAAATGCTATTTGGCGCATTATATAAAATATCAAATGAATAGGAAAGTGATGAATGGGTAAAAAAAATCAATATATAACTAATGACTAATAGAACAATACAAATAGAACAAAATCCTAATCTAATCAGGGGAGGCTGTGCATATTGCTTTTTCTGGCAATTTTACTTGTGAAAAAAAAAAAAAAGACTGCTATATTCAATAAATTTAATCCTAAATTAACGATGGCTACACTGTGAGGTTTGAATACTTAGATCAATTTTATTTAAAATGGCCCCTCTTCTTGTGCGTAATTATATTTTAATGTCAACACCAAAAAAAAAAAAAAAACATAATTAACAAAAAAAACAGTTTACTCTACATGTCTTTACGATACAGGGGTGGAGTGATGGGCCAGGTCGACCCTTACTAAGACCATGCATTACCGATTTCATAGTACTGAGTGACATCTCACCACCTCACAGTGAAAAGATTTTCCTTTGATTTCTATCTGATGTGCAATGACTTAGATATAGACTACATGCAGTGCTATTATTTAATGCATTTATATAAGGATTTTACCTTTTGTTTCTGAATGATATATTACATTGGAAGATGAAGAGATTTTTTAAACTGACTTACATAAATACCAAGGGCTTTCTATTCCATTTTTTCATGTGGCATAGGAATTGTCCTCTTTTTATGCTCTGCAACCACATGAGAACCTCATGAGAAATTTACCATCACAAACAAACAATGCTTACCTGTGAATCAAAGTTTATTGGAGTTTTTCAATATGGAAGAAAATGGGGACGGGGAGCATGAAAACCGGAAGGTACAGTTATAACACATGCACATAAGAGGAAACAAGAGAAACCTCAACGTGTTAACACTATAGGTTTCTTTACAGAGAGAATTAAATGAAAGGGGGAACAGGTGAACATCAGGGGGTATAGATGAAGCATGTAATAGGGTTGCGAAGTGTGCAATGTAGGCATCCTCATTTAAAATGCCTCCAAGGGAGGTCACTGACCCCTTATACCCATCAGCAGATCTGCTTATTGAATATTCCTCCCTATCAGGGCTTTAGGAGGGAAAGCAGGGGTAAGGGAAAGAGGGAAAAAGGGAAGGGGGAACATAAAACAGAACAGAGAGGTAGAGTGAAGGATAAGAGAGAGAAGTCTTGTCCAAAGTGGAGCTTGACCCCATCTGAGGACCAAATTCCCTGAAAGTGGTGAACTGGATCCATAGCAGCCAGGTCACCACATAAATCTTGTATAAGGCAACAGATTACATCAAGTGGTGGCATGTTAGGGGGACCAAAATCAATTTGGGTATCAGCCCACCTGTCCAGAATTTGATTAAACAGAGGGATGACAGTTTTTTATTTCCCTAATCCCCTTACTCTTACATTTCTCCGGCACCCTCTGTTGTTCTGATCTACAAGCCATATGGAGTTTGCTGGAAACTGAGGTGAGTTGTGATGTTGTGGTGGTAACTTTAGTGGCTGCCTGATGTGTGTGCAGGTCTCAAGGGAGGAGGGTTGGGAGTCCAGGCCTGCCAATTCCGCTCTGATGGAGGCCACTTTCTCATGGAGAATCGTCTTCATCTCCCCCGCTAGGATGTTGAAATCCACCTTTGTTGGGAGTGAGGCTATTAGCTGGCACATCCTCATCCTAGCTTAAGGCCAGTTCCTGAACCACAGATGCCACTGTTGCACACTTATCTTCCGATATCGAACTGGCTGGAGTGACCTCCATGTTGGAGGGTCTGGCTTTAGACAACCATTGCCGGAGTAGCAAACTACTTGCGCAGGGTCTGTGACGAGTTACTTTGCTAGAGGACTGTTTCCATTATTTATGGTTTATTATGACCCATATGTGCTTTTAAGCAGTGTGATGGCGTTGGATAGCAGGTCCCTGCCGGGAGCTCTCAGCCTAGGCATCCATTCCTCAGCTAGGCAAGTGACGCCCTCACAAACAATGCTTCCATACTGTATCTAATAGTATCTAATGTAATTAATTAATGTATTTCAGGTCTAGAAATGCAATGTGCGTACTGCTACATTTATGGGAAACGTAATTCCTTTTAACACTATGTATGGATGTTTATTTGGCATTGCATTAAATCCATTGGTTAAATTCATATTTATAAGTACTTTTTTTATTGTTAAATACTTTTTTAGTGACAGCGATATAAAGTAATAGTATGGGAAGATGAGGTTTAACAAAGACCATACAAATATTCAGAGAAGTCCTGATAAAAAGGCGTATACTGAATGTATTACGTATCTTTCCTGGAATAGTCTTCTGGTTGGGTTTCACATCTAGGATTCTAAATATAAATATAGGCTAAGTCTTCAGCCGGCTTTAAATGTATTTCAGACATGTAATCTTTTATTTACAAATACGTACAAAATTACAGCTAAATGTTCATTTATAGAAAGCTCAGGTTGATAAATGCTAACAACTGCATATCATGATCTCAAAAATATTCCACAAACAAAGCTGCTTTGAAACAATCATCGAGCTAGATGAGGATTTAGTATGTGCCAGCTGCATTTATAGTAAAGTGAGATTTTCTCATTTGCAAGTCTTGTAACAAGATGTGATTATAGATAACACTCCAATGAATATATAATTAGTTTATTTTTTTTTAGTACTTTGCATAATTGCTGCAAGACTGCCAGTACATGTATCACTTGTGAACGTCTAAAAGAGAAAAAGAAAAGTCAACTTCTGAGACACACAAAAGGTGTTTCCGTTAGTTTTAGTCACATATCACCATGAATACTGGCAGCTGCATTTATTTACTGTTAACAAGCAACAGAAGGAGAGTGAAGTTAGAAAGCTTTGGTGTAAGTTGCCGGATATTCAACACTATAAAGGCTCAGAGAAGGAAACACTCCATTTATTGTTCAATACAACTTGTGTCCTGAGTGATCCAGTGTCTTCACACCACCCATGTGCTCTGTTGTTTGTCCTCATGTTTTTCCGACCTCTTACCTGAAAGCGCTGAATGGATTTTTGTTTAGTTACTTTAGTGAAGTAATAATGTTTCCCTGAAGTAGGAACACACTAGTCAGTTATTTCCCAGGGATCAAAATTTAGGGAGGGAAGAAAAGGCAACATAGAAAAACAAGGGGACCCTCATGCGAAGCAAGGATTGTTCACACATTATCTAACTAAACATGTCCAAACATAATCAAATATTTTTCAGGCAGCGCCCTATAAAAAGAGAAATGCTGCTACACTGATATACATAGAAACAGATTGTAAGCTTGTTTGAACACCTGTTGCACTTGTTACATACTGTCTACCTGTGTACAGCGCTATGGAATATGGCGCTATATAAAACAATAAACAAAAATAACATGTAGGCATAATGCATAGACATAGGATTAAAAACACCTTCTAAGGCTATTGGGGATTCCATCACACTACAGTATATGGCCATATATTACTTAGACCACCTCTACATTAAAGTGACAAGTCCTATCTAATTTTTCATGGCTATATTGCTTACAACTTGCATTTCTACAGAGACACCCCATATAAATTCATACAAACATGCATTCATACTGGCTTCCGCATACAGGATCCAATCTTCTGTCTGCATAGAGTGAGCCTTACATTTCCCTTGCAAGCAGAAAGCCATACAGCCATACAGCGTCTATGCAACCAAAGAAGCATCCTCTTGGCTGATCATATCACATGATAATGAGCAACTTCCTTTGCCATCAAAGATCACACTCCAGAAATGAAGCCTGTCTACAGGAGATAGATGTAAGAGAATAAATGTAGCTGGGCCCATTCCTAAGTCAGGTAATAATACTCATGCTCTGCATATTATTATTATTATTATTTACAATCTAATGAGCTCAATGTGTGTTGAGATATTTATTTAGTTTTACAAAGATACATGTTCGGTTGATTGGTGCCACGTTTACACAGGCATCTATCCTCCAACTTCTAAAGGCTTCCATGATGACTAATAATAATCAGCTACTTATAAGATAGTATCACCTATTTCAATGCATAAAACCCCCAGCAATTAAGTGCATAGTCTGTACGTTGTTTGACAACCTTCTTCTTTATTTTACTGTACAGTTGATTAAACTGAGATTATCTGGTTCTGAATCCAGATTGTCATTCCCATCTTCTTCAGAATCCAGTCTAGCGTATATGACTGCTGGCTGCATTCTAGTTTACATCTTCAGGCCATCATCATTTTGAACATCACCTGATGCCTGATGACAAGTATCTGTGTCTCAACCAGAGTTGAAGCATGGCCGTTCCTGAATGTTCGCTTTGCTTGCTGGTTTATTAATTGATTCTGACTTGTAATAGCATTCCGCATACTCCACTGAAGTCTTCTGGATTGACTACCTCGACTTTCTTTGACTTGAACAGTTGCACCCCTGGCCTGATTTATTGTTTATGTAAAACATAGACTGGTATTGCTTAACTAATCTTGGTGACACAAATCTTTACATATTTATTTTAATTTTATTTTGGTTATCTTTTGGTACATCTCTTCATCAAGGTCCAGAATATTTACAAACCAAAACACTCCTTGTGTGTTCCTGCAATCGACAGATAAAACATAAACTGTGATGAAATATAAAAAAAACAATAATATAGATAATAAAGTATATAACATGTTTCATTCATTTTAGTTAAACAGTGAAATTGTGTACATTGCTCTTAGTAATAAAAAGAATTTCTATGATTTTCTGGGCATCTAAGAGCCTGGTTTCATTTGAAAAGCCACTTTTCTTGTCAGTGAATTTATTGTTACTCCAAGGTACATGTTCAACCCAGGGAAAGGGGTTATTTTCATCAGAAGCTCCTCTTGTTGGAAAATAAAATTGTCATGTCATGTACCTTACAGAAAGAAGGAAACAGAACACATTCTGAGGCAGTAATAACTGTATGGTGAGATTGGGACTTCACCTAACCTCAGCCAGGGGAAAACATAATATAATTTTTTCGGGACAATAGCGCCACCTGTAGTTTACTTAACAAAGTACTCTGTAAGCAAGTTAGTTAATCACCTCTGGTCCCATAGTTAGCTGAAGTGGGTGCTTTGTTACAAGCATTAAGCAGAAAATTGGGTGTCAGTGGTAATAGGCTTATCAACAAAGGACAAGCAAATTCATAGAAGCTGGAGTGATGCTTTTATTTTGTAGGCTTCTCTATGATTTAAGTAAATCTATGTTTTAGAAGATCAGCAATACTTAGCTTCATTTCATTGACCCTTATTAAATAATGGTTGCTCATGGTTTTGGAAAACATTAGAACAGATCCACTCAATTAGAGGCTTCTTTTTCGTGTGAAATTGTACATGAAAACTTAAATATATATATAATCAAGGACGGATATCGCCTAAAAGTGAAAAAAAGTTCAACCGATTGATGGGTGCTGTAGCCCAGCTGCAGTAGGTGAAATACATTAAGTTATTATGGATTGATAGGAAATGTAGCTAGGTTTAAAACGATTAAATGTGCCCATCAGTATGCATCACTTCAGTGTGTTTTAGGCATTAGTGAGGAAGCAATAAAGTATATATATATATATATATATATATATATATATATATATATATATATATATATATACACACACACACACACACACACACACACACACACACATATATATATATATATATATATATATATATATATATATATATATATATATGTATGTATACTGTATATGTAATCTAATAAAAGACTGACTGGGGATGATGGGAGCACATTACCCACCACTGCTGCACTTAAGAAAGTGTCACAGAGAAAATAGTTAAACTGTGAGGTCCCTGTTTAAGAGACATGTCTGTCTCTGGATACATATCACATTGTTTCAGAACATTATCCATACAAAGTATCAGCAGCTTGATTTGGGAGAAATGCCAGGGGGTCTTAATATTCTGCAGCATCAGCAGATGAATAATTGTCAGGCAATAAAACGTGTTGAGCCCTTTCTCTGCTTCCTTAACACCTCACACTGGTTTAGTGTTCTGAGATTATTTTTCCAACCACTGCCTAAATTTTCCTGTTTTCCTTTAGCCAACCCTCCCTACTCCTTGCCATTCCTCCTCACTTCTCTCCACCTCCTCTCTAAACATCTGAGGTGTTCAGACTTCATCAAAAGTTCCTCTGTTATTGAAATATGAAGCCATTTCCCATCCAAGAAAACTGTTTTCCCTGAACACAGCCATCAATGGTCCCAATATGCTCTCTTACAGTATAATGACAGCCTGTTCTTTAGGGCAACTACCCTTTTCCAGACCTCCCTCCTCCTCCTCTCCCTCTATATCTCTGCAGCTTCTAATTCTGGCCAGGGGTATATATATACCTATCTACCCCCCGATCCCACCCACTTCCAAACTATATATACCTGCAGGTCAAAGAGCTCTACCAGCCTGCCCAGCTTTGTTTATTTCAGAGGACAATCAACACCTGTTCCATTGATACTACAGCCATACAGCGGATCATCCTTCATCAGGATTCATTTACAACATCTCCCCCTTGTGTAAAGAGAGGATACACAGCTTGGATGACGTGTGACCTGCCCCTCATTCTGTAACCCAATTCTTCTTGCCTTGGGAGGGGGATCGCTGAGGGTACTGGGAGTGCTGGTAGGCACAGGACACACATACGTTCTCTTCATCACCCTGCATTGGAGTGTGCATGTGCAGAGCAGCGTCTGGATACACCGAGCGCTGTAATTAACACATGCTGGAGGCGTACTTTTCCTTATGACGTGTGACTTTCCCATTCTGCTCGATGAGAAAGTTGCTCCTGTTGACCAAGATCAGGACCTCTGCCATCCAGACAGCTACAAAGAACCCATCTGAACATACATAGACCTTCACAAGGTGAGCATCTGTCTTGTGCACCGATTTATTTCTTCAGCCAGCAACACTGATCATTCAGCACTTCAAACTTTTCTGAACTTTTTCTTCCTCTTCTCTTTTTTTTTGTCTATTTTAGGAAATATTGGTGCGTGAAGTAGATTAGTGTTTGGATACCATACACAGTTAAATGAAGAATATGCATTACATTAGTCCAACTAATGACATTTGATCTGATTAGTAAGGGCTTTTAAAGTAACAGATATGGCAGATATTTGATATGTATTAAAATGTCCAATAGGCACTAGAGCTTTTTTCATGGAGCTAAATTCTAACATGACACAGAAGATATACCTGTTCTAGAACTCAATGATCTTAATAGGATAGATTTTTAGTTTGAGTGGTCCTTTTGAACTTGTATTGACCATTAATACATTAGGTGTTATGCATTAACAGTAACCATGATGGGTTGGTGAAAGTGGTGTAGTCACCATGGCAACCAATGGAATGTTCTCCAGGTTGCTCTACTTTCTTTGGCTTTGCACCATATTTGCATCAAGGCCCCTTCTTTCTACTTTCTACTGTTTCCAAACACCTTTAGCATTTTTTATGTTTCTTGATATAATAATGTTGCCTTCTGGCTGATTTTGAATGACTAATATGAAAAGCTTTGTCTATAGACTTCATTATACTTTTATTTATATTATATTAACTACCTTGTTTATAGCATTGTATACCTACATTAGACAACAGTCCAAATGTCTCCTTTACTCTTTTCACTCTTCATATAATGGAGTTGAAAATAATACTTATTCTTTGGCTGAGATCAATACTTCTATGTTGTCTATGTTGACAGAAGCAATATGACATTATATTTTTGGGACACTGTAGGTAAGGTCCCAGACTGTGTAATAGACATTTCTTATTGATGGGAGCTACTACAACTGTTATTGCTTGAACTGAAAATAGAACATTGCTATGCAGATATAATATACCAATATTAAAGCCTAAGACTATTTAAATGTAATGGTTTATATACTCTTAGGACAGGTTTCCATGTGTAATCACATTCAGTAATGTGAATTTATGGATCATACTCCACGTTAGGACAGCAAAAATTGTAAACATTGCAATTACACTAAAACTGTGTATAATTCTACCTTTCAGCCCTATCGTAAGGATATCACTTGTAACTAAATGAGCCAGGGAGCACATTGTGACACCACTACTTAGTGTACATTAACATTTCATGGATTTGACATCAGATCACTTTTGCCCTAAACCAATCCTTTAAAGGTGCTGAACCAGGCCTCTGAATTTTACTTTAGTAACTAAATCCAGCATTAAAAATACCATTCCCAGATCTGCGGAATGCCCTAACCTTTTCTAAAAATATGTATTTAATTAGGTTTTGCCTCTTTTAATTTTTTTGCGAGGAACAATTATTTGTCATGTGACACAAAAGAAGGCACTAATAGGATGTTGCCATAGAAACAAAAAAAACCCAATTTTAATGGTATATATTTCTGTATATGTTTTTATGTGATGAACCTTTCACAGGAAATAATAAAATGACATCTGTAAAGGTTTTCTATATAATAGAGATCAATTAATGATTAGTTTAAGTGAAACCCTACCTTTTTTTTTTGAATAAAGGAGTACAGTATGTATAAAATATTTTTACACAATACTGTATGTGTTCAAAATCTCCCCTATTAACCACATTACTGCATTAACTACAATTGTATAATTGTTCACAGATCAAACCCACAACTTTTAGCTGTGGTTAGACTTGATACAGTTAATTTTATAGACCCAGCTCTTCACAGATTATCCTTTGATTGCATTCCTGTCGCTGAAATAATACACAGTGTGGCCAATCCATATGGGAATTTTCTGCGTGGCGAGTGTGTCTGTACGTGTTCCAATATGATGTCATGAAGTCAAACAGACCTTTTAGTGTATTCTTGGCACAGGAAATCATAGCTGCTCTTAAGAAATACAAAATCCATTTTGAGAGACCATGTGGCTATTGATCTAACGTGGCATTAAACTGCTATATTTATTTTCTTAGTAACAAAGCTTCAATATAGTTTATATACTATAGTAAAATAAAAACAGGAAATAAAATGGATTTCAGAGCAATACTATTTACAATGTGATATTTCTTAACTATGTTATATTCTTTTTTTTTCGTTTTTGTGCCTGTATCAGCAGGAAAAAAAATAGTTTTCTTATTCGTGGAAGTAAATACTATAAGCGTTAAATCTATAAGGAAAATTATTATAAAAATAGCAAATTTTATACCCAATTTTATACAAAAATGTAACTTGTTCAAGATCCATGCAATGTGCTTAAAATAGTGTGAATTGGATGTAGTGTTGAACACTTACCATATTCATAAAGAAGACTGCAGAATAGTCCATTTTTATTGGGTCACCAATTAAAGAAGGTTCAATAAAGAGATAGATTTTAAAGGTACAGCGTCTTATTCTTTCAATACAAATAATAATGGTTCTATTTTTTTTGTTTTTTTTTTACAAAAGTATTTAAAGTATATGTTTTATAAAGTTTTTTCTTTAATTAGTGTATGATTTACAATAACATAATGCTTATTTATCATTTAAACTGGTAATATTATTGTCAAAACCAAAAAGGAATCCATTTATGATTACTAATTCGGTATCAGAAAAATGGAAAGTTGTTCTTCATTGTAAAATAAGATATCTATGTTTTGTGTACATGAGGTAGGTAAAGGATTGCTTCAGATAACTTTAGCATCTTAAGTCAAAGGCCAACGTATAAAAACATGTCACATAAACTTTGGAGAGCTCAGAGGTCTCTTTTTCAGTTGTAATCACTAATGTTGAAGAACGGTGTTATAATCTTTTCAGTTTACAGTACAAGTATGATTTAACATTTTGCTGACTACAATGACTTAAAAGAATATTGTTTCTTTTTCAAATATTTAAATGTAGAGTCATTGATATATTGCTTATCTATGAAATTTATACTCATATTTCATGGTTCTTAGTAAGTTTTGTATTTGCTTTTTTTTTAATTAATCCATGTATAGATACACAGTGATCCTCTGTTACCCCTGATGAATTTTTAGACATTCTGACTCCACAATTCCTTAATGTAACATACAGTCTACATTGAAAAGGTAGCTTGTAATTTGTAGGCAACAAAATGTTCTTTGGGAAAGAAAAAAATAAAAATGTTCTTAAGGCTTCAATCAGTGGCGTAAAAAGCAGGATTGGAGGAAACAGCTGGCTAAACAAATATTAGGTGTAGAGTGGATGCAATGGTATAAATTAATAATGTAGTTCTTTATTTACACTATGAATGGTAGGTTTGTAAGGTTAGGGTGAAATAAATATAGTTACTGTGTGCCACCTAGTGGTTACTGCCGAGAAACGATTAGTTTGGCCTTCAAACAAACCACATCTGTAATGAATTCAACTGAACTCAATCCTATTTTAGTTCGAACAAGTGCTTTTTTATAAGGCAATGTTTAAAAAAAGGGTTGGTACGTGTAAAACTATAAAATTCAAAAATACCAACGGTAACATTCCTGGGGCTTTGCTCATTTCTATAAAAAAAGGTCATTCAGGCAAAAGCATCCACACGTTATTATAAATGAATAATAAGTACCATTTTATTTTACATTTAAATAAGCACAACTTGTTTTTTTATGCAGGAAAAAATCCTGTCAAAGTTGGCTTGGAAAATAATACAAATAAAATGCTATATAGTTCATTTCACTTTTACCTTAAGGTTTCCTCCTCATTGTGTATGAAAACCCAGTTTTTCCATATGACTTAAGAACTGTTAATCTATGACCACTACTTTTGATGTCCCTGACAGCCCCACTAAAGATGAATGCATATTAAAGTACTTTCTGTGCTCCCCTAAAATCAACAGGGGTAGTGGTGAATTTAAGCAATACATGGGGGCTGCCTGTCTGCAGCAAAACAGGGATCCCATCACCCCCGCTGTAGCACCATGGTTGAGCAGCCTGGTTAAAAGCGAGATCACTAATCTCTCCAACTGACCCATCAACACAATGGAGGTGTTCCACAGTAAGAAAGAGAGAGCAGAAGGGCGGCTGCCCTGGGTTAGGCCTAGGGCAGCACACAAGATAGATATGCCACTACATGGGGCTCACAAGACCTCCACCCTTGTGTACCGAGCAAGGGCTGGAGCTGACTGCTGTAGGTAGTATGTAACGTGCAAGGATGTGTCCTCAGCTGGTGGCCTGTTTTATTAATGACTGATCTCCCCCCCTGCATCTGGCCACCCTCTATGCTATCTTTATAGCATGTTTTAAGAAACCTTCAAACTAGTAGGATCCCTTCAAATAGTAGGATTGGAGGTGGTGCGCGGGGTCAGACGTATGGCCTATGAATACATTGCTTCTCTTGCTCTACGTGTTAACAGAGTGCAGCATCATTAGGGAAGGTAATACAACTGCAAGAGTGGTAATTTAGTAAAAATGAAAAATACCAGAACTACCATTCAGAAAGGTACGTAAAGGTAATTGTAATTTTAGGTTATTGTCAGAGATGTCCAATGGGAGTTCGGGTCAGGCACAGGGCACATGGAACCTTCAGTTGTTACACCTACAATGGTTATCAGCCTACCGTTAATCATTGATATTCACGTCTGGATTCCAGGCTGCAACTGCTAAAAAGCCAGTGTATTGGCATTACAATAAGGGAGACACAACACATTCACCCACTGGGACTCATCAAATTCTAGTAATAATGTATAGCACTAGCACATACCACATGGGGCAAATGTAGAAATTATAACAATCCCTAACATCATTGTGCTACTTTTCTGCTTTAAAACATTTAGTGTTTTTGGCTGACAAGGGTAAAAAAAAAAAATCAAGTCGGAAAATTCCTTTCTCTGGTGGGTTTCAACGTCTAATCAAGTGGATACCTGATTGCGTTCTTTCACTCAGCATTGTAAAGGCATTTGGAAAATTGGAATGGAGATGAAAATCATCCAATAGCCGATAAATGGCAAATGTGTTGCTGCATGCTGGATACACATGGCAGCATGTTCCTTATCTTACGCAATAATAATAATACGCGAGAAGCGCCATTACTGACCAGTTTGTGTCTGGGCATATGGTGCATTCTTGCACTCTAAGGCCACATGTACTCTAAGGCTTGATGTACTCTAAATACACAATGAATGTCAGGAATGCCTACTGCAGGGAAAGACGTCGATGACCATTAATGTGCTTTAAAAAGCCACGTTGAAGAATAGATGTTAACAAATTATGTATTTATATTTTTAAATTACATCTGCTCCATTCATGTATTCGTGTTTAGAGAAACCAAACACTACATGAATTGAAAAAAATCTGATAAATCCCTTATTCTGCAGAAATTACTAAACCTAGTATATGCCACGTTTAATATTGTATTACAGCATAATTAATTTGATTAGATGCACCTACATGTATCTTAATAGAAAACTCAATTTCCATGACTAGTGCTTTTAGCAAGTATAAGATCATGTTTTTCCAAATTGGATTTAATTACTACAATGCAATGCAAAGTTTGGGCATAATCAATTACATTGAAAAATCATTTCAAAGAAATAATTGTATTGTGAAAGAACATCATTCCTTCTGACAACGGCCTTGGTTATGTGAAGACATTTTCTCTAGAGAACTGCAGCATAGCTCTAATTGGCTTTTAGCATGATGCATGAGAAAACTTTTCATTAATTAACAAAATATATAGGAAATGGTAATGGCACTAGATGACCCAGAATAGGTCAACCGTTTTTTTGTGGCAGCTGAAACTTTCTGGTGCATAAGATTTAGTATTTTCAGAGTGTTGTTTATTAAGCTGTACAAGAAAAAAAAAAAAAAACATCTTCTTTTATATCCAGGGTACAGGCTGAAATTAATCTGGTTACCGATATTCAGAAGCCCTGTTTTAGGGGGAAACTGGCAAGATATAGGCCAAATTTATTTCATGTGTGCCCCCCAAAATGCATCAGGCTTTAGTGTACATTGGACATGAGTATGGCTGGTTGGTCGCCAGGGTACATGTGGTGAAAATACTCTGTTACCAGAGAATTATACCTCAGATCCACACAGACCTTACAGCATTTAGTAAATTAATTTACGAGACCCAAAAACAATGTCCGTGAGTTCCACTACTATAACTATAAGACGGCATTTAGATACATATATTATGGCTAATCATTCTTTAGCTCGAAGGTAGGAATATTATGTTGGCACAACATGATGGGATATTGCTTGGAAACGAATCATCCTATGCTGCACAAAGATAAAATAGCATTCACCAGATGCCTGGAAATTTCCGGCCTTGTCTTAAGGCTATAGTACAGCGGACATTTCCTCTCAAGGGATCCATGTATACAGTGGATATAGAGGCAAAAGGTGGTCATTGTTAACCTTGTTTGCATGCGCCTACCCAGAATCCCTTGTGGTTTTGACAGCACCACACGATTTGTGAGGGAAAAACAAGCATTCAGACTTGTCTGGTTGGCAAATACTAGTGGTTAATAATGCCTACCCTCTTTATATTAAGTGGAGGGGTTTTCCACCTTTACTTTTGTTATGTGGAAATCATTTGTCATACATGCCAATACTGTTACCTGTCTGTACTCAGTAACGTGACTGGTATCCCTTTCATACTGACTATTACAAAAATGGCCTTTGCTGCAGTCCAGAGAGAGAACCGCAGCAAACAAAATAAAATGTGCCCTCATTTGGCTCACATTTTAAGGACCGTGGATCTTAAACCCTGCTCTGAATACTGTTGTTTTTCATGTAACATTATAGACACGACATATGTGCCCTAGCTGTAGTTTGCTTATTCCAGGGAATTATGGCATGTGTATCATAGTTAAGAGACTACTTTTCTGGAAACATAAAGTGTCTTTTCATATTTCCACTGCTAATGGAAACCGATTACTGTAAGTCCTGAATAGTGGCATACAAGGATAGTGTATACCAACGTGTCTGAGCTAGACACTCATTTATTTTGAAAGGCATTCCTATATAAAAGAAGCATTTTAAGTTCATTTTACACCCATGGGCTATATGTGCAGTCAGCAGCAATCATTTAGTCCTGTGTAGCCCTTGGTATTTCAAAGCCTCCACAATGGGAGTTAGTCTAAGCCGTATTTAGACCAGGGCGTACGAAGGCAGCTTTCCCAGGCGAAAGCTTGCCCATGGGTACAGATTAGTACAACTTGCTTTTTTTCAGGGTTTTTTTCAGAGGACATTTTGTCATCTTTTTGAAACTCACCGTCGCTCACGCCTCATAGTACTGCTTAGTGAGTAATACCCCATTTCATTCTGATGAGCTCTATAAAGCTCAGCCGAGGTTTAAATGCCAGACTGTTTTATCAGTGGAATTCATCATCTATATTTGTGTGAATATTTAAGTTTCCACCACAACGTTATATATTTCACATATAGTGTTAATAGTGCTGAACTTTCCTCCGTTTAGATTTCTAACATAATCTTAAGACTTTCAAATTTTAATGTTTAACTGTAAGGAATAAAGGTGCACTAAATGCTTAAATGCAGGTTTCCTCATTTATGAATGAGTAGCATTCATAACTCTTTGGAAATGGTTCAAGAGCCAAAAATGGAAACATCGCTTATTATAAAAGTATATATATTTTGGGGGAGCTTTTTCCAATTTTGTAAAAGAGATTCAGAAGTTCAAACTATGCCTCAATCATGTAATCCAGTGAAGCTCAGCAGAGTGCTCATTGTTCTTACTGATATCTGATGTACATACTAAATTGTCTTTGAAAAAACAATTCTGCTCTCTTATATCTCTTATATGGCCGAATTTAAATTTTAGAGGGGGAGGTTAATATAGTAGGGGAATTTAAGCATGCTTGTGATATGCACATGGTTATCCTGAATATAAGACAAGATAAAGGACTGAATAAAGTTTGAGTTTTTTACAGCAGGGATAACGGGCAAAGTAGATTGGCCAAATGGTTCTTAGCTGCCATAAAAGTCTATAATTCTAAACTCTCAGGTGTCTCCTTCCTTCTATTTTTACCCCTAGCAATGAATCAAGAGTTTGCTGATTGACACGGTCAACCTAATAGGTCTGAAGCTCTGAAAATGAGGTGGTTAGTGCTTTGCTGTCATGTCAGGGGGGGGCAGTGAATACCCCAGAAAATACCCCAAAACTGCAGCATTGAGGCATGAGCATTTTATTAGATGAATACCCAGAGATCAGAGGTACAAACTAAAGTAGTATTTACATTCATTCTTTCACAAAATTTCCTCTTTCCTGATAAGATCGATAATATTTACATTTCCATACATATTTCTGTAAAAAAAATAAGCATTATTTACTATTGAAAACACAGCCTTTGTAAGCATATCCTTAATCTTCGTTAATACTGAGAATGCACTATATATAATCAGGGCCGGCCCTATAATGGGGCAGACTGGGGCAATTGCCCCAGGCGGCACTTTAGAAGGGGCGGCACTTTGCCGCCCCAAGCGCTTTTTTTTTGTTTTTTTTTTGAAGCGGAGGAGAGAGAGAGGGGCACTGAGTGGTTTTCGCTTACCCGCTCGGCGCCTTTCTCTCTCTCTCCTCTGCGGCGAGTCTCCCTGTTCGGTCCCGGTGCCGGCTTGTAATGCAGAGCGCCGGAAGTGACGTCAATTTCCGTCGCTCAGCATTACAAGCCGGCACCGTGGCAGAGCAGGGAGACTCGCCGCAGGACTGTTTAAAGGTAAGTACCGGGGGGGATCGTAGATTATGGCGTCGGCGAAGTTTAAAATGCCGCCCCCCCCCGGCGTCGGCGGGGGGGGGCGGCGTTTTAAACTTCGCCCCAGGCGGCGTTAAGTCTTCGGCCGGCCCTGTATATAATATAAAGCTTATACATATGATTGCTTTAATATATATATTCCTTAAATGGCAACAGGTATTATTATATTATCGCATGGGCAATGAATAGGTATGAATCTGCCCCGTTCTCTCAATACCCCTCATCTTATAATCAGGGTCGTCTTATAATCAGACCTCAAATAGGTCTGACTATGAGACTAAGATCCAGTTCCCCCGCAGCGCTGCAGGAGACCTGGATCCTCCTGCCCCCCCCCAACTCACCAGTGCTTCAGAGTCCCCGGTGTGGGGGAATTGTCACCGGGGAATTGTCTCTGACAGCCGGGGAAGGTCCGCACGATGGACGCAGACAACCCCTGCTGCTAACCGCACCTCCTTCCGGCTGCAGCGGAAGTTCCCTACGCGAATGGCGTAGACGTCTACACGCTGCCCAGACAACACACCGGGAGTCAGAAGCACCGGTAAGATTTTGTTGGGGGGAGCAGTGTTAAATGAGGGGCATAAGGCACTTCTGTAGGCAGAGTGCTCTATGATATGCCTTTTAACCCCCTTAATGCCACTCTGCCTCCAGAAATGCCTTTTAACCCTCTATACGCCACTCTGCCTCCTGAAATGCCTTATACCTCCCTATATGTCACTCTGCCCCATAATATGCCTTTTAACCCCCTAAATAACAGAGTGGCATATAGGGGTATAAGGCATTTCTGGAGGCAGAGTGGCACATAGGGGGTCAAAAGGCATATCATGGGGCACAGTGGCATATAGAGGGTTAAAAGGCATATCATGGGGCACAGTGGCATTTAGAGGGTTAAAAGGCATATCATGGGACACAGTGGCATTTAGAGGGTTAAAAGGCATATCATGGGGCACAGTGGCATGTAGGGGGTTTAAGGCATTTATGGGGCAGAGTGACAAGCCTGGGGGCAGATGTGCATAACTGGGGGGTGGGTTGGAAAATAAAAGGAATTAAAAACAAAATATTTTTCTCAGTCATAGCTTTTATTAAAAAAAATAGTTTACATAGTTTACATGAATTAACATTTACTGGTAAAAAAAATTTCTTATAGGGTCGTCTTATGTTCAGGCTTTTTCTTCTTTTTTTCCTAAATTAATATTCAGTATCAGTTCCATGCTAATCCACATTGTATCTGGTAAACCCCAAGGTTTAAAATCCATGGCAGTTTACTGGATGATTATATGAAAAAATCAGAAAACATAATCTTTCATGACCTTGTAGGATACCCATGAAACACATTATATGAAAGATAAAAGCTTTAGGCTTATGAATTTATATTGTATTTCTTTCCATACATTTGAATTAAGACAATTTATGCGACACACATAGTTATGCTTATGAAGTTAATTATTCTAATTTATCGTTGCTGATTTTATTATTTATAATTATTGGAATAAGGCACATCCATGAATGTCAAAGAGTTGAATATGTTACTATTAACATTAAATAAATTGTGTTGAGGAAGTTACTATAATTCTTGCATGTTTAGTGTATTTAGTGAATATTTTCTTTGATATAAGCCAAACCCAATGAGAATTCCAAATAACCATTATATAGTTAACTTTACGGTTTATGGTTGACAGAAGCTCTCCCCCTCCTCTTTGTTATGGGTGGCAGAAGAGATGGGGTCAGCTGTGCAAAGAGGCAGGACTAGCCCCAATGGTTGCACAAGTAGTGTAAAGTATGAGGACAGAGGCAGAAAGTGATCAGTGCCAATAACCCTCTTACATGGTGATCCAAAAATGACTCAGAGGCCCTTAGAGTTCTCAGAAATACCGTTAAGAAGAAGGCTCTAAGCTAGAGCAGCCATAGTTTTTTTTAAAACTTTCTATGATTGTCTCCCATTTGTATTAAATGCAAAAACATACAGCTCTTTACATGGACTGGAATCTGGATATGTTCTTGTACAATATTCCCTTTTTGTAGTTAAGCATAGCTACTCCGTGAAGGCAAAAAGGAGGTTTTCCTGAGGCCCTAATACTGGACATGCCACATACTAGAGATTGTAATCATCAAAAGTAGAAAATGGGCACCAAGTCACAGTTTATTAGAGTCTTTCTGGCACATTAAATTACAGGCAAGACTGACTTTAGGCCGTTGTCAGGCTAGGGTGTCCACATTAAATGTTTCAGTTGCCACTTAACTAAATGGAAACCTAAACATGAGGCTGACTTGACCAATGACTTCCAAAAAATGCCAGCGAGCAGGAAGAATTGGGACTTTTCTTTTTTTTTATGTTTTAAGCATTAAGAAAGAATTTCTCCATAGGTCAAGCATATGTCATGGAAAGGGTCACCTAGAGCAAGCAGCCAACATACTATACACTGAAACTTCCTAGCCAGCAAAATATCTCACAATCATCATAGTGTTTATGTCAGTTTTTTTAATGAATAAAATTGAATTGTTATTATTAAACTATTTTTGCATTGTCCCAAAATGTTTGGTCCATCACAGTAATCACACATTTCGTTGTCCAGATAGACTGGTAGAAACAGGTACCAGAGATTCAATAGTAGACTTATATTCATATGCAGAAACAAAATCATATTTACCCCCCCGTGAAAATGCTTTTTTGAGAACATACTACATATAAATGTAAAACATAACCAGGCAAGACTACTGTAACTTCCAATACTTAGTCAAGCTGGTTCCATTAAATACATGACTACTATATGATTTCAAAAGTTATATAGCATAAGTACATGACCCTTCATTCATTGAATGCTTGAATGTACAGTGTATATATACCAGTGTTGTCTATGTGGGTTCCCTCCCCATAAGTGCCTTATATATATCAGCAGAGGTAAATTCCTTCCATGATAACCATATTGACATAAAGTGGTGATATCTGTCTTCTGGTGACACTTGCCCTTCTACATAATATCTATTTCTATATAACATCATTATATGCTAGACATTTAATTGCTTGTTTTAGTTATTGTTTCTTTGATGCAAAGTTTATATTTTATTTTGCATTACTCACCCAGAAATGCCTATACATTTTGGTAGTTCTTTCCAAGGACTCCTCAAATCCGCATCAAAATAGTATAGTTCTGAAAAAATTAGCATGAATAGCAAACTGGGAAACCTGTCATTATAAAAGGATATACCATGGACAAAAGAAAGCAGGAGGACAGAGATACAGTGCAAGAGTGTAATGAAAATATAACAAATTTGTTGCATAAAATGAACAGACTCACACATCCGGGTCCACAGTCCACCAATTATCTTAATAACCATTGCATATAATGGGTATTTCTATATATCTAAAATGAATTATTTATTTAGTGACTGTTTAGAATGTATTGAGTGACATTTAGTTTTTTTTAACATTGACAAAATATTATTTTGGTGGATATAGAACAGTAAGATCGATATAAAGTATACACTTTAAGGGTAAACAATGTTATTTGAGTAAGATTTGAGGAGTGGCAGACATTAGTGCCCCTTTAGATTGTAAGCTCTGGTGATCAAGAATATATTTCCCACCATTTCCTCAGGGTGTTTTCATTAAGCATATTTTCTTAATTCTTCAACAATACAATAATTCTCTCTATCTGAATCCATAGCCAGGGCTCTTCGAGTGTTAAAACACGCGTCTCCGTCTTTATCCATAAAATATTCATCACTGCAGACCTGGTCTAAAAATAGCAATTTATATAAATAAGAAAAAAAATGTTTATGTAACTAAAAGCTTCTTTTGTTGTAAAACGAAGTCATCTATTTATGTCTTACAGAGGTATTTTGGTTATCCTGAGTTCATTTCAATGTCATAAACACCTTAATGTAAGAAGAGTAGCACAAGCTGCAGTGCAGCTGAAGTCCTTGTATCTTTTATGAGGGCCTCTAACTGTACTGGATCGAGATACTCTAGATTGTAAGCTTGTGAGCATTATACTTTTATATATTTATATATATATATATATATATATATATATATATATATATATATATATATATATAATATATATATATATATATTTATATATATTCTATATATATATATATATATATATATATATATATATATATATATATATATATATATATATAGATTTACGCAGGGTGTACGTGGAAACGAGAGAAATCTCAATGTATTCCAAATGGTAAAATACTCTATAAATAAATAAATATTTTGGTCTCTAACATTGTTGGCCATGGCGACATTCAATATAATTAAAGTGGACTTGTTATTTACAAATGCATGCAAATACCAGGGTACACATAAAATACCAACAATTTCTACTATATTCTCTAGCCTTTAATTTTCACAAATAGCACAGCGCTCAGTATTTATAATTTCTGAAAATACGGTTTTTATCTTTTCATGTTCTCTCTCAGCTGAAGCTTCCACTGCTATTTTCCCTTGGAGCTTACTTCCAGAAGTTCATGCCCTTTGACATAAGCCTTAAATGAAGAGTTCTAGGGTAATTTACAGTAACATCTAAAACAGTCCTTTTGCAGCTCTGAGACATCCATTACCTGGTTCACTTTCCTCTACTAGAAATCCACTCTGGAGCCCTTCCAGACAATTAAAGCTAACTCCCACCACGGCATTGTTCCCAAAACCTATACCCTGACTTTATGCATCTTCTCTCTACTTTAAGCTGCTAGTGTTTCATAGAATGATGAATTTCCCCTGCAGCATGATTCATGTCTTTCACAGTAACCTAGCAATTGATTCTTCGCTCATCAGAGCCTACTGTTGTAGAAAAAATTATATCCATACTTATGTTTTAGATTATATATATATATATATATATATATATATATATATATATATATGGTATATATGGTATATATTTATATGCAATTGTCATTTTACCTTGCAGCAGTAATGTAAAATCCAGTAATAAAGACTCAATAAATCACAATGATCCTTGTTTTACTTTAAACATTGCAGGTGGTATTTTTTTTTAACACACTCTTGAATTTCTGATGGCTGTAGTTACCGTTTAGGGTGTATTTTTTTACTTGTACAAACACATCTGCAGGTGCAACATGCTTTCTGTCTTCTTTTTATTTATTTAATGTAAGAATCTGTTTTTTTTAATTCATTAAATAAACAGTTTAAAAAATAAATAAATACATATTATGCTACATTATTTTATTATCGTATTTAAATGAGCATCTGCTTTATCCTTTACATTGTCAGATCAGACAGATGTGAATATCTATATCCCCCGCCTCAAGCAGTACACCTTTATTGCACATTACTCCAGTGGATTAGGCAAGGTTTTTGGTGTCAAAACAATGTAAGTAATAGTAACATAGTAACATAGTAACATAGTTCATAAGGTTGAAAAAAGACCAAAGTCCATCAAGTTCAACCTCTATACATATTGTGTCCCTACCGTGTTGATCCAGAGGAAGGCAAAAAACCCTTATGAAGCAGATGCCAATTGCCCCATACCAGGGGGAAAATTCCTTCCCGACTCCAAATATGGCAATCAGAATAAATCCCTGGATCAACGTTCTGTCCCTATTAATCTACTATCCATAACTTGTAATATTATTGCGTTCAAGAAACACATTCCAGGCTCCTTTTAAACTCTTTTATTGAGTTTACCATTACCACTTCCTCTGGCAGAGAGTTCCATAGTCTCACCGCTCTTACTGTAAAGAACCCCCGTCTGTGCTGGTGTAGAAACCTTCTTTCCTCCAGCCGTAGAGGATGTCCCCTTGTTATAGATACAGTCCTGGGTATAAATAGGTCCTGGGAGTGATCTCTGTACTGCCCCCTTATATATTTATACATAGTTATTAAGTCCCCCCTAAGCCGTCTTTTTTCCAAACTAAATAACCCTAATTCTGATAATCTTTCTGGGTACTGTAGTCCTTCCATTCCCCTTATTACTCTGGTTGCCCGTCTTTGAACCCTCTCCAGCTCCACTATATCTTTCTTGTACACTGGTGCCCAGTACTGTACACAGTATTCCATGTGTGGTCTGACTAGTGACTTGTACAATGGTAGAATTATTTCCTTGTCGTGGGCATCCATGCCCCTTTTGATGCACCCCATGATTTTATTTGCCTTAGCAGCAGCTGCCCGACACTGGTCGCTACAGGTAAATTTACTGTTAACCAAGACTCCTAAGTCCTTTTCCATGTCAGTCGTCCCCAGTGTTTTCCCATTTAATACATATTCCCAGCCTGGATTTTTCTTCCCCATGTGCATAACCTTACATTTATCTGTGTTGAACCTCATCTGCCACATCCCAGCCCAAGCCTCCAACCTATGCAGATCCATTTGTAATAGTGCACTGTCCTCTATTGTGATAGATATTGTCTTTTGAGGGGAACTTAGATGGAGGCAGGGTTTGGAGCAAGGACTGATCTTAAAAAGCGATTTTTTTTAGAGGTTTCACAAGAGTCAAAGGGAATGGCATTAATTGTGGCCCTACCCACTCCTACCTATTTTTGGCACAATACCACCTTTAAAAATTTACCCATTTTTTGTGATGATGATTGATTAATTTTATTTGTGGAGGAAGTTCTTTAGGCCAATAACATATTGAGTTTTTGAGATTTCACCCTTTGTATACCCTGGCACTATCCTTGGATGGAATAGAGTTATTTTTGAAGAAATAAAAAAGTAGAGTAAAGTGATACCTTTTGTGATCTACAGGCTAACATGATGCCATTCTTTCTCTCTAAACCCTAAAGTTGTGTCCCATGATTTTGTAAGTATTTATTAATATAAATACCAGTGACCTTTCCTTAAATTTAAAATGTGTTATTTCAATATTGGTCCAAGAGAAGATGGTCCAAAGAAGTTTGTGATACTTTTTAAAGGACCAAAGTTCATAGAGTACAATGTAGGGTTATAGTAGTACACTAAAATACAGATTCTCTCAAATAATCCCATTTCATTGACACTTGGGCATTTCCTTTATTACAAACAGGGCTGGCCCGACAATGGAGCCGAGTGGTTTTATCTTAACAAGTTGTCAGTGCCCGCTCGGCGCCCCTCACTCTCTCCTCTGCGAGCCCTCTACCTCGGTCTCGGCTTGTAATGTTGAGCGCCGGAAGATGGCGTCATTTCCGGCGCTCAGCATTACAAGCCGGCACCGAGACCGAGCAGGGAGACTCACCGCAGGACTGCTGAAAGGTAAGCACGGGGGGAGGAAGGGTAGATAATGGGGGGGGCAGGGAGAGGAAGGGTAGATAATGATGGGGGGGCGGCATTTTAAACTTCGCCCCAGGCGTCATTTTGTCTTGGGCCGGCCCTGATTACAAAGAACCAATCGAACTATTTCAATAAACCTAAATAATGATGTATAATGCAGTAATGTGAGAAGATGATAAACCTTAAATTCTCACTTTACTGTTGCTGCTGTTTTACCGAGAATACAAGAATTCTGTGGTGCACCTTGTAGTGTAAAGTACAAAAAAGTCATTGTCATATTTTACTACTGAATTTTATGGTTTAGCTTATTGAAAAGCTGAGCTGATTTGAGTGAATGAACCATGAAAATATTTTCATCAAATAGTTCAGTATAAAAAAAAAAATTCTCATCAGCGCAGAGAAATATGTGAATTGTTTGGTTATGCGAGGGCACGATAAAATTCTGGAGTTGTTTGTTCCATCAAAATTGTGGTCACCTTTGCTCTTATGTGTCATAAAGGAGAAATGTTCAACAGAACTGAAACTCTCCTTGGGAAAGCACGTAGTGCTGCAAAAATGAAATGCTCACAAACTGGAGCACTACATGTGTCACTCGGAAAACAAATGGAAATTGAAAAGCAGTTCGAGCATACAAAGCAAGACTACTATTGCCACAAACTAAGGCATTTATCTTAAGAGGAAATTGTAATGTAATCAGAATGAGGTCTATAATCATACAAAAAGGTCAATTCAATAAAATTTTACAACCACAAAAGAGGAAATGAGAAAATCTTGAGCCAGATTCAGGTTTAAGGTTATAAAATTGTAGGTCCTCTGTGAAGATGTTATTTAGATATTAAATATTTCTTGTGAGCAATTTTAAGAAATAACTGTTTTGATTTTAAAGAAAGTAGGTTTTTAAACCACTGTTTTCTTTTACCCCTTAAAAGAATTGTGGATGCAGCCATTCAAATTGAAAGGATATGCCAATGTAACAAAAATGAGTGTGACTAACCAGATTGTGCATTCAAACCTAATTTCTTTTTAGCTAATGTTCTTGAATTAACTAAATTAGTTTCAACAACAATACCAATATAAGTCAGCCAATCTAACTCAACAGCACTCAATAAACCAAACTTGAACAGCAACTTTTCGCTAAATTTGCTTAAAGTCAAGATGCTTTCCAGTGCAATTTGGTGCTGATGTGGTTGACTACTAAGTATAGACTCGCTTAAGTAAAGCACATGCAGAACTGATACTAAAATCACGTACACGCAAACCAGCCTAGCAGGATCCTTGAAAAATAACTTACATTTTTTTTCTGATGTAAAGACTCGGATATTAATCAGCCCTTGGTCTTGTCTGAGAATCAGGATAGCTTTATGCCTGTCTCATGCATATTTAAATTATCTCACTGTATTAGCCCCTACCACGTCTGCTTGGAGACTGTTCCACTTATCTTCCATCATTTGCTTACAAAGGGAAATATTCTGGATTGTTCCATATGACAAAAATATAATTTACAAAATATTTAGAAAAAAATATAATTCAATATCCTATGTCCTACTTTCCGCAATATTTATGATCATGGTGCATAACTAGGTAAAGAGCAAACTTGGTAAAGAAAGTTTCTGTTCTGCTTCCTATCATGAATTTTACAATTTGTAACAAAATGCAGCATTATACACATAATGCCCTTTTCCAAAATGTATTTTTTCATTAAGCTGAGTAGATGTTTTGTTGGAGAGGTGCAGCACCTTAAACAGAAGATGCTCACCAACACCTTCATACAGGTCCATTCCTTTGGTCCTGCTACTCAGTGTTTTAAGTCTGAGGGCACCATGATCAGTGATACAGGGCAGCAAATTGTCTGCCCCCAGAATGTCATATCCTGGGACTCTACTTCTTAGGAATGCATAGCACTTACATACTAAGAAGGTTGAGCTGGCACTCTACTCTATAGAGTAAATTGACCGGTTACAAGGAACATTTTTGGTCTCCCATATTGGACCATTAACGCCTCTCTATATGTTGGTCTATTCCTATGTAGAATATCTGTAGAATATCTGGATTCTCTAACATGGTTACTAAGACACTTAAGACCATAGTCTGTTCTAGAACTGGTTCTTTAGACTGTTTCAGAATGCACTGAATGTAATGCCACACAAATGTCACATTCCTAATTAAATCTCTATGCACACATAATGCACCATTTGATTTATTCTTCTGTCTTTTATTTGTCCTTTGATTGCCAGACTGTCTTTGAAATTAATGCATTGCATATAATTCTTTGGTAGAACTCAAAGGGCTTCTCCAAACCTTGACTAGCCGCATTTTACTACCTGGCTGTGATTAACCTTTTTTTTTCTACTGCAATTAAATCCCTAATGGAAGTCATACATTTCATATGCTAACTGGTTACAATGCCTCTCAGTTTATCATCAAATATATTTCCAGAATCTTACTGTTCTAGCTTTATTGTCACTTAGGGCAGAGTGCGACAATTTCTTATTTTTATGTTGCAAAATTATCCTCACCTACTCGCTCATTTCTTTTAAATTGCTTTTAATCTTTTATCTTTCTGTTTCCAGTTTATTGTGAAACCTTAGGATATTTTTATTCCACGATCAATTGCTCATTGCAGTCATTTAAAAAAAAAAAATAGCCCATAGCAATTCAAAGCAATATACCTCCATGGTGAATGAAATATTGTGCATTCAGGTACCCTTACTATACACAACCTGAAAATAGTACCAGTATTGTGGTGCTTACAGGGATTATTTGGAGTGGAATCAAATGAATTGACTCTCCCTATAAACATCATCATTGCGTAATAGGCAGTGATGGATAATCTTTTGCAGTTTAACCCCTTAATGACAAAGCCTGTACATGTACGGGCTCAAAATGCATTGTCTTCAATGGGTTTAGGGACCGCCCATTGTCCTTAAGGGGTTAACTCACATCATATCTAGATATCTATACATATATATGATATATAGATAGATAGATAGATAGATAGATAGATAGATAGATACTATCTTTTACCCATACTCTAAGTGAAACTATCCACAAGGCAACCTAGGCTTGGGACACCTTGCTGAGATAAGAACGTTTTACCACATCTAGTCAGCCTACTTGAGTTTGAGAGTCATGGTTGCTCCCTGCAGCCCTCATATTACCCACTATGCAGAAGCATCCCACTTTGGTGCTAAACTTAACATTCAGGTGTCACATTACATTACCCTAATACTGGCATTTAATGGAGTCACCTGCATTTAAGTAGGGATATCAACCATCGCATACTGGTAGCAAAAGCTACCAACAATAGATAAATAATCACAACAGTGAAGAAAATGTAGGGGTCAGTTCCATACTGTATGACCCCAAGAACCTGCCCCTTCCCCCTGAGATTGGGCTCAGGATTCAGTCTTTAGAGCTCCTAGGCATGTCCAGAGGACACCAGTCCAATTTGAACCAGCCTTTCTGGACCCACATGGGGGAAACATTGTGAGTGTTATGAGAATCATATCTGCATCCACCAAAGACATAACCATGGAATTTCTTTAATTTTCCATGATGCATATACAGCATACAGCATGATGTCTACACTAAAATATTGCGCCAACCATCATCAAAAAAAGTGTTTCTTTGCCATCTGAAATTGAGAATTCTGAATCAATTGCTTACAAATAATGGACTGTTTGAATTAACATCAAACTCCACATGTTTATGTGTTGATGTGGATGGACGCAAAAATGAGCTGAGTCCGCACATTACATGAATCCACATTGAACTTTGTGAACAAAGCATTGACAGGGGCACAGATGTGTTCCAGATGTCTATAGTGCTTACTTACTATACTTACTTCATATACATTATCAAATGATGTGGAGACCAATATCCTGTTAATTGTGAAACACCTTAGAAATAGAAGCTTTTAAAATAATTAATTTGATAATGTATTCTGTATGTAGTCCTAGTGATGATGAAGGAGGGGTGACATCATGTGCTCTGTCTATACTGTGACACCTGATTACAAATGTGATTTATTTGCAATAAGAGTAGCAACTTAACATCAACGTCATAAAAAAAATAACAGATTTCGAAAATATTATATCTTGTCTGTACCTTAAAGTTGTACATTTACATATAAATATTGTTTCCAGTTTTCACACTACTGGCATCCCACCACTAGGTGCCTCTGTGTGTTAAAAGTCTTTTTAAACTTCCACTAAATCACTTCATCTGATGATCCATTAGGGACATGCACATAATATTGGATTTATTTTATAATGGGCAGTTACGCTCCTTATCACAGTTAAGGGAAGTGTTTTAATACTGTTTCAGGTGTAACCGGCCCTCGTAATTCCTAAACTGCCATGTTACATCCTAACATTTAGGAACTGCTCTTTAAAAAAAGAAAAAAAGGTTTTCTTGTGCATCAGATTTTAAAAATGGTATATTGGTTGCTTCCTGGCTGCAATAGGTGTCCCAGACTCTGTTAGACATATGGTTATGAGGGAAGAAGAGTTGGGCTGTCCAAGACCACTGAAAGACCAGTGGTCAGAAGTGTTAGCTATTACATGAGTGGTTTCAAAGAGTGTTTCCTACCTGGAACTTAATAAGAAGATACTTATTTTTGCCAGTTTTTGCCAGTCCCAAACATGGGTGGGCAAAGTGTCTGTACTGGCCATTAGTGTCCATAACAAGGCTTGTGGAAATCATTGTTACTCATGGCACATTTAGTCAAATCTCTTTCACAAAGAAGGTTGCTGTCTAACTGTGGTCCCAACCACACCTCAAAAGCTATTTTTGCAAGTTTTGCAAGTAAATGTGTCTTCATTCACTACGACACATACCTGATGGCCTTGTCCACAGCATAAACAATTTTGGTAGGAAGTAATTGAATAGCATGTTTGAAGAAACAGCTGCTACATTTTCGTAACACAATATTAAAATATGGGACCTGTGGATTTCACACATAGCTGAGATCACCAATCGGTTTTTACTTCAGTCCTCTACAGGTTGGCCAGTTTTAGTTCCTTTCTTTTTTCTTCTGGAAAAGAGTTGTGTGAAGCTGATTAATGGGGTTTTGTACAGAATTTGGAGGACATTTGACTGAATTACCCTTAGGACTTCCACAAGACTTGTTATGGACAATGATGTCTGGGAACAGGCATTTTCCCAGTCCTGTTTAGGACTGTATACCTTTTTTGTATGTAACTTGAGTTCTCCAAAGCATGGTGGACCTGTCCTCATCTCAAATGGTTTGTTTTGTGGTTAACATTTTGTACCTATGAGACAAAGCAGTGACATTCCATATGTTTCTTAATGGCATTCCCATAAACAAATACAGTAATAATTGTAAGATTTTTTTTCTAATAGATTAAATATAAAACCGTTCTTCTGATAGGACAAAAAGTATTTCGTTTTTAGACACTGCCCAGTTTTTTTTAACTTCTTTATCAATTTTCTCTCTGATTTGCTGAATTAATACTTAGAGACAGAAGTGCTCTGTGACTGCAGTCTGTATTTCTTCTAACTGCAGAGACTCGGCCATGCAATTGAAATAAGTGTGTCAGCATTCTAGGTAAAAATGAATGAATGAAGAATCAATCCAGATAACTGCAGAATATAGAACTGCCAAAACTGGGTGTTAATGCACAATAATACACATTGTAATGTATAGATACCAAAATTGTGACTTGGCTATGCACTGAAAGGTAGCTATTTTAAATGCTATTAATTTACTATGACAAACATTTAATCTATACCTATTTAATATAGCTGTTATGTTGCCACATAATTGACTATATCGTTTTTTAACAGTTTATATAATATATAGAAAGTTATTAAAGTTGAGTAAGCATTTTAGTATGTGCTACGTTTACCTGGTTCCTTGAAGCGGTGACTTCTATCTTAAGCTCACAGCATGCTATGCAATTTTGCAGAGCAGTTTTCCTGGTGATTACTACACTGTAAGAAGTTAGGCAGCTGCAGGGACGTGAAGGTATGTAATTTTCACGAGTCTCCTTGTATGTGATGCTCTTTCAGAGAACGAGATTCATTTGGATCCCGAAGATGAAGAGTCTACTCATCCTGGTGCTAATTTCTCTCTGTGGGGCTGATCACCATGCCAGCAACTCCACAATACATCACGACAGGATTATTCACATCCATGGTAAGAGAACAGCCACCGTATGGGAGTATATGTGCTTAAGGGTAATATAGAGACATATAATAAATGCTCCCATATTCACTGCACTGTATCAGATTATACTGCATTGACTTTTCCTCTGTCCTTACTTTGGGCTAAGTTTTTTTGCATGCCCCTCAATTTCTTATCCTTCCAATAAATGAAAAGCCTTCTTTATATATATATATATATATATATATATATATATATATATATATATGTACATGGGTAAACCCTACCTTGGCTGCATGCTGTACAATAACACATTATTTTCTATGTTACTGCAGTGTCCTTCAAGCTCGATAGGTAACACATTATAGCACAAGTAATCTAGAATTACATTTTTTCATAACAAGAATACAATATGTTTTCTTTAGTTTAGGAATGTGTTTTGAAATTAAGATGAATTTGCAATTTACATGCTGTTTTCAGTAATTACTATATCTGCAGCACAATTTTTCCCTGCAGTAGGTTGCAGCTGTTTTAGTTTTGGCTCAAGTAGTTAAAAGTCACAATATGGTGTGCAAATATACTAAAGGGACACAGATATAAAACACTGATGCAGTTGTGTCATAGCTTCAAATAATCCAAAATTAAATGTATAAATTTTTTTAATTACTTTTTAATCTATTTTTACCCGGAAAACAACAGTGTTCTAGGAATAGTTTATAAATTATAATGGAATCACACAAATTGTTCCAGCGTATAAATGGTGAATAAATCATGGAGGAAGTTGTCCATTACTCTTGCATCAAATGGTTAAAGGGTCATAGTGTATTTTTACATTTTAAATACGGTATTTTATTCATGAATGTACTTTAGCATTAAAGAAAATGTGGTTTTATTCCATCTTATTCGAATAAACTTCCTTTATCTGGAGACTTAGAGGTTGCCATTTTTGTCTGTCATGTGATATTTTTGTTGTCATTTCCTGCTCACACACGACACTGAGCTGCACAAACACTACATTTCCTCACTGTATCAGCCTCTACCGCTACTGATGGGATGCTGTTCAATTTATTCATCTCAATAAAAGATGGTCCTTAGGACATACCGTATTGGCTCGGATATAGGCCGTCCCCGTATATAGGCCGCACCCTAAAAGTTTGGTGCTTTTTTAAAGAAATTTTTTTTTTCTTTAAAAAAGTACCAAAAAAACATGCTGCCACTCTGTCCTCTCCCCCCCGAGATATGCTACCACTCTGTCTCCCCCCCCCGAGATATGCTGCCACTGTCCCCCCCCGAGATATGCTGCCATTGTCCCCCCCCGAGATATGCTGCCACTGTCCCCCCCCGAGATATGTTGCCACTGCCCCCCTCCCCGAGATATGCTGCCACTGTCCTCCCTAGTTAATGAAGGGGTTAAGTGGAATTATTTTGGACATTTCCATTTTAAAACATGGGGGTTATTTGATCATTGGGAAAATACAGGTACCAAGGTGGAAGCATTTACTTAAAAGTAGTGCAAATTCTATGAATGGAAAGTTAATATGGCTGGCAACCTACACATAACCTATATTTTCTGTACAATAAGTGGTGTAGTCTAGCCTAGGCTAACTAGAGCAGGACGTCCATGGACAGTGGCAGTCCCTAGCAGCCATTGGGCACAGGCCTCCATAGACTCAGTTGAAAGGCACTGCACACCTTTAAGCACACCGTGATATGACAACCTATTCCGGCGTCCTCTTTGTGGATGGAGAATACGGAGGGTCAGGACCAGGGAGAAAGCCCCACAAAGCCGGGGTTTGGGGCGATCAGGCTGCCTGGTGGGCCTCTGCCTTTTGAGAACAGGCCTCCATCGATGCATTTTGTGATGTCACATCTTGGTGCTCTGTTGGAGGATAGAGAACACTGAGTGGGTGGCTGATAGTGTTTCTGTTGGTCAGTCCTAAGGCTGACAAAGATATACATCTCTGTATACAATATTGTTATAACTTCCTAATGCAAGGAAAAACGCTCTAAACTATTTATCATAAACTCAACCCCACTGTTGTATCCCTAGCAACAACAGTGACAAGTAATGATGGGACTAATGCTTTCTTTAACTATAATAGTAAATAGGCCCTGAAAGGGCCTCCTTTATAATAGTGTAGTCTCTGATCCAGCATAGCTGACAATCCCCTGGACAGGACAAAATGTTATTGACCTACCTTCCTGTTAGTAGATAATTTCTCCCTTTTGCCCTAGCCCTGCCCTCATAGTCCCGGCCATAGTCCCTCTTTTCATCCCCTTTGCAGCTCTCGGGTGTTATGTTCCGTGCCCTTGAAGTTTACTCTTAACTTTGGATTCCAATATATGTTTTTTGTTATTAGATTGGATTGTTTCCAAAATGACCATATTAAGAATACAGCAAATAACAAGTTACAGTTGAACATAAAACAATTTGGGGGCCTTAAATATATTATAGAGGGGCAAAATATAGTTTTGATAGATAAATTAAACTGGGTGTATTTTCAACCAAGTCCAAAAAAAAAAAATAATAGGAAGAATTTTACTAATTAAAATGGATTTTGCTTGGGTTATGGCCAGTGGTTAGGAGGGCTATCTGTTTTCATTGTTGTTTTACATGGTGTCGCCTGCGCTTATCACTTTCTCTGTGTTCCTGACATTTGTCCTTGCTGTCCTCAGTTGAGAACTTAATTCTGCATAACATATACACTGTAACTTTTTCAAGGACTCTTAATCAGTCTAGACTCCAGGCCGCTTTAACTTATCACTATGTTTACTTAAAACGTGTAGATTCAGTTGTGTTCTGTGAATGTAAGGTGTAGCACTAATGCTGTTTTTGGCAAGAGCAGTGCTCGACATTGTAGGTAAGTAGGAGGTCAGATAAACTATACTACAGTTGTCTATTATGATGATAGTGGAAAAAGCAGACCACTAAGGCAGTTACATGTTCTCCAATTCTGTCAGATCCGAGCAGACTTTGCTACATTGATTTCATGTTTTAAGAAGAATATTAATATTAGGAACCCATGGTTCAGGGATTCACTTCAAAAAAGGTGACCATGTCAATGGTTTAGATGATTAAAAATGCAATTAATTAATGTCTTACACATAGTAACATGTCATATACATAACTAGATAAAATGGATGTTGCGTATAGTATTGCTAATTATCTGTGAGGTCATCACATTCTCATAGAATTACCGATGATAATACTTAAGAGGTTGGTTGTCGACATATTTGCCTAAAATAGAAAATAACTACATGTGGCATCCAAGTGAATTGTCACATCTGAAATCTGTCTTTTATGTTATTATTGTCTTATGTAAGCGGTTATAGCACAGAAGTTATAATTGTTATACAGTCTATATATATAAATATAGATATATATTATGGCAAAGTGGTTAAAAAGGTGATGCAACAGATGGCAGCTCTCATATGAAGCATGACAAAAAAAATAGAGCGTGTTTTTATAATACTTAAGTCTCATAATGTTCTTATATTCGTATAAAATCAGTTAAGTTAAGATTCCCTAAATCAACATCAATGACAGTCCTCTCCAAGAATAGTATCTTGTAACTCTACAAGCTGATTTCTCAAGTCTTAGGTTGTAAAAAATAGCATTGGCTCCATCAAAAAAGAAACTTTGAGGTTACAACTTGGTGGTGGTATTACTGACTTTATAATATCGTTCCAAAAGTTCCAATAACCACATTAACCTGGAGGTCTCCTCATTGGCTGTTCTAACCTCACCCCTTTCACGCTCCCACTTTCTCATTGCTAAGCTCTGTACTTTCTTATGTTAGCTAGTATTATGCGCTCCCATTAGTTCCTATTTTAAAATATTCTCCAAACCTCTAGTGACCAAATACATGGAATCATAGTCTCTGTATGTCTTTATTTTAGAAGACTTAGCAATATTCTTCCTAAATGGTTAGTTAGATTTGAAATGCTAGATTTAGTAATGCTGCACTAATAAAATGTATTTTCATGTGTAATATGTATTATACCTTATTCTGTAGAAAAGATAATAATAAGCCGTGGCGCTATTACATGTATCATTTTAAAATGTGCAGTTCTATACTAACATAAAATATGCATACATTGTTCTGTCATCATAATCAAGAACAATCCTCCAAAGCAGGAACATTTGCTTAAATACATTTTTAAGCTGTCTAGAAATACATTACACTCTTGGATAATACCAGACAAATCCCAGGACTTGTGACAAGGGAATAGAATGGAGTAGCTGTGTTCGAGATTGTTTTGTGCATATAGGATTGGATATGGGGTTTCATAGCGGCAGATGTTCAAGCTCAGTGAAAACAAATTATAGGTTGCGAAATCAAGGTAGCAATTTTTACAATTTACCCACACCGTGTGTTAATATGTTATCGCCCCTGATATTGACTTTAGTAATCTTTAGAGAAAATTAGGCTAGTGACCAATACCCAGTGGCATAGCCTATCCACCATTGGCTATACAGAAATAATTGTAATTTTCAATGTTTTTCTAATTAAAGTAGTACCCAAAAAAGGTCAACGCTGCCCACTGCTGGGAGATATCCTGACTTTACCATTTAATCTCTTTATCATAATGCAATTCTGCTTGATATACTTCTCTGTTTTACTATGATGGGTACCTCTGCCATGGTTACAAATAAAAATTGTTGGTTCTAGAAAAAAAATAAAATAGACATCTGGCCATTCTAATAATGTAAATCACACACCAGAATTCATTTATTTTTACTTCAGATGTTAACGTAAACTGCACCCAAGGGTTTGAACTGTATCAAGAGGCCCTCAGCAAAACTCTCAACAATAGTGTCTTCAGTTTCTTATTATCACTGACTCATTTCCAATTACATTTTTTACAGAGAACGGACCACATCTGTACGTGGAGGTAGAACAAACAAAAATAATTTCACATCGAGGTGGTAATGCAACACTGCCTTGCAAATTCCAACATGACTCGGTATCTGCTGGCTCACCGTCTCATAAGATTCGAATCAAGTGGACTAAACTAACATCAGATTACCTCAAGGAGGTGGATGTCTTTGTTTCAATGGGGCATCACAAGAGGAGTTATGGCAGCTACCAGGGCAGGGTTTACCTGCAAGGAGCAAGTGAAAATGATGCTTCTCTAGTAATCACTGACGTAACACTGGAAGACTATGGCAGATACAAATGTGAAGTCATTGAAGGACTGGACGATGATACAGCGGTTGTATCTTTGGATTTACAAGGTAAGCAATAGTTCAACACAATTATGAGTTGTGTCTCCATGCTTATTGAGTACGTAAAAATTATTTGATCTAACGAGGAGAGAATATGTAGCTTCCTTTACAACACAAGATGATAAACAATATGACTGTCTGTAATTATTTTGGAAACAAAGAAACACACTCAAACATGTAGTAACAAAAAGATCAATGTATCTCTTTTTATGAGACTTGGGCACCGGCGCAGGATTTTTGTTCGTCTTCGATAAAAAATAAATCTATGAATATTTGCCCATTCCCGTGTTCCTTTTGGGCGAATATTCGTATATGTTTTTCGTATTCGGTTTCATCTTCATTTTCTGCTGGTTTTCTAGCCTAAGTCTTCCGTGGTATAGCAGGGGTTTAAAAAAAATAATATAGAAACCATAGAATTGTGCCAGTATTTAAAGCTCTGTATGAGGGACTCTATTTGTCTGGCATTGACCAATGAAGGGCAGCTGCTCTTCATTGGTTGATGCCAGGCAAGCCCACTACCGGCGACCAATAAAGTTGCTCTTACGGACCTTTAAAATTTAATCCCTGGCCCCAAAGACATTGATCTCCCCAGGCCAAGTTGGTCCGAGGTGTACATTTGTGTTGGTTTTCATGTTCTCCCTAATAGGAATGCACAAGTCTGCTTTTTTATAGGATCCCATTTGGCTCAATGCTTTACAAATTCATATGTCCTTTCCTGTCTAATTCAAAACATTTTTTTTGGAAAGAGTAGAATTGTGTTGATATTTACATTATAATATTCAGCTGGCAACTTTAATTTGGCATTAAAATACCAATGGTGTTAGGTTTAAAAAAGGATCAGTAAAGTGTTTGGGTTTTTTTGCAAGTATGAATGCAAGCTAGCATTAACGCATATACTGCAGCATTTTCTGCCAACTTTAATGCACTCACTGTTTAGTGAATAGATCTGCCCACAAGGGAGTGATAGCACCTTCAAACCCCTTGCCCCCTCTTCCAGGAACATACATACGCACTAGCATACACATGATCACACATTCTAACGCTAATATACACATACACACACTTTAACACTTTAACACACACATACACTCTAACACTAAAACATCATCACTCTATAATTCTGCACTCTTATCATCAAACCTCCACCTCATCACACCTCTACAGCTTTACCTTGCCCACACAATGCAAGTGGCCATGCTATTACCACAGGATCATACAACATTGTGACCCCAAGGTGTTCTTGCCTCTGCCGGTCAGTCCTGTTTGAATAATTTTGAGTTAATAACTCACAAATGACACATGTGAACTATTTATCTCATATAAAGCTGATCATATACTCTGAACATAAAGGTATTTCCAGATCGATGGTCAAACCTTTTTTGCTACATTATCATTTTGTATTTACTATGTGAACAATATTATGTTTATTAAGATTGAAAAACAATATTATTTGCCTTTCAATGCCTTCACATGCATAAAGGTTCATTTCTCAATGTGTAGCAAATAATCAGCTGAACATGGGGTAAAAACATGTATGTTAATATCTGGTGGGCAATACTATATGACCGACTGTTTAATGGCAAGAAAAACTACTTCAATGGCAAGATTTTTTCCCAAATAACATTTTTTTTTTTTTTTTTTAACTCTTCTTAACAAAATAGTTTATTTATCTGTGTCATTGATATGAATAAATAAGGGGATGGCATGTCCAGAAACGATTTAGAATATGTGTTTACATTATGTAGTTCCATTAAGACAGTACCTAATAAAGGTAATGATGATGACAGGAGGCAAGCCCAAACAAATGGCCCAGTAAAAGTTATTATTTCTTGATATATGTAGTGCCATCATATTACTCAGCTCTGTACAATGGGTAAGCAAGACATAATAAGTAGTGCATAACATAATAATTACAAAAAGTAAGAAGGGCCCAGCTCAAACAATAATATAGCATCCTGAAATATAGATATATAGTACACTATCTTGTCCAGAAAAAGACCTAGGGTGTACCTAAAGGCCAGTGCACCTCTAGGTATTCCAGTGGGCGTTTAGAGAATATTAGGTAAAATACACAGGCTGTCAAATTATGGCAGGCCACAGGTCAGCTGCCTCTTGTCAGCCCTCCTCTGGATATCCATATCGAGATCATGCTACTACTACCTAAGGGATTTTATTTAACAAGACAAGTTAGAAGTAAGAATAAATCCCAGCTTTATTTGGTACAGTGTACATTTTTCAAAATCTTGAGGTGCTCATCGCAAGTTAAAAAATGATTGAATAGGGAACTTCATATATTTCATTTTATGTTACTAGTTAAATTGTAGGTTTTTCTGACAGCTTCAGTTGTTGGTGACAGATTGTGCTATGTAGTTAAATATTTTTTAGCTGTTTTTGCAATGAATAACAGTGACTGACCTTTTGAAACTGTAAAGATTTCAAGCTTTATAAATATTTAAATTTAAATGTCTCAGGCAGTTCTGATGTAATCATTTATTTAAGTTTTACCAACCCTAATAGGAACTAAATTATGGACTATCAGTTAGTTAATGTTTTTAGGTCAATGGCACTATGCAGAGAGGCAACTTGTAGGTAAGGAAAGATAGCCCTGAGTGATATGAGATTGGAATAAGATTTTTTCTAAATACTACTACTACCGGTACTACTACTTTTAATAAAAATAATAATATTAGCATTATTATTATTTATTTTTACCACACCCAGTCATTCTTTTACCTTTGTAGGGAGGAATCCTATAGATCAAATAGGAATAATAGTCCTTAATTATATCTGATTGGAATTTGAGTTATTTTTAAAAAAAGTAAGTCATACAAATTATTTAAATAATGTTAATTCATTGTAAAGAACTTTAACCACTTTAGTACAAGGTTTTTTGTATCTCAATTACAGGAGCTATTTTGCCATTTTTGCCAAATGTAGGTTGAAGCATTATCCCCCTTTTCTTTTGAATAGTGTACCCACGTAAACTACTCTATATGTTGTTTTTTAAACAAGAGATACAGCTTTCGTTTGATACTACAGTTACATGATTATGTAACTAAGTTACTAACTTAATAAAAACATGGGAAAAATAGAAAACAAATTGTTCATGTATGAAGAAAATATAAATAGTCCCTCGTATAAATAGTTTGAGCTGAACTAAATTCTGATAACAAAAGCTCCAGACATGACTGTTCTCCTTAGTAAAGCCATGAAGAAAGCTATATGTCCCATGGCAATTCACCAATGTCTCTACAGGGCAGGGGAGATAAGCTTCAGCCAAAGTAGGCAATGGCACTTTCCCAGTTCCTTCCCTGAGGGTTTTCTAGCTGCTGCCACAAGAACGGCAGGTTTCCTGTTGATAACTGCAATGCTATTGCCAGTATTTGTGGTATTATATACCTTTACTGTGCCTGGATATTGTACAGATTTGATCACCAGGCCTCAGGGGCAGCCTTTGATCTCCATATGGAGAGGATGATGGAGGATCGACCTCAACCAGACCTCACTTACATCTATCATATGCTTAACACATTCTTGCACGGGTAGCCATAATCCTGTGTGTGTGGATGGTGGCGTTACTGCAATCTGATCCATCCTATGATTCCATTTTATACACCAAAGGAGAACTCCAGACGGGCATATCTGCAACATTTATAGGTGTCACCATACTAGGGTAACCACATTTCCTAACTGCCATTCACTTACTTCTTTACTTACTTTCAAGAGTGCATTACATCAAAGTTATGTTTGACATATGTGTGCAACCAATCACTTAAAAATACATGTTGGACATATCTTAAAAAAAAGGAAACAAAAACAAAAAGTTGTGATAATGAACATTTTTATTTTGTTTTCTCAATGAGAAACTTTTAAAACAATGTATATATTACTAGCCATATATAATAAACTGAAAAAAAAAATACACATTTTTAAATGTATAAATAACAGATAAAATACTGTAAATATATTCTCTAAAATAAATATAATACTAACAACACAGTAAATTATCAATATAATCTCTCTGAAATATTAATATTATACATCATTATGACAGCTGTCATCACTAAAGTCTACCTAATGACATGCTGTTGAGGGTAACGTTCTGGGAGCTGGTGGCTTATGATAGAACAAAATTGAGACTGTGCCACAAAAAAACAGGTAATTTGACAGGTATACTAAAAGTAAAATTTGAATCCAAAGTCAGGGTCTTTGTATCTACTGTTATAAGTGGTATACTGAGACACTTACAGGAATAACACGTTGGCTCCAACACACAGGGGCTGATTCAGTGTTGGTGGCTCAGTGCAGCTTTTGGGACCTCAGGTCTCTTTTGATCTGTTCAAAGAGTTGGAAAAAACACCTAGGGCCACTGAAACAAACAAAAAAAACCCATTACAATCAAGACATTTTTTTTCTTACAAAAAATATTTTAAAACGATTGTTTAAAATTATATATTTTAAAGAATCGCTTTAAGATTAGTGCCACCCTTTTAGTCTTTAACAATAGATTGTAGCACTTTCATGTAATTATCTATCAACACTTTTCTTGATTGCTCAAATGTACAGTACTAAAATGCTACAAATTAACATTACATAACCTTCAAGAAACGCTAAAAGAGTTATCACGTTTTCTTCTGTTGTTAATTTTTCAGTGTCATGCCCACACTTACAGTGTTAAAAGAAAGTACATTGTGCGTTTATTGCTGTTACAAAATACACTTAATGCTTGCGTGTGCTCATTTGAAATGAACGATCAGATTGCCGGTAAAAAGCCTCCCTTTGGCTTTAATGGATTATCCATTGTAATGTATTCTGATTGTATTAGAAAAAGACATTTCTGTAAGAGGTAACCTTCGTTTTTTTGTTCTGTGCAGATATTCTAACAACCACATGCCGCTTTTGATTTTCTATGAAAAGTGTTCGTAATTAGATATCAGGGTAGAGATTGTAACCACGCATTCCATCTTACTATTTAAAAAAGAATACTGATTTGAAAGTCAAATGATAACATACTTTTATACAAGCAAAATAACTCCAGCCTTGGACTGAAAACTGCTTGTACTGGTACTGGTTGGTGTTGGGTGAGAGGAGGCTACTAAACCAATGTGAACGTCTGTATCCTTTACTTATGCTTTGTTTTCTGCGGTGTGTAATCCAGGCGATGACAGCATTGGGTATGCCTGGGATTACAGTATGTATGGAAATGGTGAAATGGACTATATACTAGAGGCATGTAGGAACAATGGACAGGCAGTGAGCAGAAAGGTCAGATGAATTGGAGAGAAATATAGGCTGGACTGGTCCAGGGAAATATATAAGGTGCGACATGGGGGGAATGGCAGGGGTATATGGACAAAGGGGGAAGTACAAAGTAAAAGTGGGAGCCGATTAATAAACATAATAGTTAGACATAGACTTCTGCAAATGAACCAAAAATGATTTGGGCACATTTTTTGTTTAATTTTTGGTCCATTTGGTTTCATTGTCACCCTCATTTACGGGGACAGCCTCTCCCCTGTTCCTCCAATCCAGAGGGTGTGCCCAGAGGCTCCATCCTTTTGCTTAAATTCATCCACGGAGAAGCAAATGAAGAAAGACACAAGGAGAAAAATCAAGATAAGAAGCAGAGCTGAAGGAGAGGAGACAGGGACACAGAGTTTTTTTGCTTTATTTTTGCTTGTTTTAGTGGGGATCCCTCATTGTTTTTGAGAATTCACACAAATTGACAACTTTTGTTGATTTAAATTTGTATGAATCCAAATGCAAGCCGTTATTAATGAAATATCCACTGCTTCTAGCAACACAATAAACAGCTGAAATCAGCTAGAAATATCTGATCCCAATTACCTTGAATTGTTGATTATATTTATAAATATTAGAACATCGAAACAGCACACGAGAAGATGGCTCACATTTTAAGGCTAATTACATGTTACTATCTTTCTTATTTTCCAGGTATAATTTTCTTTCAATGTTCACACTTTTATTTATGTAATTTGGTTTAGCACAATATGCTTATTTGACTGGAGAGCTATTTAGTGAAAATTGGTCCTTTAGGGTTTAAAAGATTAAAGATGTGATTGGAAATGACAGTTCCATTATTCTTGAAACAACTCAACAGTCTCCTTCCACTCATAAGATAGAAAATAGTAATATGGTTAAAAACCACAACTAGTTTGGGTTAAGCATATTCAGGAATATAGCATATCTAGGTAAACTGGAAAGCCCATTTCTTTTTAAATTGGGATCTTGTTAAAATATCTACACTTCTTTGTGTCCAGCTTTACTAAGACTATCTCAGCTTTACTTTAACTCAGATATGGAGCTGTATTTCAGATAGCCCTAGATACAAATAATAGTGTCTCACAAGTGTTATATATATATATATATATATATATATATATATATATATATATATATATATATATATTTTTTTTTTATTTTTTTTTTCAAAAAGAAAGTGGAACTTGGTCAGATGTCATATTAAAATTTCTGACCATGACCTACAGAGCCCTTAATTCGGCACCCCCTATATTTCTACCCTTAATTTATGTCTTTGAACTGTCCCTAACGCCCCTAACCGCCCTATTTGTCCCTCTCATGAACTGCGTCTCTTTTCTTCTGCGATTACAATTACACTATACTAAAATATACTACACATAGAAAAACAGAGTCACAATAAACAATCCATTAAAGCAGTTTAATGCAAAAAATCATAATATTGTCAGTCAACAGAAAGTGTTATCAGACATGTTTATCGAAATATAACCTTGTTTACGAGGCTTTTTACAGCATTGTTAGTAATTATTAAATGATAAATCTACTGAAATGAATTGCCTAGAAGCTAGATGTCATTTTAAATAGATGATTGGAACGTGTAATTGTAGGGACTAATACCCTCATATGTTTATCCCTTTACTGCATCAAGGAAAGCTGTTACTTGAAGAAGTGAAGTTAGCTGTTTGAAAAACCCGTCCATCAGAATGCTTAAAGTATCAAATGTAACCTTTCCGAAACATAAAAGGAGCAGTGTCTCTAATGAGCACTAGAGGAATAAATGAGAACACACGCCAGAGAGAACGAAATACAGCAGATAATATATGCACGTTAAACCATTATTTAATATAATGTCAATTTATGTCTTTGAACTGTTTCCAAATTAATGCAACTAAATCTGCTTCAAAGTACAGATGAAGCCTCAAAGCTTTTTGATTAAGATATAATTTAGCTTTCTTTGCTCTTCTTAAAATACATTTTGTATAGTTTTTTTTTCTTTCTGAATACCTGATCTACCATCCTAACTCTAAAAGAAGATTAATCTTTCTTACAAAATCCTATTAATCAAGTGACAGACCGAACATCAAAGTTTGAATTACGTTACATTAGACTGAGTTTTTTTCCCCACAGTGTTTATTGGAAAAATACATCTTAATTTGAGCTGTTTACAAATCAGCTCATTTTTGCCTTGCTCATTTGACACTCCTTAAAACGCAATTATATCCAGAAGAGCTGGTTTGTTGTAAATGTGATGTATTGCATATTGCTTTGGTTCCAGATTACCAGTCCAGAGGTTAATATGCCGTAAATATTGTTTTATGTTTTGCATATACAGAAAAGGACAAGACATTTAGAGAATTAGGTGTGTTGGGGACATACCTCAGTTTGATTTTACTATATGACTCGACCCGCATCATGTAAGCGTCATCACAATATCAGGGTACCAAATTGGGACACTGGGTGCAACGTTCATGGGAAAATATTCCAGGTATATAATTATATAAATTTATACCTATCAGCCATAACATTACGACCACTGACAGGCGAAGTGGATAACACTGATAATCTTGTTATCTTGGCAGCTGTCAGTGGGTGGAATATATTAGGCAGCAAGTGAACATTTCATCCTTAAAGTTGATGTGTTAGAAGCAGGAAAAATGGGCAAGCATAAGGATCTGAGCTACTTTGTCAAGGGCCAAATTGTGATGGCCAGACAACTGGGTCAGAGCATCTCCCAAACTGCAGCTCTTGTGGGGTGGTCTGCAGTGGTCAGTACCTTTCAAAAGTGGTCCAAGGAAGGAAAAGCGATGAACCGGTGACAAGGTCATGGGCGGCCAAGGCTCATTCATGCACGTGGGCTGTGAAGGCTGGCCCATTTGTTCAAATCCAACAAACAAGTAACTGTTTCTCAATTTGCTGAAAAAGTTAATGCTGATTCTGATAGAAAGGTATCAGAACACACAGTGCATTGCAGTTTGTTGCGTATGGGGCTGCGTACTCGCAGACTGGTCAGGGTGCCAATGCTGACCCCTGTCCACTGCCGAAAGGGCCTACAATGGAAGATGATGAATCATGTTTTCTTTTACATCACATGGATGGCCTGGAGTATGTGTACCACTTACCTGGAGAACACATGGCACCAGGATGCAGCCCAACCTCGCAACTTTCAGGACTTAAAGGACCTGCTGCTAATTGGTGTGTGGGTGTGTGTGTATATATATATATATATATATATAATGGCTTCTGGTAACGGTAGAAATAGAATTAAACCAATATTGGGCTGTTTTGTACCTCCTGCAACCACTGTAAGAGTTGTCGAGTGAGGGAGCAGTGACACCTGTGCTAACATCAGTGGGTATATATTTTTTTCTGTGGAATTGGCCTAAAATTTTGGCTGGAATTTTTAACACTTCTGCACTAAAGAAATCACCATCTATGCTAACTAAATAGTTAGATACTATTAGATACTTGTTACTGATTTGGTCCTCACTAGTGGATCCTTAGCCTCTGCAATGAATTGAGAGATGGGGGTGTCTGTGTCGTTGGCAGTGCCTCCACCGGCTTTCTGACCAGGACTTTGTGATACAAAAAAACTGGAATTGATGCAAAAGTGAATAGTACCCTCATGTATCAAATAATGAAAAAATAATAACATAGTAACAGTAGTTCTGGTAATGATAACATTTAGCGTAGACACTATCTGGGGATTCTCAGTACCATGAGATTTCCTTCCAACCAGTCTCCACCCTTCCCCAATAACCTCTGTAGAAATCAGTGGTGCACATTTTGGGACCTTAGGTTGCATATTTTAGCACAACCCCTTTAAGCACAAGGTACAAGTATCTATGAGTGCTTTGGTGCGGTGCCTGCAATACAGGGGAAATGTCTACTTGCTGTCTCCGGTCTACCAGTCCTGCGTCTTCTACTGTGTTGCAGAAATCACTTTACCATCCGGTAGCATACTGATGGCTTCCTCCTGAATAGATGACCGGATCTTTCTTCTTCAGCAGTAGTCAGCAGGCACTGGGCACAGTTAATGGCATGATATCTAGATCACTGATAGTCTTCAGCTACAGGATGTTATAAGGTGCTCACAATTCTGTGAAGTGCGTTTTTCCATCAGGGATATCACTGTTCAGTCTTGCAAGTTCCTGGGGCCTTCTTGGGGCCCTAATAACCTAATAGCCAACGCCTCCTCAATCTTACCAATAGTTCTCAGCTCATTGCTGCCAAAAAGTCTGGAAGATCATTGCTGTTCCCTACAGCACTTGCCCCAGCAGCAGGGGGTGATGGGAGGAACAAACCCGTCTTAGATATACCAAGACCAAATAGAAGTATCAAGGTATGCCATGTATGATGACAGCTCCAGAGAAAGACATATTAATATTTTATCAATATAGTTAGCAACCTTGCTGTGACGCTTTAAGTGTTTCTTTTATTCATTGAAATGTATACATTTTTGTTGAAATGAAATGAAAACAGTCCTATCATCAGTTAATTTTGTGTATACTACAGAAATATTGTCTGGTTTTTATTTTCACACATATGAAGGATTTCAGTTGATAATACAATTCAAAAATGCACAAAAATATAAGCAAAAATACTGCTGTTTATTTTTTTTATGTGTTCAGAAAATGTAAGAGGATAAATATGCAGCTTGGCTTTTGTTGAATAAACTAAGAAAAGTAAAATGAACGGAGAGAGACACAGATGCCCAAGGCCTACAAAAATAATAAATACATTTATTTACAACACTAGATTTTAAAGTCAACAAATTCAATCACTGAAGATTATTTTTGCCCCCCTGAAGTGGAATAGTATTTACTCCAATGCATTTTGGTAACATACTGTTGGCTAATATACAAAGGAAAGAGGAACTTTTATAATGCCAAGGCTATGAATCTGTCACCAGTGCCCGATTGCAAATGTGAATTTGTAATTCATTCACAATAACTAGAATATGCTTGTTTATTTTCCAAGACATGTCATTGGTGCCTTTGTCCTGTGAACTGAATAAAAGATTGGGAGTTCATCAGCTAATGCACTACGCAGTACTATATTGCTGTAATATATTAAAATTGATAAGCTAGTGCTTTCCTCTATTAACATTGATTGCGGGGTGGACCATTTCTGCATGACCAAACAAACAGCTTGATGATTAGCATTTAAGCTGTCATTTCAAAGGGCCACACAAGGAAACACTATAATTATTGATACCACTGGGCTAAACATACCCTCAAATTGTTTTGTTTTAGTCTCGTAAAACAGGGTGGCCATAAACTAAGTAGCCCACCAGCGTATCTGCTTTATGATGTGCTTTGCAGAATTACAGATGTCAGGGCAATATGATCCAAGGCTTTATTGAAAAGCAATCTCTTGACTGCACTTATCTCCTTCTTAGTATTGGACACATTGTCAAACTAATGTAGCTTAAATTGGGAATTTCAATGGCTATACGCATAATCAGAATTTCAAAAGTTAAAATGCTATTTATCTGCCTATCCATCTATATGTCTATCACCCTCTCTCTATGATCGTATCTATCTTTTCCTCGTAACATCTACTTTTAGTCATATAGTCAAAACATTGCTGCTTGACACTACCAGATATATCTTTATTTTAAGTGGACATTAATTTGATACTTTTATTTTAAGTTGGTTCTTGGCTGAATGTGAAAAGGTTTTTATTTTTCGAGACCTGCAATTTCCCTCGGCACGGGCTGTGGTAATTCAAGTTGGTCCGTTCTGAGACAAATTGAGAACCACTTAAAACTGATTTTTTTATTTTCTAAAGTATATCTTTGTTTTTCAATATAGGCATTGTTTTCCCATTCTTTCCTCGAATGGGCCGTTACAATCTGAACTTTCATGAAGCCCAACAAGCCTGTCAAGATCAGGATTCTATCATCGCCTCTTTTGATCAACTCTACGATGCATGGAGGTCAGGACTGGATTGGTGTAATGCTGGCTGGCTCAGTGATGGGTCAGTACAATACCCTATAACTAATCCAAGAGAACCCTGTGGGGGCAAGAACACTGTTCCTGGAGTTCGGAACTATGGCTTCAGAGACAAAGATAAAGGCAGATATGATGTGTTCTGTTTTACCTCAAACTTCAAAGGTGAGAGAGTGTGCATTAAAATAATGACCTTCAAAATATGGAAAGTGACCATCCGTGTTCATTATAATGTGCTTTTTATTTTTTTCTTCTTTCACCTCAAGTATATATGTGAATTTTCACAATCCCACAGCACGTTTGTTTGCTGTACAGAACTGTAAAATGATGGGATTACAAAAAGTGGCAGATGCACCTTTGTGTATCATACCCTCATACCTAACGTAGCCAGACATGCGGCTTCCACATGAATAATTTATGCGTTATAAAAATGTGTGTAATTTATCTCAAAATATATGATACGGAAATTAATTGATAAGATGATGTTATTTCTGGAAGCATTGTTGGAGAACAGATATTTCTGGCAGAAGATGTAAGTGTGAATTTGTGTGTTTCCGTGACGACTGTTTGCTTTGCTGTTCTCTTCAGACTTTATTTTAGAGTTGGCTCATTTGAGATTAGGAAGAAACTGAAAAACAAACTTGCACTGAAAATGACATAGTGTGCTTATTGATAACACTGGTAGAGTGTAGAATGCTTTATGTATAATTCTGTAATTGGAAAAGGGACTAGTTAATGACCAACCTTAATATGTCTCTCCAGCAAAAGAGTTTGGATGGTTTTGTACAATACATAGTTTAAGTCTATGAGATGTCTTGAAAGCCAACCATTGAATTAAACTTTGTGTAATGCAAGATCAGCTCAACTCTTCTTGGAGAAGAAACCTCTTAAACTATAATAAAGTTGATACGTTGAAACTTTGGTTTTAGTGAATAATCAATGGTGTAGTTCAAGGGTAACTCATTTACAGCTTTATATTTGTTGTTGAACCAACCCAAATAATGTCCAATGGCTTATTGAGCATTACAGGATTTACAGTTAAGCAATGTACCCACATGTACAAGATTCAAAATCATTGAAAAGAAGTAAAATGTTAACATATTGAAGTTTTGAGCTCTAGCACTGGAGAGGTTATTTACACACATTGGGGATCTTGCATCAGAGGCTAACCTGCATTCAGGAAAAGCTGGACAAGACAGAGATTACTGTTTAGCTGTGCTGGGGGGATTAGTTAAAATGTAACATACACGTTGTATCCAGTCTACGGGGAGGCTGCCTGTTCTGTAGGTGCTCTGTTACAATATATGTCTTTACCTAGGAGGCCAGTTATGTAGCTTCTGCTGTATAAGGGGTGACCAGGCTATCACAACACGGCCTTCTCCATGCAAAACAGCAGCTCTTTATAGAGTCAGTCAGAGTATTTAACCTACTTGACCTTTAAAGAAAAATAGCAAAGCCAGTCAAATACCGGCCATGACCCCAGCCAGGCCTATAGATAGGTTTGAATGAGAGCAATAAAATTTGAGCCAACAGCTAATTAATGCAAAACAGAGCTGTCATTTTGCCAACTTATACATTTTTTTACAGTTTGGGACACCAAATAAACACATGCAATGTGTTCAGCTTCTCTGAAGTAAAAATAGTCCATTACTTTAAAACTGTCTTCAAAACAATTACACTAATGGAAACAAGAACTATAGGGATTTAGTTAACTTAGTAAAACTGTAAAAATGATGATGATGTTGCTATAAACAGGAGGTGAGATAAATGCAAGTACATATTCTCTGTTTTATTTAATGTTATTAAGTGGTTAATGTGATTTTTTTTTTTCCCACTAGGCCGCTTCTACTACCTAATACACCCAACCAAGTTGACATATGACGAAGCCGTGCAAGCATGTATTAATGACGGTGCCCAAATTGCTAAAGTAGGTCAGATGTATGCGGCTTGGAAACTTCTCAACTATGATCGATGTGATGGTGGATGGTTGGCTGATGGAAGCGTCCGCTACCCAATCTCGAAACCCAGAAGGCGCTGCAGTCCCAATGAGGCAGCTGTTCGTTTTGTTGGCTTCCCCGACAAAAAGCACAAGCTATACGGTGTTTATTGTTACAAAGAATAGAACTGTAATATCCAAGGGCACAACAGTATTAAGAAAACAATTAAGAACATGTGAAAGATTTATTTTCAGTATGAACTCATGCAAGCTACAAAAACTGTGATGAAACTTTTTACTTACTGTACAAATTATCAGAAACCCATGTCATTCCTTTTTAATTTTATATATATATATATCATTATCAGAACAGACCATCCTTATATTAATTGCTCTAATTAAATCTTAATTAGAGCAAAACTGTTAAGCTAAAGAACCATACCAAATATATACAGTATTTTATTAAACAGGCATGCCATAGCTTGGTAATAAATGTTTTAATCGAGGAATGTAAGGTTACTCAAAATAGAAGCTTATGAAGCACATTTTTTAAGATAGTTTATATTATTATTATTTTTAATGCACTACGAGGAGAAATAAATCAGCAGGGTTGCCATTTTGAATACTCATTATTTGTAGGTAAACAGTAAAGTAGCTTAGAATATTAGCATATAAACTGTATTTACATAGGTCCATGGCTTGTTTTAGTGTATATTATTTGAAGAAAAAAAAAACAAAACAAAGAAAAAAATATCATAATTGCCCATTTGTGTTGTAAAAAGCACAGTGAGGATTCTCAACATTTAAACTGTATTTTTTATTGTAAATTAAACATTGATGAATGTTTGAATTATTAACGAATGACCCCTACCTTAATTCACATGAATAAAGCCTGAGAAGCATAGAGTTACAGGTACCTTTGAATCGTATTAATGGGTTATTTAACCTCTTGAGTGCCAACAGCTCAGACCAAGCAAAGCCCGTGGCATTCAATAGGCTAAGCTTCCTATCATCTGGATAAGATAAATTCAGCACTTACTCAGGGCAGTTATATAGGTGAACTGCTGGGCAGAACAAACACAAGATATAACAAATTTATTGTATGTTATTATGTCTTTATAAAGAGATATTTAATATGTCATTCCTATTTACAAGTAAAAATGTAATTGGATAACCTTATTAAAATATTACAATTATATAACGTATGACCATAATTATTTAACAGTGGATCTCTATCCATAAAATATCTTAAGTTATCCAACATGCCTAAATGACATTTTTTGAAAGACCTGGTAAGTATTGTAAAAAGTGACAACATAAAGATGGCGTAAATGTACTTTCACATGTTAAGCAAAAATATTTAGAAGTATACATTTCTTACTCATTATTTAGTTTAAGCACTTACTAATTAACATTTTAAGAAGCACAATTTGTTGTTTGGTAATATAGGCTCTGGTCTTGTGCCTCATGACTATGGGGTGGAATTAATCTGGACCTGAGAATGTTTAAAAAAAAGCATGATAAAATAATGATTTCTGTACATGGTTTTGATGTTCAAAGGGGCCAACCTTTCTATTGCTACGTTATAAAACGATTATATTGTGCAAGATAGTAAGAACAGCACTTTTATAGAATAAATATGACAAAATTGGTTTAAAGGCAGATTTGAAGCAATCATCTATGGATTTTATGTTATTGCTCCTTATTCACATTCTCTTGGGTTCCGTGGACCAGTGTTCCACTTTGCTTTATAAAGATTACCCAGTGCATGATGTATGTTCTCAAAACATAAGTGAGAACAATTGCACTAGAATAGACCATATATACAGTAAACCAGAGAACATTATATGTGTCTATTTTCTCCTAAAAGGTAGCATTGTTTACATGCAGTCAAATAGGAAGGTATATGGCTTGAACATAGGGTTGCCATATTGGCTGTGTTTTCAATGACACATCGCATTTTTACATGCTGCCGATAAACACCTAGCGAGTGCTTCTCTACAGTATGTATAATGTACGAAGGAAATCAATAACTTAATAAAGATTTTACAGCCCAGTAAAACATGGCTGACATGGTAACTCTTCTTGAACATCAATGAATCTGTGAGAACAGCAACTCACAAACTAAAACAGATACTTGAAGTTATTATGGGCACTAAAAGATCACTACAAGTCGTTACGTTGTATAACAGTGACTAAATAAAACTTGGCAAACATGAAAAGTCAATTTTCTCTCATTTTAATTTTTTTTGGTGTATACAGTATTTACACAAAATGATATTTATAAAATATATCAAATCTTGGGTGAGAACGTTTCTGTATTTAAGAGCACAAACTCATTTAGAAGATGAAGTGAATGCTAATAGTTATCAAAATCCATTTACTTAGCCTACACCAGCTTGATTACTAGGGAATGGCTGAGATCATCATATATGTATTTAGTAGTATTAAGTCATAATGCAAACTGGTTAAAATATTCAAATGGCTACTAAGGATTACAAAAATTGTATTTAATATTGCTCATAAAGAGTAGCTTGAGGTATGATTCAGCCCAAACATGGATGATAGCAGATCAATAAGCTCCATCCTTCTGGCTCTCTGTCTGCCGGCTATGACATAGCTCCCCTGGAAGTTAATATACATAATGTAATATATATTAAGTCTATGTATAGCCTTAACATATACATAGAATCCTGCAGCTAGATCCTGCGGCCACCATAGGGTGTTTTTTTGTTACAGTACTTTACGACCTGTGCTTTTCACCACATCACTTTATTTCCCCTCAGCACAAAAAGTGATTTATTAGCTGTGGTGCTTCAGAAAGTTAGCAAAAGGCTTGGCTCCGAGTGGTGTTCTAGCACACATACCAAACACACACCAGATGCCTTGGGGTTTACTTAATAAATCATGGCTTGCAGGTGAGTCGTGCATTTTTAATCCATTGATTTACCTGCACATTATAAAAGACATCTGATGGTGAGTTTCATTTCCATGAATGGCTGAACTGATCCAAAAATAAAAAAAAGGATGACTTCACCGAAGTATCTATGCATTAGACAATGTCAACGCAGCCCTCTGCTAGGAGAAATCCCCCAATGTATGCCTTTATAATGCACAATAAAACCAGTAAGATGAAGTGGCTTTCCTCAGCCTGCCAAGATTTAGTCCCATAATATCTTTAGTTTGGATGACCTTAGCATAGTAGGAATTGTGATAGAAGCAGTGTAAGGAAGAGCAGTACCAACTAAAATACAGCCTTGTAAAGCATATTTTCATCCATGTCCCCATTTAAAGAATAATAGTCACTTATTAGAATTGTATTTATTATATGACATCATACAAAATGGTTAATGTCAACTTTAGAAAAAACATTGCTCAGTGTTTTTAACTGTTTTTTTTTTTAAGAATTTCAACTTGTGTTTTTATTATAATGATGAGCAAAAAAACAGAACCCCTCCTTCCATCTTGAATTATGTACCAGGTATAAAACAAGTAAGAAACTTTTTTGGAGGAAGGCTTCTTAATGTTTTGTCTTCTAGAAGTGTGTGGTTATTCCTCCAGATCTTCTGGTGACCTTTATAGGGATGGAGAAATCATTTTATATGCTACTTTTGCCACGTTTGACCACTTGGTTTGATAAAAAGCTGTGTAATATTAAAAATTACTAGTAAACTGGCAAAGTAATTTAGAATTAAAATGTTTTCATGCTGTATAAGTGTCATTTACAGGCCACATGGGTGACAGCTTCTCTTTAATGTCAGAACGAGGATGCTCTATTTTAGTTACTGAAAAATCCTTTTACAGGGCAAAACGAAGGTCGTTATGAAATTTAGAACAAATCATCTTGATGCATGCTTAGAATAAAAATAAGGTTGATTAAAAAATGATGATACATTGGAACACATTTGAAATTTCTAAAAAAAATAACAGCTTTGTATTTTACTGAAATGATGTTTAGATAGAGAGACCTCTGAAGTCCTAAAACATTATGTAACATTAAACTTTACATCTTTTTTGTGTGATGATAACTCAATAAAAAATGTCAACTAAAGACTTTTTTTTATTGTGGGCTAGTAGCACAATATCCATTTTTCTTATTGAAATGTGCATACTTGAAATATAAATGTTTCAATACAGTAGAGAATATTTAACCTAGAAGATGCATGGATGAATCCTTGAGAAACTCTACGCTGTAAGATGTAAAAGTCAAAATAAAATTAGGACAGCTGGGCTTACTCCACAAAGGAGAGAAAATTGGTGCTGTAGGAAACAAATAACTGTATTGTATGAACATGATAATAAATAAGATTATTTTATGTTTGTTGGGCTGTTTTTTGATGCTGGAGTATTCTTGAAATAATAAGAAAGTTTGAAGTAATACGAGCCAATGAAAAAAAGTGTCCTTGGAACCCAAAATGTTAGATTATATAATTTTTGCTTGAAAACTTTGTAATGTTAAAATTTATGTATTTGCTCTCCATTTGAATAAACCACCCATTATAATCAGTAAATTAAAGGCTGAAGTATCAGTGTGAAAAGTTAAACGTAATGAAAACCATAACAAACAAAACAAGGCAGATAAACATTCTGGGGAAGCTCCAGGTTTGACCCCAATGCTCCAGGAATCAAAGCTGCTTAATGGACTTTCAGGGCAGGGTTTGATCTTCTGGAAAGGGGTAGAGGTGTTTGACTTTGGTCACTCCCTGCCCGTATCTTGCCCACTCCCTTTCACACCTTCTGTGGGCTAGCACAAAACCCACACGCGACTGACCATGCCTCATCAACTAATCTCTGCCATTCCCAGGGAGAGGAAGACAACCAACCTTAAAAAGCTTCCTTAATGGATATAAATCATAATTGATGAATTTTGGTTACATTTATATACAACTGATCTTAAATCTGTTAAACTAGCAGCTAGTCCTCCATGTTGTAAAACAAATGTTAGTTCTCTGTAAAAAAAAAAACAAAAAAAAAAACAAATGGAGAGGCAACAATCCCATATAAATTCAAATGATACATCCAAGCTTAGCTGGGTGCTGCAACGCCAAAAGGACCCGGTCCAGGTTCCAAACTACGACACAAAAAGTGATAGTTGTGCCAGCCGACACTGGTATCACACAAGGAAGGCCATGCATGTATAAAAAAATATAAATTTATTAAGCGTCCGTGGACAAAAAAATTTGAAAGGAACAACAGTACGCAAACAAACAAAAAATAATAATGACAGCAACATCTGCCAATGTTTTTTTATGTTAATTGCCTGATTTTTTTATAATTAAATGTAACATTGTTCATAATAGTGCTAATTATTGTTCTCAAGTATAGTAGTTGATTTCACTGGTGCATATGAATGAAAAGTACTTAAAGGTTTGTTCAACAAATCAAGTAACAAATGCAGGAATATGGGTCAAGTGATTGCATCCTTGGTCACCCATTCTGGTAGTGTAAAAAGGGATATCGATGCTTTTTCACTACAATGCTCTCTTAAATTGCTCACTGCCACTGAAAATGAACCCAGTTTCAAAATGTATGAATTGCATGAAAAAAAACAACAAAACAGCGCTAGCATTCATGGTAAGTAACAGTGATTTGTGATACTCTTTCATTTACTGTTTATTAATACCATATGGGCTAAATGACAAAATATTTAAGTGAAAAAAATAGAACGATCACGCATACTTTACAATAGACATTTGTGCTGAATATTTGAAACTTTTTTTATACACTCTAATGTCAAAAGCTGTTATGTGCTGTCTTTAAATAAATGTCACTAAACCAATTAATGATTTTGCTGCAAAAGCAATTGTTTCCGCAGATATTACATGCATCATCTACATGGCTTACTGATACAGCTAAAAGTTAACAATGGATGGAATTTTCAAACCTGCACAGCCAGGCAAATAAGTAGAAACAATTCCTCAGCAGAAATATGTATGGTGTATAGAAATGTCAGATACACATTTTTAAGGATTTTTTTTTTTACGGGCTCTATTATCTTAACCTTTAACTGATTTGTGTTAAATAATAGAATGGCTCAGTTTTAATCACTAATAAAAAATCTATAGAGGAGATAATTGGGAAGTACTTCTCTATCATCGCATATAAATCAGGTCAGTTTGATGCAAAATGCATTGTTTTCAATGGGTTTAGGGACCGCCCATTGTCCTTAAGGGGTTAAAGAAAAACAAATTTCCTTAAGTGCTAAACTATGACTGTATATAGCATTGTATTGAATGCTAAAGCAATGTATGTGTTCCATAGGCTTTACCTTTGAAGTCACTAAGACAAGGTATATTTCTCTTTTTACTGCTGGCTCAGAAGCAAAGTAAAATAACATAAAAACTGTTAACCAATCAGGGCCCAAGGTAGACTATAAAATGTCCTCCAAACATCGATCATGCTCTTTCTGGGATGCTCCTATCATGAGATCCCAAACAGGAAGTATATTCAATAAATCCAACATGAAACCCAACTTCATCAAAAGGAGGATATGAAGAATAAAGTAAATATGCACAATTTACATAAAGTTATCTACATTAAATCCAATCTTTTATTTAAAAGAAGAAAATATAGACAAATAAAACATAGGAAGTAATAAGTATCTTAACCACAATTACAAGCAACAGCGAAGTGTAAATTGAAACCGCAGAGGGATAATACTTGTGTCTTTAATAAAATGATGTCTTTCTGTCACATTATAATAATAATAATTAAGATGCTAAGTAGCAGGCAGGTGCTCCTAATCAAATGTCCCTGATTAATTGATCATCAGAAAGTGTGACTGTCACGGTCAAGTCTACTTGCCAAGCCGTGACTGTGTGGAGGGCGTGGGCATGAAGGGATTAATAGCACCAGGCCTCTGGATTTACTAACTTGACCCCTTAACAAGGCATAAGCTATACCAAATTAACCCCCAAATCCTGCCTGTATCCCCCCAGGTAGTCTGCCACCACTCACGATTTTGATACCGGATTCGTGAGAAATCCGAATTAGAACCTTTATCTCTATATATATATCAACCCACCCCAGGCAAACAACATATATATATCCTGTAGAACTCAATAACAATACGGTAACGTGTTATCCTCTCTTAGGGTTTGTGGATATCGATACTAGAGCCCAAAGACAGACTTAGATTTTGAATATTTTAATAACAAAAAGACAAAGATTACACAGTGCCAGAATTACAAAAAACAAGACATACAAAATAAAAGTAAAACAGCAAACAGTTCTTAAAACAAAAGGGACTTAAACACAGGACCCTCACTCACGAGTTTCTCCAATAAGTAGGACTGTGGGAACTCCTTAAGTCCAGACGGTTCTTACGATGTTGTTCCGATCAGAGTATATCATGGAGTTCTGCTTTTCGGACGCTGCATTGTCCCTAAATCACACTCGGTTTCAAGAAAACCCCCCTCTGACCACATGACCGATTATATGACACCATCCCCAAGAATCGGGTCCCATCTTTGATGTGCCAATAAGTTATGGTGGGGTAAAGGTGATGGAAACCCCTCCACTTAAGATAGGAATGGAATTCCTATAACTAAGGATCCTTATCTGTTAGGCCATGAATCACCACAGGGGTCCTTTGGGAAGATGACACCTCTAGCCAGAACAGATACAGAGGGCATTCACAAAGAAACACATTAAAATCAACCTCAGATTAACTCATTGAATGCTTAAACAAAGAAACTAACCACCTCTGCTGGGTTACCCTTCCATGCATCCACTACATTATATGAGTTAATCATGACAGTGACCACCTCTATAAAAGTCAACATTTTTGCGGTTTGCTGGTCTGGAGCATTCAGGTGTGTGTTAACGTAATACCAAAGAGAAGAGACATCAGCTGGGAGGAGTTATAAAGCCATTTCCAAACAATATAAAAACAATCATTCTACAGTTGGAAAGATTATTCAAAGGGGGAAACACTAAGACAATTGCCAAACATCCCAGGAGTGGATACCCCAGCAAATTCACCCCAAGATCAGACCATGCTATGCTCAGAGAAATTGCAAAAAAAACCAATAAGTTACATCTACAGGTCCCAGTAAGCAGTTACAGTTCACAACAGTACAGTTAGAAAAAGACTAAACAAGTACGGTTTTTTTGGACGGGTCACCAGGAGAAAGCCTCTTCTCTCTAAAAAGAACATGGCAGCACGGCTTAGGTTTGCAAAGTGACATTGGAACAAACCATAAGACTTCTGAAACAATGTACTTTGGACAGAGAAGACCAAAGTGGAAATGCTTGGCCATTATGCACAGCCCCATGTTTGGCGAAAACCAAATACAACACATCAGCACAAACATCACACCTTTTGTCAAGCGCGATGGTGGAAGAGGTGATGATTTGGCTTGTTTTGTAGCCACAGGAACTGAGAATCGTGCAGTCATTGAGTCAACCATGAACTCCTTTGTATACCAAGGTACAAGAGTCAAACGTGAGGCCATTTGTCTGACATCTAAAGCTTGGCTGAAATAAGTTCATGCATGAGGACAACAGCACACCAGCAAATCTACTCCAGAATGACTTAAACAAATAATCAAGCTGTTGCAATGACCCAGTTAAATTCCAGACTTAAATGCAATTAAAATGCTGTGGTGGTACCATAAGAGAGCTGTGCATAGCAAATGTCTGTAAACCTCAATAAACTGAAGCAATGTTGTAAAGAAGAGTGGGCCAAAATGCCTGCACAACGATGTGAGAGACTGATAAAGCCATACAGAGAACAATTAATTTAGGTTATTACTGCTAAAGGTGGTTCTACAAGCTATTGAAGCATAAGGTGTACTTAGTTTTTCACAAATGGCTTCTACATTTTGGCTCTATTATTGTTGAGTTTGGTGTAAAATGTCATGTGTTGTTTTTTATCTGATGTCATCTTACCTAATTTTTAAACTTGCTAAGCAGCAGAAGATTGTTATGTACTTATACGTAAAACAATAGAATTCAAAGAGGATGTACTTTTTTCACACAACTGTATAATAATCATACATGCTTACAACCATCATGTATCTAATGTACTTAAACTTGTGAGGGAGCAGCAAAGAAAGAGAACTAAGGAAAGTTTGGTGAAACATTTCAACCAATCATGGACAATGATTGGTTTAGCTTGTTGGTTCTATAGTGGAAATTTCTTTTTAAATGTTTACAGTTTTAATGATTTTACTTTGCTGAATGAAGCTGCATAATGTATCTGACATTGTACACTTTTATGTAGCCATTATGTGTATAATTCTATTTTTTTTTAAAAAACATCACACATGTGAGACTCAACAGAATCTACATATTACTTCAATGGACAAAATTAAGTTCTGACTCATACTTTTCCCTCTTAATCGCCAATCACTCAGACAAAGCAAACTCTGTGGTGCTGCCAAACTTTTCTCCTTGTATCTTCAGCCAAAGTACACTGGCATTAAACCGTACTTCAATAACAACAATGAAAAACTACACTTATACAAAACTTTTTCTGTGGGTTCTGTTATACCCTTAGATTAAATACATGTGTTTTAAGCTGATAGGTACCAGTGTTTCGAAGCCATTTAATGTTGTTTTGGTAATGCCATGGTTTGTTGTGTAAGTAAAAGAACTAAGTGATGTATGGTATAATGAAGAGTTAATAATGTGGTCGAAGCAAGTTGAGAGAGAGTTTGTCTGAAGACAGTGCCGTAGTATGATGTCATTAAAAAGGAATTCAATATTTATAGAGAAAAAATAATCAGGCTGTAGATTTTTTTTTCTGGTCAAGGGGGTGCCATTTAGCCTTGCCCCCTCCCATCCACTGGCTTCCCACTAAAGGCTTTTTAGGACTAGCTCTGCCCTTATGTGTGACCTAGGTCTACCCCATCACAAAGTCGCTCACCTAGAAGACAGGGAACCCCATTGGGAAGTTCCTGGAACGATTATGTCTTTTGCTCCAGTATTGCTTTTTCTAAATAACCTTTAAATATTTTGGTACTTTGACTTTTAATATGTCCACTATAAATGTATTTAATTAACCATTTTCCATTAGTTTTTTTCCCTGGTATCTAGAAAAAGATATGAATTGATAATCTATAGGTTTTATGTTATTTTTATGCTCCATTTATAAATCTGATGCTTGTCATCTCTCATCCATGCATACTTCACACTTGTTTTTTCCTTACTTGCTTTACAGAGCACTCAAAGTTAATTTTAAAAAAAGTAGTTTTACAAAGTTGTATTTAGTCCCTTCCTTCCAAGATGCTATAAAATGATCATCAAGGATATTGTGTTATAAAGTGAATAGTGAATAGATTTACCAGACTACTTAAAAATGATGTTTTATATTCATTAAAAAAAAATATAATATTTCCAAGCGTAGGAATTTCACATAACTATGGACTGTAGCATCACTACAATCAGAATACCATGAGACATGCTTATAGCTTTCCAAAACAGATTAGCCCAAATTAGCATGGAAAATTAAATATGGGTAAATTAATTTATACATTTATTCAATACAACATTTCTCTCTCTCTCTACATCCAAAGCAAATCATCCAACCACTTGTTGACAAATTAGATATTAGGCTGTTAACCATTGTTGGTTTTCTGCCAAAAAGTGCTCGACCCATGATCGTTTCACCACACAAATATCAATACATTTATGTTTTCTGTGAGTGCTAATATGGCATCTACTTTACAAGCGGTTCTACTGTTCCTGATATTTTATACCTCCCAGCACCCATCTAAATTGTTTGATGTTAGAAACTATAGGGATTAATATGGTAGTGGTAATTATATGGTCTGGATGTTTCTATTATAATCACAGGTAGATGTGTAGGCATAAGTAGTTGAATCGTCCCCGTTCTGTCAATACAGTTCTATCTCTATCCAAACATTATGTCATAACCTATTTCATGAATGTTATATCTATGGATTGATCATTATTATTTTTAATTCGTTTGTACTTGGCTTATTAGTGTCTAGGGTGCTAGTGGTTCCAAACCGCGATAAACAGAAATGGTTTTACTCTTTTTCTATGCACCAAGTGATTGGCATTTCAATAAAGTCAAATGTAGGGGTGTTTATGTGGGTCCAGGTCCAACTTTTTTAAGGTGCAATACTAAACTAAGAAATTTGAATGCTGAGCTCGCATGTTAGCTGTTGAAAAAGTGAATACACCCGCTGCATGTGGTCCACGAGGATTGAATTTGAACAACCCTGTCATAGTTTCTTGCGTAATTTAGAAAATATATGTAATATATATATATATATATATATATATATATATATATATATATATATATATATATATATATATATATATATGTAATATAGAGAAGCTAACTGCATTGTAGTCAAATGCTTAAGAAATCTTTATTGTATAGTTGAGAATTAGAAAAGTGTGCCTTGTGATACATTATATGCACTGTGGGTATATAATTAGCTAATTAGTGGTAAAAAAAATCTGTACAGAACACATTAGGAAGATTTGTAATTTTGTCAAAAAACCTGAAATTCAGCAAAAGCTCTTTTTGTAAATTGTGCTCTTTTGTAAAATTTATGTAGGACCTTTTTTCTTCAGGTTTGAGTACAGAATTCAATGCTTTTCTGTGAAGTATGTGCTATTTGATGAACAACAACCTCTAATAGTTACCACTTGAAATATACCGGTATAAATTTTTTATAAATAAATGCCATACATGACTTATGATCCTATAAATTAAGACATACCATGTTTTCAATTCATACTGGGTTTGTAAACTGTAATAACTCTCCATTTCTAAGGATATATATCCCATAACCCAGCTTTTAGAAACACTAGGTAAAGGATGTAGTGTTTAGACTTGTGCATTCAGATTCATAACAATTTTATTTTTAACAAATTTTGCCAATTTGGTGCATTCATACTAATCTCTGATAACAAAGAGACTCCCATAGAAATATATGAAAATGAATGTCAAAACCTGAAATTTCGTTCTTTCATTTGCCTAGTTATCTCTCCCTTCCCTCTCCGGAGTGGTCACAGTGGTTTTCTGTCTCGCTATCGAGGGATTTCAGCAACAAGCAAGCTCTTTTAAACCAGGAGTCTCCCGGGGAGGGATCCCTTGAGCAGATTTTGGTGTTGCTGAATGCCTCGACATCAAGGCATTACAGCAACACCATTTAAGTGAAGAAAGCAACCTTTGATTGCTTCCTTAGCTTACGTAATGACTTACCCTGCACATTATCAGTCATTAACTGACTGTTTTTCTGTGACGTGCCTGGCACATCATTGGTCATTAAGGGGTTTTACATTAGCAAATGCAAACTCTCCATGAAACAATCATGGGCTAAGTTGCAAGGATTACATACGGCAAAAGAAAAAAAAGAGGATATAGTTAACCATTGCATTGCCAGAGATATCTATACTAAAACATTCCTGTCTCAGATCACTCTTAAACTAAACTTTCAAATAATTTATTTAAAATTTTAACCAAAAATGAGGAAAAAATGAAATGGAATACTCTGCGCTAATGCTGTAGGGGCAGCACAAGACTCCCCAAAACTAACAAACACTGAATTGAATAGAAAACTCATGTTGCCTCGTTCAGCCGCCCTAAAATATGATATAAGCCTTCATCACATCCTTTAACCGGAGTCTATCCTATTGAGGAAAGTATTCCCTTTTTATTTATTATTCTTTAGTTTATATTTTAAGCCTTTTTTTGTTATTATATATATACGTTTTAAAAGTGGCCAACACACTAGGAGAGACTAAAATAAGCTATTTAAGAAAGATGTCTTTAATTTCTGATATTGCTCGGGTTAAAATATATCCTTTCATTTTTAGTTGTGACTGTGAAACCGAGAATCATATTTTAGGGTTTCAAAACTGGTATTCAGATAAACCAGCACTTCCTCTTGGTTTGAAGCAGCAGCGTACTACAGTAAGTAACAGAACCTAGTATTTAGTCTCTAAACAATCTTGCTTTTTATGAAGCAGATTGATCTCTTCAGTGTATGGCAAAGATTTGCGTCATGTTTGTTTTTGGGAATCCTTTGAACCCTTATGTACAGCGCACAGTATTCAAACCCTACAGTTATACCCGTGGCTGAATGTAAAGGTAAAACAACACTAAAGCCAAGTTCCTCTCAATAAAAAGTTCTGCTTTACATTGCTACAAACAGCAAGCTCCCTTTGCGAAATCCAAGCAAACAAGTCAGCATTTACTCCACCGCATAAGTGTTCTGATTGTCAAGTACTCAATGCACGCTTTCATGGCCAGGCCTTCCCACAAGAGACAAGTAAATCCCAGCAAGGCCTTTGGCTCCTAAAGCATAGACAAGAAGAAAATGTTGCAAGAAAAGGGTTCAGTGTCTTCACTTTAAATTTTCAATAATCTATGTTTGCATGAACTTATATTTACCTTTATAAGCAAAGCCAACTAATAACTGAAGGAAAGGGATTATTAGAGGGTAATACATGTGAAATATATTATTAGAGGGTAATACATGTGAAATATATACTAAAATATATACAACAAAAAAATATGCTCCCTTTTTGTAGTGAAGAATTTTCCTTCACTCCTGTTTTTTGAAGATACGGCATTTGCCCTTTTTACAGCATTTGCACTTTCGACATAATTGTCACTTAGCACTTTATAGGACAGTCTTTCCATTTGTGGGATTATATCACTGAATCACGTCAAAAACCTTAGGTTTGCAAAGTGGCATCTGAACTAACCACAAGACTTGTAAAATGCCCTTTGGACAGACAAGACCAAAGTGGAGATGTGTGGCCATAATGCACAGCGCTGCGTTTGCCAAAAAATACACAGCATATGAGCACAAACATCTCATACCAACTGTAAAATACAGTGGTGGAGTGGTGATTTGGCTTTGTTTTGCAGCCACAGGACCTGGGAACCTTGCAGTCATTGAGTCGGCCATGAACTCATCTGTATATTAAAGTATTCTAGTATCAAATGTGAGGCCATCTGTCTGACAGCTAAAGCTTGGCCGAAATGGGATCATGCAATAGGACAATTATCCATAGCACACCAGCTAATCTACAACAGAATGGTTGAAGAAAGAAAAAAATCCAGACCCCAATTGAAATGCTATGGCAGGACCTTAAGAGAGCTGTTCATAAACAAATGCTCGCAACTCTAAATGAACTGAAGCAACATTGTAAGGGAGAGTGGGCCAAAATTCCTCCACAGTGATGTGACAAACAGGTAAAGTCATACAGAAAAATGTTATTGCTAATAAAGATGGTTCTACAAGCTATTGAATCATAAGGTGTCCTTGGTTTTTCACACATGGCTTCTCCATTTTGGCTTCATGTTTGTTGAATAAATCATGATATGGTGTAATATGTCATGTGTTTCCAAAGCAATTATATAATTTTGATCCAATTGTACATATTCCCTATTTTCATTACACAGACCCAATATACAACTAAATTATTCATACACTACGTTTTCCAAGGCTTCATAGGCTTCATGCAGATTCTATTTTTTATTTTATTTTTAGAATACACAAATCATACTTTAGTTTATCTGATTTAAGATAATGATGGAGGGGAAATTAATGAGAAATTGGCTGCATAAATAGCAATTCTTGCCAATGAATGATAAACATCTTTTACACATTGTATTTATGGAAAGCACAAGACCACAAGCAGCACATATGAAGTGATCATAACAATTACATCTTTAAAAACTTACATACAAAATGGTTTTGTACATGAAAATGATTTCTACTCCTGAATGTGATGGAGAGCTGTGTGACCTATCAGTAGTCTTGAAGAATTACATGAATTGCCTTCTTTCCATTAATTGTTTTCTTTCTATTTACTCAATCCCCAAAAAAGAAATATTTTTAAAGCTTGTACTTCAATATATTTAGATATAGTAATAAACTTCACTGTAAGAAGGCCGATCAATTAAAAATGTAGGGAATATCATCCATGCCAAACATTACTTTACTAGGGAAAATGCGAAGTAAGAGGGAGGAAGATAGAGGTAGTTAGGGAAAATGAGGGCTGCAAGAGGGGGAGACAAAGGAAGAATGGTGGCTGTGAGAGTGAGAAAAATACAGAAAATGAGGGCAGTGAGAGAAAGAAAGAGATAAGCATAATGGGGCTTTGAGAGGAACAGACAGAAAGGGAGAATGAGGGCTGTGAGAGAGCAAGAGAAATAGGAGAAATGTGAGAGAGGGAGAGAGATAGGCGGAATGATCACTGTGAGAGAGGGAAACCCCAAGGGAGAGGGAAAGCTGTGCTCTGGTGTTAAAGAGCGTATGTATGTATAAGTATATGGTGTTAGTGCATGTTAGTGTATGTGAGCTTCCTCCTCACAGACACCATTCCAGGCCAAGGAGGGGGGTGAGAGGTGAATGGGGGTCACTATTACGTAGTGTTGCCTGTGTGCATGTTATTGCATGGTGTCAGAGTGTATGTTAGTGTATGCTTTTAACGTGTGCTTTTGCTGTTAGCATGTGTGTGTGCGTGTTACAGTACAGTATAGAGTATGTGTGTTAATGTATGATGTGGGTGTGTGTGTGTCAGTGGCAAGGATTAGTGGGGACTTGGAGAGGGGAAGAGAGGGGGAGAAGGAGTGTGTGTATGTTGTTATAGCCCGTGTGTGCATGTTAGTGTATGTTATGATGTTAGAGTGAGTTGGTGGTTCTGCAATTAAGGTCACCAATCTGTAAGGGGGCATATTTCTTTGGGCACTCCTGCAGGCTGTTTGTTGTACAAGTGACCCCACTTTGATACTAGGAAGAAGCCACAAGCATGCAAGTAAGTTGAAAGGCAGCTGGGTAAAGGAATATAAGGCAAACTGTTTATTAAACATATTTTAATATTATAATATATTATAAACATATTTATTAAATTCTATGTACTATTACATTCCTATATAAAGGGACAGTCACTGCAGAAAACATGCAACAGTTACATGATGTCCAATGGAGGCTTTTTTTAAAGTTTTTTTTTACACTTTTGTTTTGTCTGAAATTGCTAAAAAATAACTTCTAAGTTATCTTGTAGATTACAATAAATCGTATATTTGTCTACAACATTTGCAACGGGACCAACTCAAAAAATCTGTGTAAGAATTGTAAGAGTGTAGACTCATTTCATAAAAGTAAATGAGGTCAGAATTTCAGATTTCTTGGTACTTCTACAGTTTTATTAAGTATTAATGTCCTCAGTATATTGGGAAGTTTAAATCTTTTTAAGAGTAACCATTTTTCATTATTCCTGACAAAAATAAGAAAGTCATGTTTGTGTTATATATAGATGTTTTCAAAATTTCTGCATTTCATTACAGTTTATTATATTTCATGCCTACTATTCTTTATTTTAATTTATTCAAGGCTGACAATACTACCTTATTTGGATGCCCAGACTGTGCTCTTGGCACACTTTTAAAATGCATACGTGATCACTAAAAGCACGCAACAATTGTATTTCTTCTGAAAGCTGCATTGATATATTATGTGTTGTTGTGTTTGTCCTCTAGTGTTAAATATTTGAAAAAAATATTTTAGGATATGGTGATAACTTTTTTAATCAGGTTAATGTTTCATTTTAAGGCTAACCTTTAAAAATATCAATCTCTCTTTAAACTGCAAATAACCTGTGAAATGATCCTTAAAGTTGATGTTAGACTAATAAAAAGATATCTTTTTAAACTACAACACATTTTGTCTTTTTTTTACATGATATGCATTTAATGCTTTCAACATTTTAAAGCTACCAAAGCTGTCTTTAATGTGAGATGCTTACTCAGTCCTACACTATTTAACCTTTGATACTACTACTAGAGAAGCTAGATCTCCTTCTTATAATGGGTAGTGATGGGAAGTTCGGATCATTAAAGTGAATCGGATCATTTCGATTCGTTCACTGAAATGATCCGATTCATGATCCGGATCTTCGGATCACTCAGTGTACCTGCACGGAGTTACTGTTTTCCAGTAACTCCGTGCAGGCACACTAACGATTGGCCCCGCCCCTTTCATTATGAATCCTCCCCCCCGCCTCCAGTGATCACTGTAAGATCCGGATCATTGTAAGATCCGGATCACTGTAAGATCCGGATCTTTGAACGACTCTCTGCCTTCATTGGCATTCTAATCAGTCAGATAATATCACCATACTGTTATAAATAATACATTAATAATCACTGCCCCCAGGATTTACATTCCCCTTTACCTGCAACTGCACCTTAAGCTAACTTTATTAAATTAATTAAATTAACCCTCACCATTAAATTAACCCTAAACACCCATCAACCATGACTGCCCCTAAAATTAACCCTTAACACCCCATCAACCATGACTGCCCCTAAAATTAACCCTTAACACCCCATTAACCATAACTGCCCCCAAATTAACCCTAAACACCCCATTAAGCATAACTGCCCCTAAATTAACCCTAACCACCCCGTTAAGCATAACTGCCCCCAAATTAACCCTAAACACCTCATTAAGCATAACTGCCCCTAAATTAACACTAAAGACCCCATTAAGCATAACTACCCCCACATTAACCCTAAACACCTCATTAAGCATAACTGCCCCTAAATTAACACTAAAGACCCCATTAAGCATAACTGCCCCCAAATTAACCCTAAACACCTCATTAAGCATAACTGCCCCTAAATTAACACTAAAGACCCCATTAAGCATAACTGCCCCTAAATTATCCCTAAACACCCCATTAAGCATAACTGCCCCTAAATTAACACTAAAGACCCCATCAACCATACCAATTTATTAGGTAATTTATCTGGAGTATATGCAATTAATTTAGGGGCAGTTATGGTTAATGGAGTATTTAGGGTTAATTTCAGGGGCCGTTATGGTTAATGGGGTCTTTAGGGTTAATTTCAGGGGCCGTTATGGTTAATGGGATCTTTACGGTTAATTTCAGGGGCAGTTATGGTTGATGGAGTATAAGGGTTAATTTTATGCTGATGACTGAGGGTTAATTTAATTAATTTAATAAAGTTAACTGTAGGTGCAGTTATAGGTAAATGGGGGCAAACTCAGGGGAAACTAAATCCTGGGGGCAGTGTGAACATTATTAATGTATTTATTTATAAAAGTATGGTCTCAGTAATATTCTCTGAATGATTCGAATCTCTGTAAGATTCGGATCCTTGTAAGATCCGGATCCCTGTAAGATTCGAATCATTCGACTCTTCGGATCATTCGACTCTTCGGATCATTCGACTCTTCGGATCATTCGACTCTTCGGATCATTCGACTCTTTGAACGACTCTCTGACTCTATGAGTCATCGTTCCTGTGTGAATTAATGAGCTGTAACCTGACCCCAGAGTCTGTGTCTGAGTGCTCTGCAGATGACTCACAGCTCTAGGATCAGGTTACAGCTGCATGATTCACAGACTGAACCGCTACAAATGAATCGTTCAGTCTAGTGAACCAATTCATCCGGATCACTAAAAAGAACCGGATCAAATGAACGATTCGTTCATGATCCGGACATCACTAATAATGGGTGCATTATGTTATATATAAAGAGTTCGTCTTCGTGCTCGTCTTCGGGGAAAAAAAAATCTTCCTATTCCGCGAGTAAGTTGCTGCATTAGGGGTTAACTTTTTAACTTTCATTAGGGGTTAACTTTAAGGGGTTAAGGGGCCATGCGAGTGAGCCTATTGGTCGCTTGCACGGCCCTTTAACCTACGGATTTCACGGGAGCGGAAATCCATAGGTTTGCTGTCAGGGGTTGCAAAGGCCATGCGAGTGAGCCTATTGGTCACCTGCAGGGTCTTCCTGTGGCATTAACCAATTGGTCACCAATTGATGAAGCATTGTGCTTTACTACAAACTTGATGCTTTCTCTAATATTTTTACCATATGTAGTAGCAGTATCACTAAAAAGACTGCTTTCCCGATCACACTATGAGTGGCCAGCTGCAGGAAGATGCCTGAATAGTTGTTTGGGCATTTAAATCTTTCAGTGTAAAGAGAAACTGTTACTTTTAATCTACTTTTAATCTTCTGTCTCCTGCTTACAGGTGCTTGCTGTCCATGCTGTCAGAAGACATGCTTCTCCACATGACTACAAAGCACACCTGTGCCGATCATTGCAGCTGCCTATGGACCTCACTTTTTATTTTGAGTGCATGGGCATTGCATAGTGTTTGCACAGAGTGTCAACATGATGCATGCATGTTAGGAGTCTCTGATGTGTCATACTTTATATGAGACAAGCCAAATCATATTCATTACAAGTGTGAATTGATATGACGTTTCCTCCAACACTTCTCCATATCCCTCGTAATAAAATTGCACGTCTTAAATCAAATTCACTATTGCATATTTCACAAAGATTTTTAAGATAGATATAGATATATATATATATATATATATATATATATATATATTAAGCAATCAAATCAAGTGTAGATATTTTTAAATAAAATATCTTGAAATATTGTTGTCTTGTTTTCTTTTTGTTTAACTATAGAACAAACACTATAATTTGATTATGCAAACAAAATCCCATCTATTGGGAATCTGATATTGTAGTTCAGATTACTAAAGGTTTATATGAGTTAGATCAAACTAGGCAATGTTGCCAGAAGGCCATGTAACAATAGCATGTGTTCCAAGAGAAACTTGGACCTATAAGTGGCACAGTCATAGTTTCATGTTTATGTACATTAGCTGGCGAGCATAGAATATATTTATTGCAGGCATGGACTATGTTCGTCCAATCTCTGTGTGCTTGTTTTTATTGTAATTGGATCAGGTAGTTCTGCCAAAAAACATGAAGGAAATATTCTACTAACAGTCTTTTGTTTTTATTCTATGACTACAGCCCAAGTTAATGACATACTTCCAATTAGTTACACTAGTCACGCTTTAGAATGATTAAAATCTAGTAACTATCTATAGTTAAATTGCTAAATGTAGATCAGAAGTAGACCGTCTAAGCTTTTGTATTATCCTCAGATATTGTGAAATAAATACCAAAGTATTAATGTTTGTATTTGTTTGCGCTTAAATGTAAATGAATGCTTCAGTTGTGCATATGTCCTGGAGAGTAAGTATAAAGTCATTTATTTTTAAATGCCACGCAATGTTATGTCTTTGTAAATGTATTTAAGTTTCCATGTAACCTTCCTGAATATAAGTCTGCACGGCAAATCTCATTTAACAAAATTAATGTAGTCTGGCATGAATTTGTTGGTGCAAAATAAATATTTATAAAATGGCATTGGGCTTGGTCTGCTTATGCAAATGGAGAAACCAAACAAAACTGTACTCTTATATTATGTTACTTGGTTGATAATATATAGTTGGTTCAAGAAAGCAATCTGTCCATCGGTTTGGCAGCAGAAGAACTGCTGCCCCCTGGGCCTGACTAGACCAGAGTACGTTGCTGCATATCTGGTGAATGCTCTTAAGGTATTATTGATTTAAAGGTAAGCGATGAAATTGTATAATATGCAAAATCATGAAGAGGCAAATGCAACCTAACTTTTATTTAGTTAAAATAGAATGGCTCAAAACTCTCCATCTCATTACTAATGCTTAGAATATCCAATAAAAATGCTAGATAAACTGAATAGGTACCAAAGAAAGCTTAAACCAGCTCTCTAGGAACAGGTGTGGGTTTTAAGGGGGTACAGCTTGGTGTCCATGCCTCCTATATGATATTTTCCACGAGCATGGGATGTGGACGAAGAGTGTATAACCCTCAGCTTGATTTAAATATCCCTGTCCAACCACCTATTTATTTATATATTTGTTTTTTACTTATATGTTTGGCAAGGAGTAGTACATTTTGACAGTTTTCAGCAAAGAAATTCATGATTTAAAGTCACAGACACTTGTATGACCTCACAAACAACTCACATGCAAGGTTATGTAATCATAATTGAATCTACTCTTCACTTAACTGAATATACAACTTCTTCTAAGTGAATAGACTTAAATGTGTATTTATGCGGCTACTGGTGGCGTATTTTGACCAAGGCAGACTAGGTCTAATGTGACAGGTCCAGGGGTTGGCAGCCCCTCTACCAGATTTAAGGGAGCCAATCACCTTATTGCGCAATCAGGCTTCTTGTAGACTGATAGCCAATAGACTAGTTAAAGGGGAGATAACCCATTAACACTATAGAGGATTATGCTGCATTTACACAGCCTCCATGATTTATTTCCAAATTGTCAATTAATCCAAAATTCTCAAAAGAATGAAAGTACCCCAAAATGGAAAAGAAATGATAAAAAGGCATAATGATTAGTATCTCAATTAAAACTTGAGTTTTAATTAATCAGTTTAATTAAGTAGTAATTTAATTTCCAATCGGGATTGTTCCATTAACAAACTAATACAATTAAGACTTAATAGTGCTGAAAACACAGTAAAATGTACCTTTAGAACCTTTACCTTAATAGTAACAATAATAATAATAATAATAATAATAATAATAATAATAATAATTTGGTTCCTAAGACTACAGCTCACATTATACTTTCTTAAGTTAGTATAACTATATTCATAACTAAAGCTGGAAAGAAATATATAAAGTACCTTGGCAGTCATGGCGACCATTAGTATCCTGCAATGAAGAAATATTATTATATGTAAGTACATTATGTTTAACATTTATGAAAATGTTTCTTTAGGTATCCCACAGATTATCAGATGCAGCAACACTTATTTAATCCATCTGTATAAATGACTATTAGTTTTTAAGCAACCAGTTTCTTTTCTCACAATCAGTTCCTTTGTCACCTGCTAAGTGTCCACAGGGATCTTGCTCAGTCAGGAGGCATGGAAGTTCTTTAAACTGTTTACAATCTGCAAAGTTCCATAAGCCTTGGCAAATGTCTTAAAACCTTAGTTGGTTGTTTGGAGCCCTCAGCATGTCCAATCAATACATTCTCACATAGGTCAGAAAAGATATTTATATCTTTATATCTTCAAACAGGGAAAAGAAAAAATGTCGGTGCGCTAAGCTAGTCACAGGCTCAAATAATACAAATGTGTAATACGAGGCCTACCAAACAGGTGTAAGCATGCAGCAAGAAACAGTGTATTGGCTGTACAATGTATACAAAAAACAAAAACTGTCTGTGCTTCTTACCCTAATAAAGTTGGCAACAAATATATAAACATAATATAAATGAGAGGTTTTGGTTATATGAATTGGCCAAAGCATAATTAAGCTTCCCCGCCACGTCAAGGCACACTCTCAATAGGGTGAGAACCTCTGCCTCTAGGGGGGCCTGGTGCGACCCCTGCGACCCCTTGTTCCCATCTCCTAGTACAGGTTTAAAATAGTTTAGAAAGGACCTTTCCGACCTGGACCTCTCTGGTCCGAGTCGGAGGTGCCCTTTCTAAACTATTTTGAACCGGCTGGGGGATACAGATATGTATTGAGGTCATGTTACATCATGTGCCTGGTTATCTTAAGGTGGTGGCTGGCTATCTCTCATTTTCAGTGGTCATGGTTTTGGAGAGAGGCTCCAAGGCCACGGAAAGAAAGCTAGTGCTGCCCGGAATTAGATGTGGGTGCTCGTGACCGCATCCTTGCAGGACTCGTAAGGGAATCCTTGGCGTCAGTGTATAACAAGGTTTGGAATGTGTGGGATCAGGCAGAGGATATATTGTGGTCTGTTTTTTTGGTTGTTGTCACAGGGGCCTTTTTGTTTTCATTTTAAGAGTCACAGGATCTGACTAAGCTATGAAAGGGTTTTGGAAGCAGAAGAAGGTGCCGGATCAGAGGAGCCCACTGTCGGTCTATAGTCAGAAAGATTATTTGGTTGCTCTGGGAACTGGTGAGAATAAGGCAGGCAGGGTGGGCTGCATATGTCGGATGTACAGGTGTGCGATTAAATAGTGTCTATTAGGTTGTGGAAATATAAGGCGGACACATTGTGAAGGGGCTGTGAGGTGATTTTATATCCATTGGGGGGGCATGATATGCCCTGTGTGTTGTTGTCAGTTATATTTGCAGTGGAGATCAGAAGCTGGGGGTCAATTTTTCATACATGAGGATGGGTCCCCATTGTCACGGTTTCAATTTTGTTGAGTGTTTCGGCTTCCATTGGGACTGCTGGGTTTGGAACAGTTTGGGACACACTTGTTTAGGCACTTGAGCAACAGGGGAGGCTGCAGGGTTGGGTTTTGGGGATTAGATTGCGCCCAGAGCCCTTTTTATAGTGTGGGGGGGTTGCTATGTTTATTGGTTGCTAATTTTTTGGAAGCATTTTAATTGGTTTGGCCGCATCAATTGTGAGACATTTTTATGTCTTCTGGGCCAAACTGAGAGCTGCCATTTGGGACCATGGTCAGCAGCAGGGTCTGGAGGAGCACATCGAGTTGAAGTGGTTTGGTTTTACAGGGTTTGGGTGGAAAGATGTAATTGGGGAGGTACTTCATTTGTTACATAGGGGGAAGGCCCCTGATGTTTTGGGAAATTAAAAGACAGGCTGCCGGGTGGTCAGATGTAGTACCGCAGCAGAATTAAAGGCATGCAAGGGATCATGGGGCTGTGGACAGGTGTAAGGGTAAGGTAAATAAGTTGTTCTAGTTTTACAAGAAAGCTACATGGAGTGGTAGTGAGGCATCTGGAATTGGAAAAGTTGTCCCAAAGGTATATCTGGTTGGATGGGGTGCATGTAACGGAAATAGGTTTAGATGTTTTGAATTTGGGGTTTCAAGAGGGTATTGAGAGGGCGTTGTGGGGTGGCTGAGCCCAGCCGACTTGAGGTGTCAAGGGCTGACATTGTTGCAGGGCTGGAATATTGGCTGGTTAATAGGAAATATATTGTTTTGGTTGGTGTTGTTGGTTTTGAGAAGATCTGTGACACACAATGTGATGTGGAAATAGGTGCATCTCCGTATGCTCTTTTACCAGTTGGTTTTGTTGTAGTGGGTTAATGGTGTTGTTATATGTATGGGAAGGGGGGGGTGATTGTCAGGGGATTATTGGAAAACAATGGGGTGGAATGTATGCATTGTATTACTTTTGGTGGCAATTCCAACAATTACTTTATTGTGTTAACAATTTGATGTGGATTTGTTTCCCATATTAAATCTGTGGCCAATTTATTGTCCAAACATGTGTGTCCATGTGTTTGGTTGGTGGTTATGGTGTTGGGGATCCGGCCCACAAATTCAACAATTCCTACCAGGAGTGGGTTTAATTATATATATATAAAACACTGTTGGACACCATTCTTATATCCTATATCCTTTTGGAACATATTACCAGTACAACCTTCCTTTAATATAATTTAACACTATGATAACCATGCCTCGTAGTTACGTAGGTATCTAAACCTTAGCCTTTTAGTGGACATGGTAGATCATTTGTGGCCTGAGACAGCTTTTTCAACACACTAATAGCTTAGCTCCATCTAATGAAAATGTACCATGGATTTTTTTTTTTTGCAATACATCACTATTGTCGCCACCTTGTTACTTATGTTAACAACTCATTTGGAATGTTCAGATTGATTTAATCGAGTATCAATTTTTACTGTTTCTGTTATTGTTACTTAATTGCTATAAACAGTTGGAATTTCTGACCTGTCAGCACTGCCCAAGTAAAAACTAGATCTCTTCATCATGTTAATTGCATATCATGCATTGCCTCCTACACATCAGATTAGTTAGGAGATGAGAAAAAGGCTCCAAAACAAATATTTATTAGTTTAAACAAGTAGCTCAAGCCAATCTGTTGCTTTACACATTAGTCTTCTCCTGCGGTACCGGAATTCACACACCACAGTTTTTTTTAAGATTTATCTAATGCAGCTCTGAAAAATATGTACTTTTGTATATAGTGTTAAGTATAACACTGACTGTCCACATGGAGCAAGACCAATCATATACGTAAAAAAGCCAAAGTTTGGAAAGAGTCAATCATAAAGTTCCACTTCTATAATATGAAATATACAGAAGAAGCAGTTGAGCAAATTATATGCAAAAACAAAGTATTTATATCTGGTACAGAAACAAAAATGTACCAATCAATAGTATGCAATAGTACAATAAACAAAACAGAGACAAATGTCAGTGACGGGTGTGTGTGGTGGAGGTATCCCAATGTTTTAGCGAGATACCTTTCTCAAGGGTGATCTAAAGAAGCTACACATAATGTTCTACCTTTATATAAACCTGTAAATAAATGTATAATTACCCCAGCTAAAAATGCTGCTTGCACTAATGGTGGCTGTCATGATGACTTGCAACATGACCTCATGATGTCATAACACTGCAAGACACCTTTTAATGAAACTACACACAACTTTATTGTACCCTGCCAAACGGACATTACATCGTAAAGTATAATGTATACCAAATTATAGGCCCCTGGGAGCTAGTATAGATTGGTTATGTTTGTATGTGGGAGTGTGGTTTGTGTGGGGTGTCTGGCATTAGCAAAAGGGTTTGTTTAGTGCCGCTTTGGTTTTTGCAGCTAGCATCAGCTTCCCTTTCGTTTGTCTAACTTATTTCCTTGTCACAGCAGGGAGTTGTCATGCCTTGCCAGGCGGGTATTATAAGTGTCTCATTCCCTCTCCTAACCTCTTGTGTGTTAAGGTTGGTTATCATTCACGCCCATTTACGCGATATAAAAGAAAATGTGATTGATCAGAACAGGCCACCTTCTTCCATTACTCCGTGGTTCAGTTCTTATGCTCACACAGTTCATGCAGCTCAGCAGTGAAGCCGCTCGCACCATGAAGTAACAGCAAAAAAGAAGTCTCGTGCTCTTACCACAGGACTTCAGTAGAGTAAGTAAATAAGAAAAGTGTGGGGTTACATAGTGAGAAAGGGGGAGGGGTACTAAGAATATTGAAATAAATAAATAAAGATAAACATATAGGGGAGAGATAATTAGGAGGAGGAGAAGGGAAAGTAGCAGTTCCCATGTATGCAATCTGAGTGCTGGGGCAAGTTCCCTGAGTGCAACCTGGGTGTTGGGGCAAGTTCTCTGAGTGCAACCTGGGTGTTGGGGCAAGTTCTATGTGTGCAGTCTGAATGCTGGGCACTCGTTTGGATGTAACTTGGGTGCTGAGCAAGTCTTGTGGATACAATCTGGGTGCTGGGCAAGTCATATTTGCGCAGCCTGGATGCTGCATCAAGTCCTGTGAATGCTATATGGGTGCTGGATAAATCCTTTTGATTTAACTTGGGTGCTGAGCAAGTCCAGTCGATGCAAGCTGGGTGCTGGGGCAAGTCCTATGTGTGCAACCTAGGTGCTGGGCAAGTCCTGTGAATGCAACCTGGGTGCTGCAGTAAATTCTTTGAATGCAATCTGGGTGCTGCGGTAAATCCTATGAGTGCAATCTGGGTGCTGAGCAAGTGCTGTGGATCCAATCTGGGTGCTGGGGCAAGTCCCATGTGTGCAATCTGGCTGCTGGGGGAAGTTCTATGTGTGTAACCTGGGTGCAAGCAAGTCTTATTTGTGCAACCTGGGTGCTGAGCAAGTCCTGTGAATGCAATCTAGATGCTGGGCAAGTCCTTTGGATGCAACCTGGGTGCTGGGCAAGTCCTTTGGATGCAACCTGGGTGCTGGGCAAGTCCTTTGGATGCAACCTGGGTGCTGGGCAAGTCCTTTGGATGTAACTTGGGTGCTGAGCAAGTCCTTTGGATGTAAATTGGGTGCTGAGCATGTCCGGTGGATGCAATCTGGGTGCTGGGCAAATCATATTTGTGCAATCTAAGTACTTGACAATTCCTGTGGATGCACTCTGGTTGCAATATTTGCCCCCTTGTTCAGCGGCTTATTTAAAGTCAAGGCACCAGATGTTACTGACACTTTTAGTGTAATGCTGTTTGGGCGGCAAAAATATCACTGATGATGAGTTTCTGCCCAAAATGGCACTGACAAGCTGTGTGAAAAATATGGCACTGCAGGAAGTGAGTTACATGGTGAAGTCAGGTGTCCAAAGAGGTGTCCAAAATAGGTGTGGTTAGAGGGGTTATGTTTGTTAAAGGGAGGAGTTAGCAATATTTCCACACCCACCGGGGTGCACCCCACAAAAATGCACCCAGGCCTCAGTGATCCTAGGCCCCTGGTATAACACTATGTGAGAATACTATGAATTTACATTTTTCCAAAAGTGTAGGAGTTCTGTAGATTCCCAAAGGAACATCGGATCATGTAACCTGCCATCTTCCTATCATAACAAAAGAGATATTCAATCAGAACAGCCCGGTCCTTGAAGATGATAATTGCAAATTTCTACTATATATATACCAATTTAGTTCAACTATTATATAATAACTAAATGAAATATTTTAATAAATATCAAAAATGAATAAGATAATGAGTCATGATGGTTTTATAACTTAAATATAACTGTTCTCAAGGTGTTTGATGAGTTGAAGATTCATACAAAGATTTGAATTACGTCAAGTTAAAATTCAAGATGAGCCAAACTGCAAAAACATAACAACCAACTTGCCTATTGACTCTCTTGACATCTCATCGAATACACAATACACATGCATGACCAACTAATGATGAAAACAGCGCAATAGAGTATAGGTAAACTGATAGTCTTGCGATCCTCAACTGTACGATAGCACATGACTTAAATCAACAGCAAATTATTTCGAATGAGTTGGTTTGTTATATGCTTTAGACTACATTATAAAAAATGGTAAAAATGCATGATAATCGGTCAATGATGAATTTGGAATGTCCAACGGTTACCTGTGTGAAATATCTGTTGAATTGTTGGAATCCGGTCTCAATTCTGTCGATGTCAACCATCTTGAATTTCTAGTTTGCGACATGTAGTAAAACGTTGAACTTTATTGGGACATTAGCCCTGTGTTGTGTTCAGAATAGTTTTATAAAAATGTTCTTTAAAAAAAAAAAACCTCAATGTATTGAGCTATTTTGTTCTTGCTGGGAGGTATGAACCTTCCACTCTAGTAGTAATAGTTTCTTATATGGCATCTAGGTCATTGATATTCTTCGTTTGGATTATAAATTCTTTCCCAAACAATTCTCCATCTGTAAAATATATTTTCTTTTTGTGTTCTTTTGAATCCTGGATGTACATTTACAGAAGTAAAAACTTCAAGCAACTCACATTTCAATATAACAATCACATTGACAGCTTGTGCTGCCATATGATTTATGACTTCAGTTTGTTTGCTGTCAAGAACTATTGATGCTTTAGCTACTCCTCTGTAAGAGTAGCAATATTAGCTTTCAGCGTGAAGATTTAGCGGGCACTAAGCACATCTATGTGTTATATACTTTGTCTTAAACCATATCATTCATCTAATTAATACGGTATTGCGATAAATCTCAGACCTCATATTTGATGAGTATGTCATGGCTGTCCTGTATACGTCAAACTATATAAATTATGAAAATTTAGATGGCTGAATATTTTATTAATAAATTCAACTACATTGGGACGTGTACTGCCAGTTATTTCCCATACCTTGGAATTATCTGGATTTGCCAGCTCCAAGTAGCATTTACTAAACGTCCACTGCAGCTGTTGACCTTGAGGTTAAGGAGTTAGTGTCTAGCTAAACATCCCACCAATCCACAGGTGACCATGCCCGTTGAAGTATCCTGGCCTAGGCCAACTAGGCCTCAATCCTCTTGGGTGATCAAGCCCACAGTGTCCCGGTGAACAATGGGTTGGTTACAAGGGAAGTATTTGGTCTCCCTAATCAATCTTTTTACGATATGGAGGCTGTGCTAGCTCAGCACAGATTCCGTAGACTTCATCAAAAATGTTCTGCTTGTCTTTAAGATATAACAAGGCCGGATATGATGCCATACTTGGCACTCAGTTTTTTAAAGATGCACAGAATCTTTTAGTATACTGGACACCCAACCAGAGAGGTGGAGGTGACTGGGGTTGCTCCCCTCAGTTGGGCATCCTGCCTCCTCTGACTCAAACCCTCCCCATCTATTTGCTATTTGAAAAAGTATATAACTACATCTTTTGGGTCTATTCAATAAGAAGTCAAAAGGTAAGTCGACTGAAAAAATTTTGAACTCGCATTTTTGTGCTGATAACTCTCAGAATTAACTCCCCCTGCAATGCTACATTAAAGATAAATGTTTTTTGTTTTTTTTTAAGAAACGGGGACACCCAAGACCAAAGCACATTTATTCCACACATCAGTCAAGAGTCTATCAGTTGTTTAAGTATAAATTAAAGATTAACATCAGCACATTAACAATTTACAGGGTAGTTGTGATCATCATACATGTCAAACTTTGCTGGAGAAATGTCCCAGTGTTGATTCCTTCACATTGAATTGCAGTTGAAACCACAACCCTCCTGTAAATAAACTGCCAATGTTGCCACTCTATCCCACAGTCCTACTGAGCACTACCTCTGTCCTGCTTTTCGTGACAGAGGTAGAGCCTGGCGGGACAGCAGGATTTGGGACCACAATCCCGTGGTGCTGATTTTCATTCTCCGCAGAATTGTGTTTATGCACAGTAGCGCTGCCGGTTTGAGTGACACTCTACCTCTCAAGCTCTGCTGCCTGGCATCCATTTCGCCAGGGGCAGAAGTTGGGAGGTATGCAATGTGGTAGGGTCAACATATTATATGTGAAGTTTTAGCCATTCTTCTCATCCCACCCTTACAAAAGCATACTTGTAATGTTTATTTTCTACTTATGTCTTGCTCTACATTCTTCTTATGTGTATGCATGGGCTCTACGTGTATGTACTTATACGATAGATAGATAGATAGATAGATAGATAGATAGATAGATAGATAGATAGATAGATAGATAGATGGATGGATAGGTAGATAGATAAATGGTACATTCTGATGTTGTGCTCAGTAGGTACACTTTTCTAAAATGTGTTTAAGAACACAGTAAGCACACAGTCACGATGGCATGAAGTAGGTACTCAGAAGCCAATGTGTGGTGTGAATAAGCCGCTCTTCCTTCTTTCTTTTTAATCATCATTCTGTATTTTGTAGGGCAGGACCATACACTTTCAGACAGCTGTATGTATCCTTATAAAACAACAGGATGTATGTTCATAGATTACCATACAGCCCCCTCTACTGCACATACTAAAGAGACTTTAGCGGTATTGCTTACGCTTCATCCTTGATACTGATGTTGTCCTTTAGCAGTGATAGCCTTAATCGCCCCTAGAAAGTGTCTGATTCCAAACTTCATGTAACATTACACGTAGAGAGTGAATTATTTATCGATTTGATTAAAATGTTGCTTAATACCCTATGTGAGATATAACCGGCTGCACAGTGCCCTCAGGCTAACAGAATTAATGTCTGCATCTGCCAACGAAGTAGGCATTAGGAAAAAAAATGTTAAGAGTAAGTGTGTAGATCTTTTATGAGTCACGAAATGAGAAAGTCAGCTTGCTGAGCTTTAATGGAATATGGAAAGGGAAAAACACTTATGTATATTAAGGTAACGTCTTTCATTTTCATACTACATTCCAAATGAAAGTCTTAGCAAACTGGTGTTTTCTGTGACTGGTTAAAAGAGGCACTTTAAATATGTGACCATGTCAATTTGCAAAGCAGTTTGAGCAATTTAGTACTACATTGTAATTTCGGAAATGGTAATATACAGGTAAGGGTTAAAACTGTAACAATTTCAACATAACCTGTGTATTTTTTTTATCATATAGCATTATTCACCAGCTTTTCACGTTTGGAACATATATTTTTCGGGCAGGACAAATGGGTAGACTTTATTAAAGCAGTGATGTAATGTAGAAAAGTATGGTTAAGCAATCCTTGTTGGCTCCATCAGGCATGTGGGTTTCCAAAAGTACAAATCTGCTCTATGTTTAAAAAACACATTGCTGATTTAAATGTAGTGTTATCTCTGGCAGCTGTTCAGTGACTGGTTCAGATAGCTGGTATACCCATGGGTATTAATGATTATGTCAAAGACTCTCTCATGCTACCTCTTGCAGTTTTACAATTTAAAAGAAAGTTGTATATCCCGGGCAAAAGACGATGAAAAAAAATACTTTAGGTAGAAGATGTAGCTCCTCACTTTCTCCATGGTCCGACAATGAGATCAATAGGAGGGCTTTCAGTACATGTTAATGAGAGGTCTCATTTGCCCCTGTGATGGTCACTGAGCCGTTGTTGGAGCTAGCTGGTAGTAGGTATATTAGATGTTAGGGTAAATTCATATAGGGGATTCAGCAAACACCTCATGCATTTGCAAGATGACCACCAGGTAAATGTAAGGGGAACACTCAGTTATCATATGCATGTACAACTACCCCAGGAAAGTAACTGGATACTTTGAAATTGGATGAAATAAATGCATTTCAATGCTACTTAACAATAGTAACATTAGGTAAAATGGGATTAACCCCCTTCAGTCCCCCCTCAGAATTTAAAAGGTTAAATACTCTTAAACCTTGGATTATTTTTGTGAGATGCAGAACTCGTCATCTAGTGGCCATTTCGTGGTATTACACAGGATAAAAACATTTCTAGACACTCTTCATCTTATTTTTCATTAATTTGCAAGGTAGTTTTTTATGACAACATAATTTTGCTGGTCAGATGGCTTAGATATGGAATGGTAGCTATTAGACCCTAAAAGCCATTTGCAACAAGAATAGTTTCATGGACAGAAGTAATAAAAATGTGATTTTGAATCTTTCTGAAAGTCTATTTCATTTTTATGAGTTCTCATAGAATTCCTCATAAAGAAACTGCTTTGAAGCTGTTTTGTTGCAATATAAATAAATATGAAATAATAATTGTGCACATACAAAGTGATTTTTATCTTACGACATCACAACCATTCAATGCTAAGATAAAACTCCTCTTTTTATGTTAGGTCATTATTTCAGATAGATAAAAATTGACTAAGACAGTGTGAAATAATGACATACAACACTGTAAGTAATATCATTTAATACCCCCGTAACAAGAAGAAATACTGCTTCGGTAAGCAACTTGTTATGTAATATGCATTAATTCCAGTTAGAATATATTGTCAAGGTTTATAAAATAAAGAAGCACAGGTTCTGTGAGGCTAAAAGCAACAGTTGCAGTTTTTACGTCACTGAGAAGTGTTAGATTGGTGGAACAGCTTTCCAGCATAATCAGTAGAGGTTAATACAGTGACAGAATTTAAAGATGGATAGGATGGACATGAAGCTATCCTGAATAAGACAAGACCAGCAACCTGATGAAAGTTTTTACAACAGGAAAATTGGGCAGACTATATGGGCCGAAAGATTTTATCTTCCATCGAATTGAATGCTACTATGAATTCACTGTTCTGTTGTTTTGTATTATTTCTGTTTGAGTGATGTTTAGTTTAACCCTTCGCATAATTTGTGAATGTCTACAATATTGGGAAACACTGGATGAGGTAACTAGGCAGTGATAATGATGAGAAGAATCTATCTAAGTTATTTTCACTATTGTTCCCAATTAGCTAATAGTTATTGTGGGCAGCAGAGTGTTCTGGTTGCAGGCCCAAGGAGACAGCGACCCCTCTGCCACAAAACTGGAGGCAGATTGCCCTGAGTTATCAAGTCTGTCACGCATTAGAGACCCACTACCGGCAGCCAAGCTGCAGCTAGTTAGAGAGAGGTCTCTGTGTAGAGGATTCCTAACTCACGTTGGGCTTCTGATCTGGCTGCCGAAGCTGCTGTGAAGAGCTCTAGGGGACGCACCCTTAACATGCAATGTTTATTATTGCTGATACCTGCAGTGCCAATCTACTGTGTTTCATTGATTACATTTCTCTCTTTGACAGGTACATCTGTGAATTCAATTTATTGTAATTTTTTTTTAATACATTTTGTGTGCTACCAGTTCATAGAATGGCAGATTAGGAGTCTTTTTATTTCTAGCTTATATCATCAGACTATATTTTAAAAGAATAAATCACCTTAAATAAGTCTTAAATAAATAGGTGAAAGCAAAGCATGGTGTCTGTCCACAAGATAAATGAAGGTCTAACCCAAAGAGAAAAGAGGTCCGTTTGACCTACGGAGCAAGACTTTAGGTCAAAGAAGACAAGGCTACTCTTGCCAAGAATCAAATCTCTCAATTGTTTTTGTTGTGTTGAGTATTCCATTTTCATTAATTTCTTTCTTCTCTTTTGTGTCAGTATATTTATTTCCATTACTTAGTATTAAGACAAATGAACAGTGACTGGATGAAAAGACCTGCAACCGAGTGTAATGTATGTATTTTGTTATCGTTATCATGCAGTAATGCAAAGCAGACAGACAGTGTAATCTATCATAAGTCAGAGAACTAAACACGGCTTTATGAATTCAGCTGATATGCTCAGAGAATGCACCAAGGAGACAGGCTTCTACAGCAGTCCCATATCAATCAGCTTTAAGCCTGTTATAATATTTGCTCATAATGCGTATACTTGAATATGTAAAATAACAATGGAATATGTGCTCCTTTGGGTACAAACTCATCAAGGTCACATACATGAAGAGAACAAATGTGTTAAAGACACTGAAACACATAACACGGCTTCTTCCAATTCCCTTGAATGGGAACAGGTTTTTTTTAAACCCAACTCCTATGATTTGGGGGAATTTAGCTTTTTTCTGGATGTCAGTGTTTTAGAGTCTACAGTCTCAAAAAGTCTCAATAATGTATATAAAAAGGGAGTGTATTTATAAATCAAACTATGTAAAAAAAAATCACAGTTTGTATAAATGTTTTATTCAGTTGCATAAAGTGTGACACCGATAACATTTATTATTGTGACTGAATATCAAGGAAATTGCATATGTTCAAACATGTTATACATACTCCTGGATTTAAGCAGGAGTTATAATCATACCAGGGCAGGGCTGGACTGGAAATAAAATAAATATTGTCTGAACGCAATGTGAAGAGGATTTTGAGTGGAGAGTTGCATTAGTTAGCTGTGCCTTGGTTTCACAAAGTCTCAAAATCCAACGTCGCCTACATCACCACAGGTTGTTTGGAAGAGTTTCAAGAAAAAAGCCTCTACTGACATCCAAAAATACAATTCAACTCTCTTTAGTTTGGCAGACACTACTGAAACTTCAGAAGGGATTTAGTTCTTTGGTCAGGTGAAATCAAAATAGAGCTTTCAATATGGTGGTGGCTCTTTAATGTTTTGTAGCTGTTTTTCTGCCAGAGGACCTGTGCATTGTTGAGATACACGGCATCATGGACTCTGTCAAATATCAACAGGCACCTGACTGCCTCTGCCAGAAAGCTTAAAATGGGCCGTGGTTGGATCTTCCAGCAGGAACACCAAGTACAGATATCACAGCCGAGGAGCAGTAGAAACAGACGCATAGCTAGGACAACCCAACGGGTCAAACCATAATTAGTCAAACACCAAAGACAAGATGCCAGAGGGGCTGGAACAGGAGCAGAACAAATAAGCAAGTCAATGGTCAGGAATAGGTCAGACAAGGTCTCAGGAACCTGTGGTCAAAACAAGCAAATGGTCAGCAAGGGGAGGGCAGTTGGTGGGAACAGAAGCAGAACAAAGTAACTGGGATCTGGAGAAACGAACGTACTGAGCACAAGTATTAGCTGTTGAAATATAGTACCTGACTCCAAAATTCAGTTTTAAGAATTATGCACTTGTGTGTGTAGCTAGTTGGCCTGCTGCAGCAGCTGGAAGCAGAGAATGAAGTGGTCACATGTCGCTGGGCTTTTGACCCTGGATTCTCCTGGTACACAGAGTACCTGAAAGCAGTAAATATCTGGCATCTAGAATTATCTCATAACTACAGCACAAAATGTACAGATTCTTTTTTTTACAGCACAGCATATTCTAAATTCCCAAAGGGATTATTAAGTTTTATCAGGACATTGTATTAATGTTACAACATGGTTTTTACATAAAAAGGTAAAATTGCATCCCTTGAAACCTATTCACTCTTTTGTAAATAGATCATAACTTGGTATGGCTATGGCCCAGTCCTGATTTTCATTTTCATGAGTACAAATTGGACATAATACTGAAATTATCCCTTGTCATTATTTTAGTACTGCTCATTATTCATGCACTGTTTTTAATGAGTGCTGGTTCTGGAGAACTGTGTAATTTTCTAAGCAATGGTCATTATTTTGCTGGCTTGAAGTCATGATCAGTTCTCATTATATGACTATGGAATACAAAGAGAAAAAGCAATAAAATGAGTTATGTTAATGGCAAAAACATTCATTTTGCTGTGTTTATTTCAGACATTCAGCATCTGGACTCCACAACAGAGCTGGGAGCTTGGGCCTTTTACAATGGTTGGTCCACCATACAACCGGCATCTCTCCATGTGTCTGATGGCACCGAAAATTGTAGTCTAGCAAAAAGGATAAAGATATCAGGCCTTAAACCTTCCCAATAATAAATGATTCCAGACTGTACTGATACTCTTAGTTCTAATATTTTACTACCGGGGTAATGAGAAATCTCAATAAAAATCATACAACATCCCTTGATTGCAAATAATGATGAATCCATATTAAACTAACTAATATACTTGTGCAAATGGCCCTAAACATTTTAGTTTCGTATTCCTTTTTTTGGTCCATTCGTTTTCAGTCAACAAATTTAGTTTCCTGCCCTTTCGGTTTGGAATTGCTTTCCCTTTGGAAACAAAATTCATTATCACTCACCCTCATTCACGCTCTCACTTTTTCTCTGTCACACTCTCACTCACGATCTCTCACTCTCTCATGCTGTCTCACAATGTAACCCTACCTTATCTGCGGACCACTTCTATGTCTCCATTCCTGCAGTTTAGCTTCTTCACTTGCCTTTTCGTGTTCTTCTGTCTTGTGTTTTCATCCTCCTCTCCTTGCCTCTTCTTTGTTCGCCCGCTTCTCCATGAACCATGCCTCCTGGAGCACTTATGCAAAAGCAGGAACTCTCCGGACACACCCTTCTCCAGTCAGGGGAGAGGGTGTGCCAGGAGGCGAGGTTCACGGAGAAATGGATGAAGGTAGAAGACACAGGGAGAATCAGAAAAAAAAGTAGACAGAAGATCAAGAAGAGGCAAGAGAAGAAGCTGAGCTGCTGGAAAGGAGACAGGGATACAGAAGAGGCTGGCTTTGAGACATTGAGAGAGAGAGGGTGAGGGAGCATCAGTAAGAGTGTGAGTAAGTGTGAACAAGAGTGAAATAACCAACAAAATCACAGCGGAAATTCGGAGCTCTTTATTTCATTTTCAGTTGTTTGGTTGGGGTCTCTCCTCATTTTCGGAGGTGACAAAATTCAAATGCACAAGTCTACTAATACACAAGTCTACTAATACGTTCCCAGCGTTTTTTGTTCCCTTATGCTAGTAAACTTTATTATTTAAGATCACGTACTACATACTGCTGCGGTACCCCTAAAATTCCATTATGTGCTCTTCTTGAGGCATATAAATGAGTCTTTAAGAATTATCTTTTAAGAATTATCATTTTTTTCATTTAGTGAAGGAAAAATATTCAGCATTTTATGATCAGGGTGGCACATTCTGTTTATATCATTTTCTCTATGAATAAATAATCTAATACTTTGAATCTCATAAACCTTTAAATTACAAAAATTATAGCTATATATCAGTAAATTCCAATAAGAAAGGTTTGAACTAAAGGCACTGCATCATCTGATTTTGACACAGATTACTATAGATCCACCTCTGGTCATGATAATGAGACATTAAATGCAGTCACGATGAGACACACTGTCTGTTATGCAGATACAAAAGTCCTCATTCATTTTGCCCAAGATCCAGTCTGTATATTTGAGGCTATGGCTATGCCACTGTAGCATTGTTATGTTCTTCAGACATGTGGCACTATAGGCAATGAAGGATGAAATGCATCGTCCAACCGCTTGGGGCTGCTGGTGCACGGAAATACATAAACACTCTCCTACACAACCAGTGACTACTTCACTAATTCACAGCCATTGGGAGTGGATGGATTCATCTTTTTGGGGACATTTTTTCTTACATTTGGCTTTCTTGAAATCATTATTTTTTGACAAGCAAAGCTGAGGATTGGCGGTTTTGCTTATCATCACTAGATGGTTTTTATGGCTCACCCTTCTAGCACCAAATGGTTGCATGGTATGGAGCTCATCTACTTGGAAGTCTTTAAAAGTCTTTTGTTAACTCCTTCCACCCTGCAGCATAGGATGAAGTAAGAGGCAGGTGTGGTGGAGCACAAAGCTTTCTAAAGGAATCACTGCTATTTTGTCCCCCATCCCTCTGGGCATGGATGGAACAAGGGTAGGCATGGGTAGGCTCTTCATAATGTTGTTTATTATATTCAACTACTAGACAACTTCCAATTACCGAATTTGCTCGATTATAAGACGACCCTGATTATAAGACGACCCCCCAAATCTTAATATTAATTAAGGAAAAAAACAAAAAGCCTGAATATAAGACGACCCTATAGGAAAAAAAGTTTTACTAGTAAATATTAATTCATGTAAACAATATTTTCATATTTAATAAAAGCTATTATTGAGAAAAATATATATTTTTTATTTCCTTTTATTTGCCAACCTGCCCCCCCAGTTATGCACATCTGCCCCCACGGTTGCCACTCTGCCCCCAGAAATGCCTTATACCCCCTATTTGCCACTCTGCCCCATGATGGCATTTCTGGAGGTGTGTGTGCTAACAACCTCCCTATGCCATGCTACCACCCCCACTCCCCTTACACATCCATGCTATCACACACACACTCATTCACAAACATTTAAATACTCATTCATTCCATTAATCACACATACTTCACACATTAATCACAAAAACCCTCCCCCACCCCCTTACCTGAACTGCAGATCTCTCACTCCAAGACTTCTGCAGGGGTCCAGCTGTGCGAGCAACTTCTCTGGCCCCGCCCCCAGAGGAAGGAGGGGGAAGGCAGAGTTATGTGACACTCTTCTAGCTTCCTGTTCTCCTGCTGCTCGCGACCAAAGCCCGGTAAGCAGCACGGCCCCAGCAGACATTTTGAGGTCTGATTAGAAGACGACCTTGATTATAAGACGAGGGGTATTTTTCAGAGCATTTGCTCTGAAAAAAACCTCGTCTTATAATCGAGCAAATACGGTAATCCACCCCACTGAAGAGAAAATTTAGGTGGGAAATTAAAATAAATAACCAAAAATGTAAGTGTGTCCATAAAGCCTATATTTATGAAATGACGAATGAATATCAGGGTAAAATGAAGTTTTGTTTACTTTTAGGCAATACAGAATCATATTAATATATCTGCCATTATTCTCTTTATGAGAATTATCATTATGATGCTCCCTTGATCTCTTACTCTTAATTTCTTCTGATTCTAAACTTTAAATATCTGATTTTCATAAAGTTTTATGGCTTATTTTACTATATCATAAAAATTTCTTACCCACTTTTCTCTCACAGTAGTAGATGAATTATAATAAAATAGTGACATATTAAAGACGTTTGTCTTCAGGCTTTAAGTGTTTAAAGCAGGGACCAAAGTAGTATTTAATGCTATTTTAGATGAACAGATTTTTTTCAAAGTTGCTAAGCAAAATATGAGTTTATGATGGGTATTTCAAAACGGAGAGGTGGGTAACTTCTGAATCTCTGGCATCCATTAATCTAAGGCAACCTAAAAGCAGTAGACTGCATGAAGGGTGAAACATTGAAACACAGAATTTGACAACAGAATAGGGCCACACTGGCCTACCAGGAAACTGGGAAATTTCCAGGTGGGCTCGCCGATCCTCACGTTGGCGGAGCAGCACTGTGGCTGTGCTCAGGTCTATGCGGCCCAACGGTCACCTAATGTTAGTGATGCAGGCCCCAGTGGTGTAAAACAGGTAGACTGTTTGGGGGCAAAGATGTCAAAGGCAGGCTGTTTGAAGTAAAGATGCACAGGCAGGCTTTTTGGGGTAAATATGCCACAGACAGGCTGTTTGGGGCAAAAACGGCACGGCTGGCTGTTTGGGGCAAAGGTAGCATAGACAAGCTGTTTGGGGACAAAGATGGCACAGACAACCTGCTTAGGGGAAGAGATGGCATAAACATGCTGTTTGGAGAAGGTACTATTGTGGAACATGTTGCTTGTGAAGTCTGTTACCCAGATACTTCATTGGGCCTTTTAAACATTTTGGTTCCTAGGATTTCCATAGTAATGTGGTATTCTGTTTTCATTAAGGAACAATTTATTATAATTTTTCAAATAATTATTTATAGCTATTTGGATGGCAAATAGTGTGAAGGGGTGTTGCTTGTGGGCACAAGAGCTCAGCCACACAAAAAAATATATGGGGCTGGTGTCCAAATATTTCCAGGGCTGCTTTTCATTCCCAGTCTGGCCCTGGAAAAGAAACATTCTGGTCATTTTCCTGATGCAAGACTCGTAATCAATCCTTGATCTTGTCATAGATTCAGGATAGCTTTATCCCTATCCTATCCATGCTTAAATTCTCTTTTAGAGTTTCAGGCAAACTATGACTATATACTGTGTACACGTGTGGCTTCTATGCATAGAATTGTTTTTAAATTGGTTAGCATTTTGTTTTCACACGTTTCCAAGTTTTACTTGTTGCCCTTGCACTTTACAAATATCGACAACCTCTGTGGTCAAAGTTATTGCACGAGTTTTAGTTCAGATCATACCACTTTATTTTCATTTCAAATACATTTCAAAGAAAAGCCTGTTACATGATTTGACATTAGATTGACTCATAATCCAAAACAAAGAAAGAAAGCAGTAGAGCACACGGTATGGCACTTGAAGGCACAAGAAATAGTGACTTGAGGCCAGCAAATAATAAAAGATTTATTGATTTTCTGTAAAAACTTCTGACAGCCCGAAGACACAGGAAGCCACCTAATATACACCAAATATAGTCCTAGGCATTACTCTAACTCCAACACAGAATCATTCAAGTTCGTCCCTCTGAGGTATAAGGATTGTTTTCATGTGTATTGTGTACTTTTGGAAGGTCTTCTTGTCCTGTTACGCCAATGTGAAATTAGAGCCTGAGGCCTAAACTTTAATGATTACAGTTTGGCATAAATATATAGCTTTTTCCAACATGTAATAGTTTTTATCCCCTTTTGCTTCTTTAAAATGTGAGGGTTTTCAGCAACATATTTACTATCCTCTTCTTTACCTCCTTTTTTATACTTATTAATGTATTAATTTGACCCCTATTTCTGGCATGGTGGGCCTCACAATCCAGAAAAGTTCTAGTATCCAGTAGAATAATTAGTCAGCCTTCCCAAATAAGTCAATATGTCGAAGCGATTTAAGAAAAATACATACAAATGGTTACCTGGACATATAAAATGTAGCTGCTCGGTTTGTGTTAATAAATGCTTAAGGCATAGCCCTTATTAGTGCACAAGTATTATTGTGAAATAAACACATTATAAAATAGCAATAGCCCGTGTCATGACTTTCCCCTTGTCTTACCCTCTTCAGGTGCTGAACATCAACTGGTAGATGATGGCCTGATGACTCATCCAACTATAAAACCATGTGATTAGTAGAAATGCCACTGTTGCCCTACATTTGGCTTGCATTTGTAGGAACTCCCTGTCACCTCTTCCATTACCCAGGAGCACACACTACAGAGGTTCTTTGCTGAAATGCTTAGCAAGATGTTGAGCCCAAACATAAGAGAATAGGGACTTTCATGATCCTACAGTGTGGAGGCTCAGGTATAGGCAAGTATAAATAGGTACAGCACAGTAATAATAGCTGGGTACCTGTGTAGATAAAACTGCAGGATGATCCCCTGAGCAGGTAATACAGGGTGCTTGGCAGCCTGTCTCAACGGCTGGAGTATTAATTAACCCTAGGTGCAATACATGTTTGAAATAAACTACCCAGTGTCTGCAGCATGCAAACTGTGTCTCTACTGGGAGAAGAAGAGAGCAGATCAAACCACTCTGCGGATATGTAGATTTAAAAAAAAAAATTCCCTAAAATTTTTCCACAGTACTGTCTATAGGAAGTACAGTATACATATAAAATATTTTACACGACAAACACACCCTTTGTCAGCAGACAAAAATCATATTAAGCCTTTGAAATGTACATTTCCGTATATGTTTTGTGTGACTTCAACAATCTTAAAAACGATTTTCTTCTGTCATATATTTTTGTTGTGTCATCTGCAAAATAATTTTAAAAGCAAAGGCTGGCTCATCATTTCTATGAGATATAAAATGAAAATGACATGTCTTTTACAAAGAAACATGAAGCAAATTCTTCAGTTTCAGGCTTTTTTTAATTGATTGTCAGAAGTACTGACAGAAGTTCTGACTACAAATACTCTTCATTTGTTGTAGAATTTTAACAGAATACCATAGTGCTTGTTAGAGATAGCTATGGGCCTGAAATAATTCAGTGACAGTATTTTTTTCTATTTTTTTCGCCAGTTAAAATAAATGAGGCACTCACCTGAAAGTTTTATGCTTTTATAATGCCTGCATTAATTTAAATATTCATACAATTTAGTACTATCAACATGTAATGTCATACTTGTATCCAGGGCCGGCCCTACCATGGAGCAGAGTGGGGCAATTGCTCCAGGTGGCACTTTGCCGCCCCAAGCCCTTTTTTTTAAAGCAGAAGAGAGAGAGGGCGCCGAGTGGTTTTCGGTTACCAAGTTGTCAGTACCCGCTCGGCGCCCTCTCTCTCCTCTGCGAGCCCTCTAGCTCTGTCTCGGTGTCGGCTTGTAATGCTGAGCGCCGGAAGATTACGTCATTTCCGGCGCTCATCATTACAAGCTGGCACCGAGACCGAGCAGGGAGACTCGCCGCAGTACTGCTGAAACGTAAGTACAAAGGGGGGGTAGATAATAGGGGGGGAGAGGAAAGGTAGATAATGGGGGTGCGGCAGAGGAAGAGTAGATAATGGGGGGGCATTTTAAACTTCGCCCCAGGCGGCATTATGTCTTGGGCCGGCCCTGCTTGTATCCGACCCAGCCATTGAAAATGTGTTATATGTTATATGGTAACATATGCGGACTGTGCCAGGAAGATGCAGACTGCTAGCTGTAGTATCAGTCAGATATAATCACTCCATCTAGCGACAAAGCAATTGCATCATTCTGAAAGAGCCTTGGATCTCAAGGCTATCAATGCCTGGTGTTGTGCAACTTGACGATTTCTTCCTGCAAACCAGTCTTCATGAGGCAAAATACCGGTATTATATGATTAGAAAATGTTTCTAGGATATGTTTGGGTACCAGTGCTGAGTTATGATGATTGTAAATTACTGTGAATCCAATGTGCCTTAACCTGTTCTGGTGTTATAACACCTATTTCAACCTTTGTTAAGGAGGAGGAAGCATGCATACCCAACTGGAGAGATTTCACAATAAGATAAATGTAATCCAGCTGAGCTTTCCAGCTTCTCTACAAGAAAAAGGACCCATAAATTCTACAGTTTTCTAAAATTGTGGGGAGTAGAATGGAACTAAACAGTGTATACACAGAAACATGATTTTCTTCAATCCTTGGTGATCTACATTTTTCAGGTTTGTTCAACTGTTATATATTTATTTTAACCTTTCTGGGCTCATTGTCATGAAATCTTTGCTGTAAAGTTTGATTTAACTTGTTATCCCTTGTTGTCCATCTTGCATCATGTTTTCTTATGGATCAGCTTGTTTACTGTATTTCTATATGATCTCTAGAAATATAGAAACATAGGAGAACCATTTGGTCTGTCTATTCTGCCCCTTTTTTATGTAGAGACTCAGACCTTAATCAGTCCTTGGCCTTGTCTTGTGTTCAGGGTAGCTTTATGCCTATCACATTCATGTTTTAATTCCTTCACTGTATTGGCATCATTTAATCTACCAATGTCTTGGTAAAGTAAAACTTCTTTACACTCCATTTTTATGTTCCCCTTTCACTTTGTGTTGAATCCACCCAAGCGAATAGCTGCAAAAAGGGCTTGTTTAAATTGTTTTTCCAATTTGTTGACATGTTTCTGCCCATCAGTTTCTAATATATGTCTTTGTTCTAATTGTCAACCTGGTTTGGTGGCAAGCAGTAATTATAATGTATAATGTATAATGTAAAAAAATGGATTGAAGATAAATAAGGGGAGAGATAGGAAGAAAGGGGAGAGACAATGAGGAAAGGAGGGGCCAAAGAAAATGTGGAGAGATAAAAGGGAAAGAGGTGATGTAGAGAGAAAAACGATAAAGATAAAAGGAGGCGGAATAAAAAGTAAAAGGGGGACCGATTAAGAAAAAATTAGGAGAGATAAACAGAAAGGAGAGGGAAGATAGACAGGCAAGATGGGGGAAAGGGTGAGGTAAAGATAAAGAGGAGGAGAAAGAAGGACAAAAGGGAGACAGAGAGAAAGAGGGGAGATAAAGAGAAAGGATAGAATATTAAGAGAACAAATAGGTTAAAATGAAAGGAGAGAGAGAAGGATAAAGAGAGAAATGGGAGAAAGTCCAAGAGAAGGGAATAAATACAGCATAGAGAAAGGAGAGACATAGAAGGAAAAAGGGAGAGATAGAAAGGAGAAATAAACAGAAAGAGTATGAGAGATAACGGAGAGAGAGATTAAGAAAAGGAAGAAATAAAGGTAAAGGGAGGGGAATGAGAATGAGAGATGGGCAGAAAGGAGATAGATAATGAGACAAGGGGATTTATAAGAAAGGGGAGAGAGTGTGTTTGTGTTTTGAAAGTGTTTATATATCAGGGCAAATATGTCCAAAGGCAAGCAAGTGTGTGTGGCTGTGAGGGCAAGTGTAAGTCAGAATGTTTGTGTGTAGGGGCAAGAGTAAATGTGCCTGGTAGGACAACCGATAATTGTGGCCTTCAAAGGCTGGAGTTACCTTCTGCCATCTGCATAAAAGTCATTTTCATGTTGATGATTCACAGATAAAAGGAACAAGGCCATTGCTCAGTTCTGGAGTTAAGTGCAGGGGGCACTGCCATAAGAAAGGCCTTGGAGAGCACCTGATATAAATATACTGTACACAATACCTTTGCCATTATATAATTGACCTGTTATTTTTGGTTGAACTCTAAGTTTTGATCTACTCCTGCACTATACCTCCTTGCATTAATGTCTCACATACCATAACTTGAATATCTGCTTTGTGCTACTTTGCATCCTAAACAGTAATTTGGGTCTTAAGCTTGGGTTTGCCCTGGATGTAAGTAACGTATGATTGGAATAAAATGGTGTACGCAGTAACTCTAATATGTACGTCTCACAAAAGGTTCATGGCTGGAACAGATATGAAGTTGTTGAGTAACCGGACCTGGTGAAGCGTCAAACCCTATGAAAAAGCCCCCTTTAATGCTGAAGACAGATATTCATAAAAACCTTCTGATATCTATGGCCTGCCATTTAATTACGTTTCTGATATCTAAACAGGCTCAGAGAACCTGCATGAGACATGTACATTTAAGTGTTTATTGATTTTCTCTCTAATTACACATTATTCTACTTAGAAAATAATTGCAAAATAAAAATGAATAAATAAAAACACTATAAACCATTGACTAGCAAACAAAACAAAGTTTCTTTGGTGAAACGGAAGCAGATATAAAAAGTTACAAAGGTTTAGGCTTTCATTCACAAATACCCAAAGGTTCACATTATATACTATACAAGTTATAATATAAATACAGAAAAAAAGTATTATGTGCACTGTAATAGTGGAAAAAGCATACAGGTCAACACTGTGGTGCATTGCTGTCAAGTACAAAAGAGGATTCCACAAGGTGCAGCAGCTAACGGAATGCATCAATCACACGATTAGGACGGATTGTTTAGAAGCCATAACTGTTTGACTTTATGGAATGGCTAGAAATGATTTATTTCAGTAGGCTACTTGCAATAAATACATGTTTCTGTTTGTCGAAGGTAACCGGAGCTCTGATAATGTGAAAATAATACATTAAATATATTTCTTTTTTTTTTAGTTTACATAAACATGTTATTCATAGGATACCTTCTTTTGGGGTTTCTTTCATTTGGGGAAGAGTTTGTAAGGAAAAATAAGTGTGCTTGGCTTATGGAACTTTTGTCATTAATCTAATTTTTGGTTCAAATAAAAACAAGAAGAGGAAATCAGTGGATAAAAAGGTGCTTATACATTTGCCAGAATTTGAGAGCAAAGGTAAATCTAGCTCATTCAGGTGGACTTTGAATTTCAGTTTTAAGCCCTAGTACACGAGGTAGAAGCAAAATGTTTAGAAGAGGCCTAAGTGGAAATGATCATATTTCCACTTCTTTTTTTTCAGTTTGTGCTTGTCTGAAAGCTATGGGGGGGAAATATCTACTATTATTACTTTTAGATTTCGTGGCCTTTTTGTTGCACTTCTGAAATAGACACTATACACCACCTTGTCATAAACAAGAGCTGATATGTTGATACCCAATGCGTGGCAACTATACATCCAATAAGTTAAATCAGTATGGCTTTTTAAATTTATTTGAGTATGCTTCACAGCTGCCGCATTTATCAATAAACATTCAATATTTTATTAAAAAAAGACCTAAAAATGATTATATGTACAAAATTATTTACCGCTTTTTTTTTTTTTATTACTTTTAGTTTTACAAAAAACTTTAAAATGCACCTGTAAGATACAACAGTTAGTGTTTTCAAAGACACTCAAAGGTCCCCAATTAGTTAAAAAAAAAAATTGCGATCTTATCAGGTGCAAATAACTTGACACAAAATCAAAGCCGACTCAGTTTTATGAATTTTTGTTGCATCTATTCAAGCAGCAGTCATGACTTCATTTAAACCTTAACATCAAAAAAATGATGTATTTTTTTTACATAATCTGATGCAAACATAGGTGCATCTGTGTCAGATCTGAGCTTGCATCAACAACCATTACAAATAAGTCCATTAATGAGCTAATAATTTAACTTTTTCGGCGTCAAAGGAGTAAACACTCTCTGGCACCAAAAAGTTTCCTATAAAAAAAAAATGACTGTTCCATTCTTCAGAATAGTGAGTTTTTTGTTAAGTGGTCATGGATGAACAGGAGAGTTATTCCTTCATTGCAGTCAACAAAGAGGCTTACTTTCAATGAACGCCCAATTATTATGTTCTACAATAAAACCGCTATTTAAATATTTGGCACACATATTTTTATGATGCACCTTTGAAAAATGTCTCTTTTCCTAATTGTTTTGTTTGATTTCCCGCCTCAGTAAACTAAAATCAGTTTTAACGAATGGTTTGACATTTCTGGTATCTAGCAATTATTAAATATGCCTGACTTTAGTTTGACTATTTCATTTTATATACAGGATTAGAAAACATATTTAAATCATCTTATTTACAAATGTCATCGGTGCTACTGGTTAGCAGTTTAAATAATAAAGTAAGCTTGTATTAATACAATAGAATGATTTGCATTGGTGACATATGCAAACTAAAATGTCTAATAGGCTGGAAATTATTATTTAGGCCTACATCTAGTTTAGTTCCCTAAAAACGACCAACATTTTAGTTCAAATTGTTCTTCAAATTGTTTTGTCATTTTTTGTTGCTTTTTTTGTATTTTTTTTTTTTTTTTTTACATGCCATTGCCCTAAAAAAAAGTCCAAGACCAGACAAACAACATCTTGTATCAAAGGCACTGTAATTAAGGACTTTGGCAGCTAAAGTGTCCGATGGTGGTTCTATGAGAGCACATTCAGCGTGGTTAGTTCTGCCAGGTCCTGCTCCAGCGATGGTAATGCTTTGGAGAATTTTGAGAAGTCCTCATCTCAGGTGGAGAAAATTTGTAGTAATATTTCTTGGAATAAGTCCTTTGGTATAAGGAAGCTGCAAATGATGAAAAATCAGGAAAAAATTTGAATAAATGAGCACATTCAATAAGTAATATCCGTAATAATTCCATGTATAATTAAAAAAAAACAGTAAAGAGAAAAATGATAGCGGGGTAAATAATGAACCAAATGTTTAATTAAGTAAGTTAGCAAAAAAAACTATTTTATTCTACTGTACAAAAGCTTAAGCTTCATTGGATGTCATTTTTCATTACTTTGTATGAAAAAAGCTAAACAAACCACAGTTGCTTCCATACTTAGTTTAAGTTGACTGTGTTCCGTAAAACAGTATGTATTTTGAGACACATATAACACAATTGCTGTCAGTCAGTCTTATTGCATGATGTTATTTCATGAGCTCACAGAACATTGAGAATGAAATATGTCATCAGATTAGACTAATGTGGAGAGGTGCAGTTACAGGAGGTTTTTGTGTGGTTTTGCTAATGATGTACTTACGTTGCATACAGGTAACCTTGGGTAGATCCCACCGTCCGTCACCTCTGCATCGAATAGTTGGCATATGACGTTGAACAAAGCCATCTTTGCAGTGATATCTGATCATGGAATTTATCTCATATCGGGGTTTCATTTTTCCAAATGTCTTTGCATTTTCTACCACAGGTGGCTGCCCACAAGCAACTAAAACACAATAAGCAACAAAAGGAATATTGTTAAGGTAATGTGACTTGTATTTGGATGACGAAATACATCCAAACAGTATATTGTATAGAAATAATCATATATAATGTGGTTATTAAGGAAATTATTCATTGATAAATTTAGTCTTCTCGGTTAATCTCCCTATATAAAGGTTTTTAATAATCAGATAAATGAGAATGCAGGTTTCTTATAACTTAAAAAATATTTTTTGCTTGCAAATGCTGATTATTATTTTTTTTTATCATTTTCTCCTCTAAAAGTTTATTCTGTTTACTAGCTACCACTCTTATTTTAATATTCTTGTATAGAAAAATACTTAAACATTAAACAGATAATATCATCAAGCTATCTGCTAGCGTATTTCTGTCTCGTAACTTGTCAAAGAGAGGAAGATATTAATTATAAACATTCTTATTTCTCATAAATCTTTCCCTATTGTACAAAGAGTATCTTTTTCCAAAGACTGGAACATATGAGAGGAATAGCTGTACCTGTTCCTTTCTTGCAGGTGTATGTAAGGTGATAATTGCAGGGTACATCATTCCACTGTCCATTTTCGTGCCAAATAATGACTACGCAGTCTTCTCCAGCAGAAAAGAAACTGTCCGGCTGGTTTGGTCTCCAGTTTTCATATTGCTGCAGAATAAAAGAAGACAATTGTGGTTCATATTTCTTATATTTTTTTCATTCATGTGTTTTAAAATCTTGCAATAAAGGAATGACTTATAACCACATTTGCATCAAATATTTATTTATTTATTTACATCTAATAAATTGCTATCTTGTTTAGCCTTCCTATTCTGTTTCAGTAACTTCTTACCACTGCTACCTACTCTTTTTTTCAGTATTCCTCTTCCTACCATCGCCATTTTTCTCCCAAGTGTATATCCCTATAAATCATTTGGTTTAGACCCTGTTGCTATACTTTGATGCCAGTGACAGAATAGGTGATTCTTTATAAAATATATGTATATAATTTGATGTTGTAGTATTCCAGAGAAGTATTCATATGTATGGAAAAATAAAGACTTTTTAAAAACTATGATACAGTTGTGCAATATGCAAATTAGAGAATGTAAGGTGGTATTTGTAAAATAATGTGTTTAAATAAACAACTGTTATGTTCATTCTTATTACATGTTTTATTCATGTAGAAATGTACTCTAGACCAGTCGGTGACTGTATTGAAATGTAAATGTTATCATGTATGTTGATAGTGGTTATGTCTGTAGTTAAGCAAAAATCTTCTACAGGCTCCCTATAGCTTTTCTTTTATTTGAGAGTCTTCATTTATTTGTTTTTACTATTTATGGTCATAGATTAGAGATTTTGTTTTGCTTAGAATGTTTGTCTCCATGAGTGGCATTCTATTACATCACCAAACACCTTTATCTTAGCTTTAGTGCTTTGGTTTTTCTCAAGGTTAAAGCCAAAAGCCTTTAACACACACACACAAAAAAATGGAGTTGTATTTTTATCTTCCATTAGCACCTTGGCAGCCTTCCCAATAAAATATTTTATCATGATTTCAAAGAAAAGCAATGCAAATATAGGATTTTTCACAGTTTCATGCTTTAGTGGACAGACTCGTATTAGCAATTCAAGTTTCATATATGTATAATATTTTATGCTCCACAAAATCTTTAATATAAAAATAAATTATGATGGCTTGAAAACAGATTTTTTTTCAACATGCTTATTGCCTGTCTGCTGGCAAGCACAATAATGAACTGATTCCTTACGGAATTGTGACCAATTAGATAAAACGGCTCCAACCTAATTTGGTTCAAGTTTTCCAAAACTGTTGTGTTAATATGCACAATGTTAGTGAGTTTATTTCTGTGCAAGGGTTATTTTTACATGGTCATTATATGACATTAATTACCCAGGATCTTTTACAGAACAGACCGTTCAACGTCAAATTATAGTCTAAGAAGTAATTTCAATTTGTACCCTATAAGAAATTTTTTTGTGTTTTTTTTCCCATGATAAAAACACATGTCTTATATTCAGAATACTGCTAAATACTTAGTCAATGTTTAATATTTAAGAAATATCTTAAATATATCAGACTGGACAAAGTCTCAGTGGAAACAGCGTGATGTAAGTCTACTGAAATACTTCTGATGCAGCATTTTTATTTTTATGGGTCAAGCTATTTCAACTTTTTAAATGTCAGCTGACAAGCCTATTTCATCAAACAGTTCAAAAATGTAATATTGAACTGTTTCTGTTCTTTTATCTGAAGCGTATGCAATATTATGTAGCATTCTTTGCATTTATTGTTAGAGATGAGATGTCAGGTTGATGAAAGGATCGATTGAATACTGGGAGATTTCCAAGAACTATGAGGCTTGGTCATAATTGTCCTTGAAAGTACTTTATAATACTGCAGATTAAAAGACACAAAGCCTAAGCAATAGAAAGTATGTATCAGCATAAAAGAAGAAACAAAACTGAAATGAAAATCTTAACCTTAACAAATGTAGCCATAATTACCTTCATACCTCTAGGACAGGGGTGTCCAACCTGTGGCCCTCCAGCTGCTGCAGGACTACATCTCCCATACTCCTCCGCCAGCCCCTTAGCTGAAAGAGCATTATGGGAGATGTAGTCCTGCAGCAGCTGGAGGGCCGCAGGTTGGACACCCCTGCTCTTGGAGACCTTGTGCAATTTAAAAAATATAAGCAGTCTTAAATTTCTTGAAGCCAACAGCTGATGCACAGAAACGCAATAACACTCCATGGGGTCTTAGAAAAGGTACGAAGGCTGGGCCCAATAGCTTTAAATGTGGGACTATTTATCTTTTAGTTTCTGCTTGATGGGTTGGAGTGGAGTGACAACAGAACTCTAACTTAAAAGAACCTGCTAGAGTGATCTGTTCAGGCCCTTAACAATAGTGTCAACCTTCAGACAACCATTAAGAAATATCTACATGACCAGGCCTCACCAAAGCATGATTTTTGACCACAGCTGTGGACTAGCATCACTGTACATGTAGGTCGACCCCCGGTGAGCTATGCTGTTCTTTGTCCGGTTACATGTATTTCATGTATATTTTGTGATAACATTACCAATAAATACTGAACGATTATTAACCTTCTTCTATATAAGGATGCAAGTGTTGTTACAACAGTATACATTTAGTAAAGAGGATACCTTTATTGGCTAACTGAATCATAATCGATAGCGAGCATTCAAGACTATCTAGGTCTCTTCTCCAGGCAAATTGTCAGAAGAAGACACCCAGACAGCCTTGAAAGCTTCATTGTACTTTAGTTAGCCAATAAAGGTTCCATCTTTATGAATTTTGCCCTCTCTCATTTAAGGCTAACAGGGAACAACTCTAACTGTATACATAAAAGACAAACTGGTACAGAAAACAGGTATGGACTGGCATCTTTCAGACTGGGAAGTAACAATCCCTAAATATTTTGCGATTAAAGAGGACCCATTGTTGCTGTAAGGAATTAAGAAAGTTATAGCAACAAAGGTGACAAATACCTTCCCCTATGTCCTTTGTCTGATAGAATTGTGCAATGTTTTTTTGTCCAAAGGGAATTAAGTTCCACCAGGTTCCCCCAGGTGTATGTGACCCCTTCTTTTTTAGGACGCCTGATAATATCTTACTTTACTTTCAATTGGCACGCATGTGGAACATTAATAATGCCAAGTAATTACACGAGACATTAAACTATACTTTATTTCCAAAGATAAGAAAATAATCATGTATTCTCATGTACTTTGGAAAGAAAAACATACAATATATTCCAAGGCATCTACAAATAAAAACCATAGGTATCTTTTTTAAGTGTGTCATGGTTTTAAGTGTGATGGTTTAAAGAGATGTGCATTTAAATATCACATTTATATTAAAGCTAATACTACTGGTATTTTTATTGTTAAACAGGCATTCATTTTAAAACAGGGAAACTAGATTCTAAAGGGGGCCTTTAATCACACATCCTTTCCTTATCGTCCTAAGGTTTATACGCTACTGTATGCCTAATCACTTAAATAGTGTGATGTTCTTTTGATGATTTCCTTTTTCACTAGACGAGCCAGACTAACCGTTTACATGAATGTACATCTTCAGTTCGCAATGTTATAGTTTGTATATGGTCTCAATTCTTTTAGGTCGCATTCCAGGTCTCTACTGCCACCTACAGTCTAAACTTAGTATATATGCAATTCTACCCAAACGGAATATTAATACATACAGTAAGATCAATACACATTCTACTGGGGAAAAAATGAGAAGGGGTGATACCTACGAATGTTAAATGTCTAGAAGACAAAAGCACCAAACGACTTATATTTCTACACCTTGCAAAATGATCACAGATGGGCACATTTTGCACCTCAGGTATTATAAATGATAAATTACATTATGGTATTGATGGCAGAAAGTCATAAGAGTTGCAGTCAGCAGGAACTGGTGTTACAGTTTGTGTCGCAGTCATTATGAGTATTTATGATGAAAGTTCTAGAGGATAATCTATCAATGCCAACATATATTGCAATATTTAGAAACTGTATTCTAGATGTTATTCGTTAAATAAAGGCCGATCCCAGTATTGTGGTACCTAGAACGCAGATAATTCACATCAGAGAATAAGGGAATAAACTTAAAGTATCACGATATGGAGATAAAAAGAGAGGTGTTTGGTTTTTTTAATTGTTCCTGGTGCATACTGCACTTCAGAGCTGTTCTTTTAAACAAAGCACATAGCCTTTTATATGCCTATAGTCTCAGGTGATTCTACAACCCTACAACACCATCTGCTGGGTACTTGAATATTCTTAACCACGCTTTAAATGCTTCTGTAACCATACATGGACACAGAAACTGACATATAGCTCATTCTCGTTAAAATTCTGTGCAAATCTAGTAAAATGCTTATGTGGGACATCACAAAGGACTAGATTACACCTTGACACATCCATCACTCATGTATTTCATTACATATATTAGATACTGTATTGAGATAAATTGCCATTATTTTCTTTCACATACGTTAACTAGATTTGACTTTAACATTACAACTTGAGTTTGGCACAAAGAACTGTACAAAAAACTGAAGAAGTAATAGCCAATGACAGCTAAGGCCAGACTGGGCTTTCCACTGTAAAGGTCTATTTGTATAGCCTGTATGCCACGGGTAAACGATCACTAATGAGTTGAATTCTCGGGTAGACACTTTGCATCCTTTTATGTATATGTAATCATTTATGCACTTTAATATAATAATGACAAACAACATGCTCTTTTTCTTTGTTTTGGTTATGAAATAATCTTAAAAACCCCAATTGTTTCCTAGAATCTATTAACCAATGTTACCATGGTTTTTATTTCTGGCACATACAAATGCCAGACTCTCAAAAATATAAATACGTTCTATGAATAATCTATAGAAATCTAAAATAGTTAATAAAGCTTAATATAGATACAACATTGGGTTGTGCAGACAGACATATTCTATATCAAATATATTTTCGAATGTTGTATTATTCTAGTGATTCCCGGTTATCGCATGTCCAAAACCCTTATGAATTTAGGGAAAGTTAACTTACTCCCGGTCATCTGTGCAACTTGCAAAAAATGCTTCATGTGCTTCAGTTTTTGGAAACTTGGCACATTTCCTTTTGTTGGTTGGCCTCTCAGATGTTTTACTGAATACCCATAGATGGAATTATTCATTTTGGGCTATTTGTGAGCCAACTATTCTCAGAGAATACACCATAATTCCACTGCAAGAAAGTTTCCATTGCATTTTTAATCTCAGGGTTCAGGGGGTGTTCTTGAGCCAGCATTCCATACATTAGTCTAATGTCATCAATGTCCATGACAAGGTAAGTGGAACCATTAGTGCATAAAGGGCAAGTATCAAAATGTCCACTATAATGCCTGATAATGCCTACCGCTGGCCATTACAGCTCTCTTTGAAGTAGTTAGAGCAACAGATGACAAACTAAATCCCTCTTAAATAAGCCAGCAGAAGCTTACATATATAATGGGCGCTAGAGAATACATGATGCTTCTTATCTGGGCTTCCATTTCTTTAGGACCATTCCAATATGCTCATGTGACCATTTGCAAAGCAAATGGGTTAATTTCCGGGTATTTTGAACAATCTTACATATCTTATTTTTGCTAGAAAGGTTATATAGGTGGGAAAGCACTTAGAATAAGGTGAATGCTTTTCTGACATTTAAGACACGGTAAGCAACAGTATTTACAACAACAAAAAAACGTAAAGTAAACAAAAATGTCCACTATAGTTATGGTAGCTTGTGGGGCTTTTTTTTTACGCTACACTGAATTCCTTGACTTTGGGATTTTGAGAGTTTTATAGAAATAGGACATCAATCATACTGGAGTTGAAATTAAAATGTCTTATAAAGCAACTATCTTTAATGGAGAGGGAATTTAAACAGAATTACTCATTTAAACACTGCAGGAATGTAAAGCAATAACATAACTAGAAATAATACTACATATAAATGATAGATGTTTTGAATATGTGTGCCTAATGATCTCAGACTAGACATTGTGTTTTAAGCAATGTCTTAAGCATGCCTCATTTTTGCCTAGCCATTAGTAAGAATGAATACTATATATATATATATCTATATATATATATTGGGTAAAATGGTATAGGAAAGTCTGAGTTTTTCTAACAATTAACGTAATACACTTTAAAATGTTAAAATGTTGCTTGTATTAAATATTGAATTATGTTTCTTATTGTAGTGGCTAAAACTGCAACAAAGACATTAATATGGTTTTTGTATTTGATACATTTATAGTAAACACTGAATAAAGTATTAATGTACAAACATGCATATATGTACAGAAGAAATATATCTGTACAAAGAATGATATATAATGTATTTATTGTTCACATAATGCAATTCTGCCACTTGGTGGCGATGTGTAATCAGTCCTGGACCTTTCTGCTTTTACTTAATACTTAAATATACATTCAAATTGACTTTATTCCAGACTTTTGAAATTGATATTAAACATAACAAAGCTGTTGCTGTAATTCGAATGGAAATACTGTTTATTAGGGCTTTGTTTGACCTTAATAATGCATTTCCGCATTTCCCATAATGATGGGTTTATTATATCTTCCGGTAAATAAAACAAAATAAATGAAACAATATTTGAATAATTTAGGAAATAAACATTCTCTTAATCCCTCAGCCAATGTAGCTGCCACTAAATTGAATTATGAAAAACATCCCTTGTACATATGAGCAATGAATAATACGCAATTGTTTCCCCCAATTATTTAATTATTGTAATTATATTATTTTAAAAAAAATCCTTTTGTAACATTGAATGTTTGTTGTAATTTAGCTTTGTTGCTTTTGTTGCCATATGCATAATAATAAATAATGATATATATATATATATATATATATATATACACACACACACAAGTAAAGAGAATTTTATTTCTAGTCCCTATTTTTTTCTCTGTTATCTCTGTATACTTTCACTCCTATGCTGAAAAAAGAGCTATTAATCAATTATTAATTATAATGAATTAAAGGTTTTGCTAAGCTCTGATCTCATCTTACAGTGAAGCTGTCCACACGCTTCCTTCCTATAAGCATTTGCAAAGCCATAGACAATGTAGTTAAAGACAATAACCAGTGCTCTGATATGGGGCTAATCTTGAGTTCAATGCTATATACAGTGCCAATTATCAACAGCTTTTTTCCAAAGAATATGAATAGCTTTCAATCAGACAGGGTGTGATCTATTAAACTGACATATCTTGCGTACATACTTAATGGCAAGAGATCATTTCTTTCTATGAAATTGCACATCCATCCACATTCCAACACAGAACAGAAGGTCTGTTTGCACAAAGCATGTATGCTGAAGTATATATATATATATATATATATATATATATATATATATATATGTCCTTGGATACAGTTACATGTGAGGCTTTGGGCAGGACAGAAGTATCTGTTGTATGGTGATGTTGAGAGCTGTAGCTAGGAAAATAATTAAACTGACATATTTCCAAACCTCAGCGGTGTCTTTCCCAAATATCTAGAATTTCGTTTCTAAGTGAGTCTGACAATGGCAAGCTGCCTGAGCTTATTACGAGTTCTAAACTCTAAACTGTGCCGTCCAATCCTTTGGAAGGGTGCAATGGATTTTGGCTGCCGGCATCGTGTATGCTGGCACTTTGCTGTTTGTATCCAAAGCTCTGTAAAAGTCTAGGATAATTACATAATCAGGATAAGCAATGTCGTTTGTTTACGGAAAAGTGGCACTTGGCTTCGCAGCACCTCTAACCCGCAGTACAGATTAAGTGATCTCACTGAAACTTTTATGGCGTTTCTCCTGAGGTTTTCCAGCTGGGATATTGTCTGTTTTACCAATATATGCTTATAAAACTATCCTGCCATACAGCAAGAGAACAAATCGATGGTCAGGCCAATAAGAAGCATTGGATTTCTGCCTTTTTGGAATTTCATTAGCAACATATATTTTTGGGTCATACCAACTGCATGGTAGGTAATTAAATTGCATCCAATTATTTTTAATGTACCAAATTTGGAAGCGTCCTGCGTCCTCGAGGGATGCAAGATGTCTACAGCATAAGATATAAGATAATACTCACTATAGAAGGAGGGAAGTTTACTTCAAAGGAGAAATGTTAGAACAAGAGGTTATAATTTAAACCAAGAGGGTGGTGCATGGGTGAAACACCCACTGAACAAAAGTGGTAGAAGCTAATACAGCCAGGGAAGTTAAACATACATTAGACTGAATGGTTTATGGCTATCCTTAATTCTAAGACCAAGGACTGATTATGGCCTGAGTCTTAATATTAGGAAAAATGGGCAGATTAGATGGACTGCATGGTTCTTATCTACCATCAAATTCTATATTTGATTTTATTTTAAAGATGTTCATTCGACGTATTAGAAAGTCAGAGGATCAAATGCTTAGATGTAACGTTAAAACATAGCAGCAGCACTTGTAGATATGATACATAGCCTTCCAGCTGAATGAATATATTCTTTTACACAACCAGCAAATTCTATATTTCTGTGTTTAAAACTGGGAAAAACAAAAAAAGCCAATATTCCATACATAAACGTGAACTTTGCCAATTAATTAACCAGGTACCTAACTATACAAAACTTGCCATGTACATCCACTACTACTAGAGTACTAGAATGTATTTATTGAAGCATGAACATGATCATTTTGAAATCGTGCGACATCTTATCTGAAAATGTATCCATAAAATGAACTTACCAGTGTACTTCCATCAGACCAGCGGAAATCTTGTTCAAACATCTTATCATTAAGTCCAATCCACTGATAATCATGACCCAATCCTTTTTTTTAAAAGAAAGCAGGAAGAATAGTGTAAGAAGAAGAAACCCGAAAGAAAGTTATTTTCAAGAAATGTGTCAACAACTTACGATTGACAAACGTCTGTTCGTCTTGTGACAGGATACTTGTCAGGTGTCCTCCCTGGACCCGGCATTCTCTCTCAGCAGCATCCCAGGACCGCCGATGGGCAAAGTACTTGTAGCAATGCCCTTGGAACTTGTGCCAGCCATAATCACAAACTTCAGCATCTACAACAATAACACATTCATAACGCGGGGGTTACAATGGATATTGGCAATAATAAAAGATTCATAAGCCTTCATTTTTTTATTTAAAGTAAAAAAGGTCAAACATGTATTCTACGTTCCAAACTATTGTTATTGGGGTATATTTCCATCACTCCATGAGGTCCACCTACCCACTCATCCCTTCTCTCAGTAAAACATAGCTGTGTGTTGTAACTCCCAACATAATATGTTTTCTAGTCGATCATACAGTCTAGGCTTGATTTGTAAAGCAAATGTAAATCGATTTTGTTTAATATGGAAAGTAGCCTGGTAAGTTACGCAATAATTTAGAAGTAGCAAAAAAATCCCTATTGTGGTCATTTAACCCAATCAGCAAAAATGCTGGTTAAGTTATGACCTTGTATTGGCCAGATATTATATATAATATATAGATATATATATAATATTTTATGTACAGAATGAATTACATTCACGTAGCGAGAACCCCCCACCAACGCACGCAGTTTTGCTTGGTGATGGTAGTCTCCTCACTTAGATGTGTGGAAGATCGGGTATAGCAGTCACAACTCCTACTACACATATGTTCTAATTCTGGAAACAGCTGTCACCTAGTTGGACTACTTCATGCTTCATGTCATCCATCACAACAGCCTGTCGAAAGCAGAGTACAACTGTCTTTTCTAGTGTTCAAATTAGCAGCGAGAAAAAACCTAAAAAAGGTACTTTTCAGAAGGAGAAGTGCCTTTAATTTATTTATATTTACTTTTTTCTTTGTAGATGATGAATGGCTTAAACCGTACCATTTTGCTAATGCGGCAGTTAAATAAGCAAGCGCAGCTCCGTTGTGGAAGCTTCTGCAGTATGGAAAGTTTTGCAAACACACAAAATAAAATCTGAAAAACCTTGTTATAAGCAACATTTCACGTCTTAATTAAAATGCTACGTAATCAAGTTTTGTTTTTTAATTTGCAACATATTTTGTAGTGGACATTTTAACTGCTATATCATAAATTAATTGATAATATGTAAAAACATATGAACAAACCTAGTGGTAGTTGAAGAAATTGGTCATAATAAGTATACAGAACAATACATTTTTAACGTATTAGCTCACGGCAGAGCTTTCTAGGTGTGAGAACATTTCAGAAAGTTACAGCACAGGCTGCTATATGTGAAATACAGATTTGACAAACTTAAAAAGTTATAAAAACTAATCTGAGCAGAAACCCACACCCATCCTGTGGTACGACGTGGTACATGTGCAGTCCCCTTGGCCGTTCTTTAAGTCCATTACATTTAAGACTGACGAGGCAAAATTTAGTCTCCTGCCAGACAAATGTGTCTACATTACTAATACGGTTTTATTTTGTCTGGCAGAATGGAAATTTGGCTGTGGATACTTTTTCCCCAGTTCCCAAACCACTGCAGAGCCCTCGGCTAAGGAAATAAAAATGAGATCCAGAAAAGAAGACCAAAACGTGTTACAGAGAGATAGGTAGGAAACTTTTTAACCACTTCAGGAAGCAAACCGCCACCTCAAAAAGGGCATATTGACGATTACTTAGTGCAGAGGTGACAAATGGCATTTTTTATGATATAAGATAGTAGGAAATGTGTGTGACCAAAAATCTATTGGGATGAATGCTTACAAAAACAACTTAGGTTTTGATTAGAATTATAACGTGATTTTCCAGTTATATTAATTTACTGTACATAGTGATAGGCCAATGACATCACTGGTTAGGTTCCCATATGAGATATGTTGAAATCCCAGTTTCAGGATGAGGTCAATACATTACAAAGAGTGTTTATTGTTGGATTATATATTATTGGGATAGAAAGTAAGATTAATCTGAAAAATGTGGTATGATTTTAGCTATTTTGGAATCTTAAAGGGCATTGGGAATGGTATGAAATCACAAAGAGACGAGACTAAAACTACATTGGGTCTGTATAGCACCACCCTGTGTTGCTCCTTATAGCCAACTGCATGACCCAAAATTTGTTTGAGTTTGAAAATCCCCCTAATATATAATATATATAGCATTTTTTATAACGACAACACATATATTATGTTTGATGAGACATCAATATAAAAATCTGGAGTTCCAGGGGTAATTTGCTTCGATGGTAAGTAAAGGAAACTATAATACAAGTTTGAGTGTTATTTGAATATATTGCCATATAGTTTGTCCATACCTTGCTCACAAAGTGATCCAGTGTAGCTGGGGAGACAGATACATTTGAAGCTGTTTATGCCATCCACACATGCTGCTCCATTTCTACAAGGATTTGCCTGGCATTCATCTATGTCTGTGTACAAAAAGAATTAATAACATAATAATTACTTTATTGAAATTCCAAACTAATTATGAGGGCTGTTTTAATCTAAAAAAAGGTCTTACGAAACGCATTAACATTCCCAGGAACTCCTGGGTTTCACTTCGAGTCTCCGGTTAAAGCTCTGCTTCCCCAGGTCTGGAGGCCACTTTCTCTTGGTAGGGGGAGCTCTGACTCCTCACCCACTAACCCTCCCCACTCTCAGGTGATTTAAGGCTATCATGATAACCATGCCCTCATGTTTAGTCACATTAACCCCTTCACCCACTCCCTCTCTCACTACGAGCTAAGTTAGGGCTCTCTGTGGCTAGCCTGCCTCCACGCAAAGCAAGCCATACAGTGTATAGCTGAAGAACTCAACCGTCATTCAACACCTGAAATGCAAGTATATTTATCTAATCAAATCTTTGTTTAGCATGAGTACGTGGTATTTTTAATGGACATGGGTCTCCGATTCTTGAAGTTATTGAGGATACAATGACTGTGGTATAATAACAATACTCCATTTCCATTCTACAAATCATTTTGTTATTTACCAATTTCACATAGCTCTCCAGTGTAGCCAGGCATACATGTGCATACAAAAGACGAGCCACCCCGAGAGTAACACGTCCCACCCTGTTGGCAGGGATTCACTTTGCATGGGTCTTGAGCTAAGTTGAAACAAAAAAAAAAGGAAAAAAAATATAACATTTGGTTTGTAAGGTCAAACAAATGGCTATTATTTACCCAACGCTAATATAAAACATTATTTAAGCACAAGCTATGCCACAAATTGATTTCATATAAAAATATCTGGCACAAATGACTTACACAATGTATTCATTTTTTTCATAACATGGCAATTATTACTTCCAAAGACCAGAAATGTAAAACATTAAGTTAAAGGTGACTTAGACTATTAATATTTTTCTGGCAAAGAATGAAATAATTTTATATTCAGGGTCATATTTATTAAAGAAAGGGAGCACTGGGTCTTGTATGCATGCCAAAACCCTATTTGTCATGTATCTTATATACATGGTTAGGTTGTTAGATTGCCTAAACTATAATTTGGATAGGAAAAAGGAAAATATGTTTCCAGTTTGATAGTGTTCATATAGTGAAGTATAGTAAACAATAAAAAAACAAGCACACAAATGATGAATGCAGATGATACAGCTTGTTAGCAAAAGGTTAGTGTTAGAAAAAGTAGATATTAAGTATTAAGCAATCACTGAAGCAAAGGAGGTACACAAATTATGATTGTGAATGATGGTGGTATAACAGTCATGTTAGAGTCTTACTTGTTATATGAAGTTCAGTCCCTTCAACATTATTACTTGTTGAAATGTGGATGTCAGTTTCGTGGGTCACTGCTGCAGCATCAGGCAGAGATGTGACAACTTCGCCTGCAAGGCCTTCTACTGTTATAAGATCTGAAGGCTCTATGTCGCTTTTAACAGTTCTCTCAGCAGTGTTATAAGTCACGGTTGATAATTCTTTCTGCACAACTAAAACTGTTTGTGTATCAACTTTTTCATATGATGGTTTACCAGAAGCAGTTAATGAATGTTCAGGCTTGTATCCAGAAGGTGTTTCTGTGATTGATTTCTCACTTGAGGTGGAGTAAATCAAAAGTAATGGATCATCTGTAAAGGTGTCCTGTGCATCTGGTTCCAAACCTGGTTCTTCAGTGGTTGGTATGTGTTCAAAGATAGCAGATGTAATAGATTCTGGTGTGGATAGAGAAGCGGGGGTGGAATCAAGTATGGGATCTTTGTCAGTGTCACTTGATTCTGTAACTTCATCTTCTGATCCTATTGAAGCTCCCTCAGAAACATCAGCTTTTCTATCAGTATGGTCTAAGGGAGATTCAGAAGTATCTAAGGACTCTACGCCGTCTGGTTTGTAAGTAATTGTAGCGTCTGCATTAACTTCCTGTTCTGAGACAACGTGATCAGTTCCCGAACCAGCAGATGGCAAAGTACTTGGAATTATCAATCCAGTATGATCAGATGCCCCATTCACAAGTATAACAGTCACAGGAGACTTTTGATCAATGCTAGTAGACTCATCAGTATAGGTAGCTATGCTTGGTCTGCTTGTGCTTTCAGCGTCTACCTCTGATGCGTCCTGGCTAGTAGTTTCATCCACTGTATAGGTTTCCTTTGTTAGGTCACTTGGTGTTTCTGTGGTTTTCTCAGTTATGACTTTGGAACTAACTGAAGGTGTAGGCGAGCCATCTGTATCAGATTCCTGTGTAAGTAAGGAAGGCCTAGTTGTAAATAGCTTGGCCTCAGCTTGGTCAGTTGTAGTTATCTTATGTGAGGTTATACTCTGAGAGGTGCTGGTTAATTCAATTTTTTTAGCCTCAATAGAGAAAGCAACATGAGTAGACTGGTATTTGTCAGCTGACTCCGATGTTACAACTAAGATTTCATCATCTGCTTTAGTAGGACTGTCAATATCTATTATATTTGTTGCTTCAGATGTGCTTTCTGTCCCAGGTAATTCAATAATTGCTATGTCAGTGGTTGCTGCTTCATCAAGTTCTTTGTCAAAAATAGACACCGTTTTGATGGTTGTCTTTTCCATAGCAATCTTTCGGGTTGTTAAATCATATTTGATGCCATCAGTTGAAACCTCAGTTGGCACAGTGGTCGATATAGATTTCAATTCTTTCTCTGTCGCAACAGGTAACACAGAAGTAGTAGCTCTTTGAATAATTTCAGGAGAGAGAGATTGTTTAGTGGTGAGATCACGATCGGAAATTATATCTATGCCAGAGCCCTCAACTGAACTTTGGATTTCTTCAGTGGAAGCTGTTGTAAGTTCTTTTTTAATGAAAGCACTGGTAGTATCAACTGAGGTATCATGGACACCACTAATACTTGCGCTAGTTGGGATAACTTCTGATGAACCCTGAGTGAAAACCATGTCACTTACAAATGGCTGGGTTTCAGGCGCTAAGGTACTATCTTCTGTCACCTTTAATAATTTAACATCACTGTCTGTTACAGACAATGTAACCAAATCAATTTCTGCCTCTTGCTTAGCACTCACAGTTACAGAATCCACAGTTTTCTCTGTTCCTGTGTATTTCTCCTGCGATGGAGTAACTGAGTCACTTGAAGGTATAGAAACTGAAGATGAAGTTGTAGTCACGACAGAATCATCAGGCTCCCCAGAACCTTGCCCTGAAAAGAACTCAGTTACAAGATCTCTTTCATCAGTTTGTGTTGTGGGCTCTGTTGTATAAATATCTACTTTGTCAGAATCTGTGGTTTTGTGTGTGCCTTCTGTAACAAAAGCAAGTGTTCCACTTTCCTTTTCTTCACCTGTTTGTGTAAAGTCTTCAGCAGGAATTGTTTGGGGTTCACCAGAACTGAGCTCTGTTTGATATGTGGTAGGTATAAAAACGATTGTGGTTTTAATTTTTGAATCTACACTTAATGTCTGCGACATCTCTGTAGTATCAGCTTCAACTAAGTGTTTGGGACCAGATGTGCTAGTGCTTTCTTCCACTGCTTCAAGAGTAGGTTTAGTAGGCTCTGTATGAATTTGCTCCACTTTTTCAGAAGCTTCTGCAAAAGCTGTGGATTCGATTTCAGCAAACGTATCCCCAGATCCTTCTTCTGAGGCAGGTGTTTTCTTTGTGGAAAATAATTGTTCTGAATCTTGAGGCGCAGTTGTGCTAGCTCTTAAACCTAGACTTGTCAAATCTTTCTCTACTGTTGATGACCCAATATCTTCTTTAATTGTTGCACTTGATTTGTAATCCAAAATAAACTCTGTGGCTAATGTTGAAGTGCTAGTTTCCCTGGGTTCAGTCTCCACCCATGTGCTACTAATAGTGCTTTCTTCCATAACATCTAATGAAGGTGTTTTTCCTGTACCAATTAAGTATTCATTTTCATCCTCTACATTTAAAGGAGAACTTGTAACAACTTTAATTTGTGCTAATTCTTCTGCACGAGTTTTTATTTCTTGTTGAGGTATTTCAGATGCACTTGTGTGAAAGCTAATCTTCGGTTCTACTGTTGCAGATTCCTTGGTGAAACTGTCCACATCACTAGCAATTTCAACTTTTCCTGCAGTTGGGGAGCTTATTTCCTCACTTGATTCTTCAGTGTGTGTTTTGGTTACTAAAGCTGGAGTCACAGTAGAATAATCTACAGAAACCTTTATTTCTGGGGACAGTGTGATAAACTCCTCACTTGATTCCTCAGCCTTTACCACAGTTGTAAAGGCTGGGGCTATGGTAGAATAATCTACAGAAAGCTTTTCTTCTTCCCCCGAACCTTCAGTCATCAATGGTAAACCAATACTACTCAGTTTTGCAGGTTCTACTGTAAAATCTTCTGTGCTTGTTCTTTCTGTTATAACATCAGATGTTTTTGTCTCAGTTATAGAAACCGCAGCTGCTTCTATGGTAGAAGGGGTTTCTGCTTTGACTGTTCCATGTTCAACAGAATCTTCAAATATACCTGTTGTTTCTGTGGTTCTAATATCAGTACTTGCCGTAGGTGTCATAATCTTTACTGTTGTTGCAGCAATACTTGATACTGGGGTAGAAACCAAGTGATCAGTGACTAATTCATCTAGATCTCCTGAGCCCTGGTCAGTAGAAACTTGTTCGGTGCTGATGAGTTTTTGAAGTGGAAGCTTAGTAGTGGTTTCTGTTGCAATGATGGTTTGTACTGATGTGACAACATCTGCCTCTAGATCAGTTGTTGTGATTTCTGCATCCACACTTTTGGTATGGTCAATGAATGGGAAACTTGTGCTTATAGGTTCTCTTTCCTCTGATCTTGTGTGAATGCTTGGTGTTAGTGTCTTAATCAATGATTCTTGAAACAAGTCATCTTTTTCTCCAGAACCTTCATCAGTGAATATAGAATCAGTGATCATGAGTTCTTGTGGTGGAGTATCTGTAATTGATTCAGTAGAGCTTATGGGTTGTGTTGAAATACCATCTGTTTTCTTTGAAATGTCTATATCCACAGTTTTAGTGAGGTAAATAGTTGGGAGAGTTGCGTTTTCCTCTGATTTTGCTTCGAGACTTGGCGTAGGTATCTTGATCAAAGGTTCTTCAAACAAATCTGCATTATCTCCTGATCCTTGATCAACTAGGAAGGAATCAGTGACAATGAGTTTTTGTGGTAGAGTGTCTGTAATGGGTTCTGTAGAGCTTACATATTGTATTGTGGTGGCATCTGTTGCTTCTAGTTCAACTTGTGAGGTTTTTACATCCACGCTCTCAGTATGGTCAGCAGCTGGGAGAGTTGTACTTAGAATTTCACTTTCCATTGATTTAGTTTCAACACTTGGCACAAGTGTTTTGCTCAAAATGTCTACAACTAAATCTTCCTGTACTGTGAGTAAGGAATAATTGACAGTGGGCTTTTGAGTTATACTTTCTGAAATGGGTTCTGTTGGGCTAATAGATTTAGATGAGGTAGAATCTGTTGCTTTCAGATCATCGCTTGCGGTTACAACATCCACATCATCAGCACGGTCAGAAGTTGGAAGAGATCTACTTACAGATTCAACTTCTTCTGATTTTATTTCAACACTTGTCACAGGTGTCTTGATTGAGGATTCTGTGAATAGGCCTTCTGGTTCTCCTGAACCTTCATCAGTAGGAAGGATATCAGTGCTAATGATTGGTTGGGAGGGAGTTTCTGTAGGACTTACGTATTGTTTAGTGATGGAATCTGTGGTTTTAAACGTAGATGCAGAAATTGTGGTTGGCAGAACAGTGCTTATGTGGTCACTTTTTGTTTCATCACTTGGTATAGTTTTAATCACAAAATCTATGAAAGGTTTTTCATGATCCCCTGAGCCTTCATCTATAAGTGGTGAGTCAGTGCTGATTATGTCCTCAGCTTCAGTAAAATGCTCTGTAGAGCTAGGGGGTTGAGTTGTATCAGTTACAGTTGCCTGTGTTCCGAATTTGTGTCTTCCTTTGCCAACAGCCACTTTGGAAGTTAATATATAATCTTCCTTGCTGGTACTTTCTGCTACAATAGTTGGGAGAGTTGCGCTTTCCTCTGATATTGCTTCAAGACTTGGTGTAGGTGTCTTGATCAACGGTTCTTCAAACAAATCTGCATTATCTCCTGATCCTTGATCAACTAGGAAGGAATCAGTGACAATGAGTTTTTGTGGTAGAGTGTCTGTAATGGGTTCTGTAGAGCTTACATATTGTATTGTGGTGGCATCTGTTGCTTCTAGTTCAACTTTTGAGGTTTTTACATCCACGCTCTCAGTATGGTCAGCAGCTGGGAGAGTTGTACTTAGAATTTCACTTTCCATTGATTTAGTTTCAACACTTGGCACAAGTGTTTTGCTCAAAATGTCTACACCTAAATCTTCCTGTACTGTGAGTAAGGAATAATTGACAGTGGGTTTTTGAGTTATAATTTCTATAATGGGTTCTGTTGAGCTAATAGATTTAGATGAGGTAGAATCTGTTGCTTTCAGATCATCGCTTGCGGTTACAACATCATCAGCACGGTCAGAAGTTGGAAGAGATCTACTTACAGATTCAACTTCTTCTGATTTTATTTCAACACTTGTCACAGGTGTCTTGATTGAGGATTCTGTGAATAGGCCTTCTGGTTCTCCTGAACCTTCATCAGTAGGAAGGATATCAGTGCTAATGATTGGTTGAGAGGGAGTTTCTGTAGGACTTACGTATTGTTTAGTGATGGAATCTGTGGTTTTTAACGTAGATGCAGAAACTATGGTTGGCAGAACAGTGCTCATGTGGTCGCTTTTTGTTTCATCACTTGGTATAATTTTAATCACAAAATCTATGAAAGGTTTTTCGTGATACCCTGAGCCTTCATCTATAAGTGGTGATTCAGTGCTGATTATGTCCTCAGCTTCAGTAAAATGCTCCCTAGATCTTGGGGGTTGAGTTGTATCAGTTACAGTTGCCTGTGTTCCGAATGTACGTCTTCCTTTGCCAACAGCCACTTGGGAAGTTAATATATAATCTTCCTTGCTGGTACTTTCTGCTACAACTGTAGTCTCACTTGTTTCTGTTGTCAGTCCTTCCTTAGATTCTGTGCTTGACAAAATTGTGCTTATTATTTCACTAAATGCTTTAGGTGATATATCTGTTTTTGTTACAAAGGAGTCAGTAGAAGAATCAATTATGGTATCCTCTGGGACTCCTGAGCCCTGATCAATAAGTAACGAACCAGTACTATCTACTTCATGGGCTACTGTGCTTGCAAACCCCTCTTTGGTGCTACTAGAGTACTTTGATGTTTCTGATACGATAGGTATTTCTGTACTGAAAATTATCGTGGCCTCTTTCTTCTCAGTTTCAGTAATTGCTTCAGTTGTGGGTGCTCCTGCACTTTCACTAAATGCTGCAAGCGGTGATGTGGTAGTGTACTTTACAGATTCCAATGCCTCTGTTACTGTTTCTGCAGGTGCAGTTTCAGCTTCTTCATCACCAGAGCTAAAAACATCTTCAATTTTATCAGTTTGGGGCTTTACTATATATTCTGCAGATATAGATATTGGAGAAAAAGTATATTCCTCATTTTGAAGTTTTTCTCCTTCAGTAATTTCAACTTTTATGCCTGATGAAGGCTGGGAAGTAGAAATTACATCCCCTGATCCTTCATATGTGAAAGCTGAGAGGGTGCTCGTTATTTCTTCAGGAGTCTTAAATGAAATAGATTCATAGAACGTTGAAGATGGTTGAACATCCCTGGTGGGTTCAGTGGTTGGCGACACAGCCCCAATCTCTATGCCCTCCTTCTTTTGATCTGCATCAGGCTGTGAACTGGTTTTTATAGTAGATTCAGCATCACCAGATCCAAAGACAACATATGTATCTTTAGTTACAGTTGATATCAAAGAACTAGAAACAGATGGTATTTGTGGGAAAGCTGTAGTTAAAATAGGTGATTCAGTCTTATATACCTGTTCATCTGTAACATCTTGCTTGTCAGTAGTTGCAAGTGTTTCTTCTGTCATTGAGCCTTCTGATGTGATAAAAGTTATATGTGGCTCGACTGTAGTTGTGTCTTCCAAATCAGTGGCTACAGTCTTAGGTGAATCTGTCTGGACCTTTTCAAGATCCTGCTCTGTCTGTGAAGGTATGCTTGATAAATATTCAAGTGGAATATCCGTTTCGCCAGAACTCTCCTCGGTTAACAACGCACCAATGGTGATCCCCAGAGATGTTGTTGCATTTTCATCACCATGAGTGTCTGCGTGGGGTATTTCTCCAGAGGTAACAGGAATGTAGGTGATATCTTTCAAATGTGAGGATTCTGTTACTGCTTGGAATGCTTCTGTTGAATATAACATACTAGCACCAACAGTTGAAAGTTGTTCTAAAAGAGAATCTTCTGCAGTTGACCCTTCTTCATCAAGAAGCTCAATTTTTTTGGTATCTAGGGTACTTGTGCTTTGTTCAGGCCTTAATGTACTTTGTATAGTGATTTCTGTTTCCTGTTCAAGTATAGTGGAAACTGGCAGTGTTTCTTTGGAGGGTGAAACTTCTATTTCTAAGACACTTGTAGGCAAATGTGTTTTGGGTTCTGTGGTTACAGCTTTACTTTCGGCAAATGTTTGGGTGATGTATTCTGTTTTAAAAAGATCTTCTCTTCCACTATCCCCAGACCCTTCTGGTATCAGAAATGCAGTAGAATTGGGGGCACTGAATATATCACTTGTTTTTGCTGCATCTTCTGTTTGAGAAACAGTTATTGTTTCTTTGTCGTCTTCTTTAAACGATGCTTCTGTTGAAAAGAAAATGTTTTTACGTATATCATCTGTACCCGTTTTAAGCGTTAGATGGACCGTTGATGACTCAACAGTATACTCTGTTACACTGATTGGCTGACTGCTGTCTGTGAGACTTGTGGTACCTAGTTCAGTTCTTTCAGTGATGCTAGTTTCGGTGTCAGGTTCAGATTCTGAATGTCCAGATGATTCTAATGCAAATAAAGGAAATGTTTCCCTATCTGGAGATTCACTTTGTATAAACTGTGTTTCAGGCTCTTGTGATGTAGACTTCACAATACTTTGAGATGGTGGCACAGTAGATTTGTCTTCAGTCAACGTGTCTATGTCACCACTGTATTCTGGATCTTGTATTTTAAGGTCACTTGTGGGTTCCCCAGTACCTGCAGCTGGCTCTGTGAAATTAGAATAAAGTGACTGGACCACACTCATCTGTGTTACTGATGCATTTTCTGGAGTAACACTCTCAATTTGGTCTCTTCTAGCCTCCTCAGCTTTAGGATCTCTTGGTTCAGTGGTTATTTCATGTTTCCCATTAATAAATTGTAAGGATGGGGAGGTCGGAACAACAGTAGCGTTGTCACACTCTGAGCTCTCCTCGGATTCTGACTCAAAATGCAATATATCAATAAACAATGGGTCTCCGTCTGTTTCATTTCTTGAGTAACCCAATTCATCAAGGAGTGAGCCCACTGGGTCTGATAAAAAACAAATAGTCATTGATATTTTTAGAATGTAAACATGATGAGATTCAAAAAATACGGTGGTTAGCATTAGAGTATGTGATATATGTAATACAATGAGCAGCAAATCAACAATAAGTGAGCAACTTAGTTAATGTAGCTATTAATTTGGTTTTGTTTCATGAATGAATATGATGGACAATAAAATGTACTATATAATACAACATTATCAAACACCATGATGGAATGACTGCTAAAATTATTACCTTGAATATGTTTTAACAATTCTTTTCTGCAGGTATATTTTTAATCATGGCAAAATATGCCTGAATTTGCCAGAGAACTATATTTCGCAAATGTGCAAAAGAAGAAACAGGTGATTGCTTCTGTTTTTTTTACTTAAAAGTAGCTTGTAACTAAAAATGTAATTAAAATCTTCTAATTCAGATCATTCTAGTGATAGGTAACAGGTTCACTAAGACAAACAGCATATACAAGCTGTGTGTCACCATTCTTGAATAAGGCTACATCAAGGTCCAAACACACGCATGTTGAATATAGAACAGAGACATCTATAAACACTATGCAACATAATATGTTTTTCTAAAATATCAAAAATAAAAGTTTTGCAGAATAAATTTTTATTTGTAGTTTCATAAATCATGAAACTGTGCTGTTGATATTATTTTATTATAAATAGGTCAGTAAAAATAACAAATCGTATAATTCTGAATTTGGGACTGTTAAAAATGAATATTTACTGTAGAAAAATCATGTGGAAATATCCTTGCATAAAGAGAATATAACAATTTGCTAATATGAATAATCCCAGAAAACAATGAACAGACCCTGTCTTCCACAGCTGCCTGCAGATGAATCACTTTGGTGTCACGCGCAGTCATGGGTGGGCTGTTTCTTTATTGTTTGTCAATGGCTTGGTCTAATCCACTGCAGTTTTATACGCTGATCTTGATACTTTAGTCTGTACTAATGTTTATAACCATTTGCGTTCCAAAGCTGTAAGCGTTACATTGCCTACCATTAACTAACCCCTCCAGGGTTCTTAGGTTCACATTAGACCATTTCCAAAAACAATGCTTTGGCTGGATTGCGAGTTTGGAAGGGAAAACACCTGTTCAAATGAACTGTTCACTTGAAGACATCTGTTTTCCATGAGCTTAAGTAACCTGGAAGGCACCTATTAACATAGCATTTAAATTTCATTTGTTATGTCCCTGGTACTCAAGTGGTTAAAAAATGCAAATTACAATTAATAATGACCTATTACCTGACGCAGCTAAAAATATATTTTAGCGCCCAATCGTTTTACTGTTAAAACCTCTGTTAACCTCTGTTAATGACCAATGCATGACAACACTGATAAGGGCTTCATTGACATATCCTGGCGTTGGGTGACAAGGCTTAACGCAGCAGGTCCCAGGTGGCAACAATGTTTCTGCTGCAAAACTGAGGAGGGGCAGATCGCCATTTTGAGTGGTTAACCCCCCCAAGTGTGCTGATCCTCAATGGGACAGTTACATTAGAGAGATCCCTGATCTACCCAACTGGCCCATTTATGTTATGGAGGCTGTGATGGTGCAACACAGCCTCTGTAGACTGCATTAAAAGGTGTGCAGTGCCTTTAAGACACGGAGCACTGAGATATGACATCATATTCCACTGTTCAATGTCTTAAAGGCACACAGCTCCTTTTATCCAAAAAAAAAAGCTTTTATCCAAAAAAAAAAATGGTAGCTTTGAAGAGAAGAAATGGGGGCATGGCCCTAGGCCTGACCAAAGGTAAATACATGGTATCAACTTGTCTGCTAAAGCACAGTTTAGTATTTTCTTCCCCCGGTGACACATAACATTTCTTCTATAACAAACTGCAGCTGCTCAATGATACTCTGAGAAAAGATCTCCCACAAAAATTATATTATTGTCCCTTGTGTCTATTAGGTAACCGAACCATCTCTTTGGATACTTTATCTAAATCTGATTAACAAAATTAATGTTTTTATTCAACATGGAGATGAGCAGATAGAGTTACTCTGATGGGTCCGCACTGCCAAAGTAATTAAAGTTAAATATATGTCGGCATTAACTAACCCTTCCTGTATTAAACAATAAATCTGTAACTCTCACACTTAACGCCCTTGCCAAACATTCTTTATGTGTTAGTCCATTATGAAGACTGTCTCACCATTATAAAATACCCCTACATTGGCGCTCAACTCACCCTTCTTTTATCCATGACCCTTAGTTCTTGCCTCCCACTCACACCTGCGTTCTCTCTGTAGAATTCACTGGCTTTCTCTCAGCATTCTAAATATTTAAGTGCACTTAATATAATATAATAAAGGGATTCTTCAAAGATTAGTTTGTGAAAAGGACTTTTATTTAAACAGCTATTGCCACCAGGTAAAATTTTGAATTTTGCTTTTTTTTTTTAGTTTAACTATTGTTGTGTTATTTGAACACTGGAATTAAAAAAAAAAGTGAAAAAGATAAGATATAATTATTATACCTTGACATGGTAGCATAAGGGATTGGAATATGATGGTGCTATATAAAACAATAAATAATAATTATATAATTACTGTACTCTAGCGACTTTATAGGCACTGTTTAAAATCCCAGATTTAACACTTTATACTCTTATATGTATTCGTCTCCAGATCAATGTTTTCTGGTATACTTGTTTCAACAGAATCTCAGAAAGTAAGATGCAAATCACATAACTTGTCTTATGAAGAAAAGCCAATATCGATAACGTCTTCCATTAAATGCTGGTGTTTAGCAAACAACACAAAGCACCATCCAAGCTGTCGTATTAGAGCTCTCTTATTTCAAAGCAAATGCCCCATCTGTATTTCCTGCCTCCAGGCAAACCCGTGGTAATTACGTACAGGATGGTTTCCTTAAGATCACCTGGGCATGAATAATAAGTAAAGCATCTGAAGCATTACTAAAACAACTTCTACGGTGGGAAAACTACAATAAAAGTTGGGAAGCTTTTTTTTACTGGCAAATCATTATTCTAGCTGTAGTAACGAAAATACCACAATTTGCGTTATCACAATCCTCCCATAGTGTGAAATGAGAGAAAATGAAATTAAATCAGTGATACATTTCATCTTGGTAATGAAACTTGGTAAAGTCATTGTTTGAATGATTTTTTTCAATCGCAATCTCTGGGCTGTCAGCTATTCGGTGTGAAAATGTGGAAATTAAACTCAAACATCTCCAAAATGACATTTTTATATTTTATGTATTTTTTTATATCACCTACTCGATATAATATCCAAGAATGTTGACACAGCAATGGAAAATAATGCCCATTTTTCTAATATCAGTGAAGCAAACCTGGGTTGATTCACTGTCCCTGCTTCAAGGTAATGCTGGGTCCAGGCTCAGCGCTGAGCTTAAGGTTGCCCTCTTGGGCCATCAGCATAAAGGCTTACTAGACAGGTTAGGTCACGCACAGAGGGTGATCTTCCCAGCCCTACCTAATGTTTTGTCATCAGTCATTTTAAAAAACTAAAACAATAAATAAAATTAGGTTCAATTAGTCTCTGAAAAGGATATAAACTTTAAAATAGTGGGCCTGTATGCAAATGCATATTTGTTTAAGCGATTAGCTCCCAAAGCAGATACTTGTGTGCTTTAATATAATTATATAATAATTATATAGGACACCATCGGGAATAATCAAACATAACACAAAAAGCCTCTGGGAAAAAAGAAGCAAATATGCAATAAAAGCAAGCGGTAATACCTACAGCACGTCGGAATATGATGGCGCTACAATAAATAAATAAAACAATAAATAATAATATCGTCACAGTCACCATAGTGCACAATGGAATGCTTCAGCCATTTTGTACCAGAATTGCTCGTAATACATACCCACCCATTGTACACCAGTGGGGGTATTTGATGCATTGACCATCCATCTGGTGCCACCTTCACTTAATGAATTGCCTAGAATTTATTGCATTGGAAGCTATAGAGAAAGCTCCAAAGTAATGAGCGTTTATACATGCAGTGAATACATAGAGAACCAAAAGAACACTTCAAGTGTGTAATCTTTGTGTCAAACGCTGTCATGTTGCCATGGCAACAGGCAGGCAACAAAAGGGAATGTGTATGCTTTCTAAGAACTGTATGTAATATGATGGAATCACATCGCTGTATTTAATGAAGCCTGTAAAAAAAAAATGGTAGAAAGTGGGATGCTTTAAATTAGACTCTTAAATTATGTGAACGCAGATAGGCGATCGAGTAAAAAGGGGAATGAGTTTGTTATCTATTCAGCATTCCAACACCAAGGAGAACGGAATTAGCCTATTCAAACCATTATAGGAAAGTGAGTCCTATACAGTACCCCACTGAATGCCTGATCTTTGGAGAGCCCCTGACAACGTTTTCTTGGGCACCAAGAGTACTCAGAGTATGCCAATAAAATAACCATATGCTATGTACATTTCCCTGGCATGTTAAAAGGTTCAAACGGTTGCCTGATTTGCAGGTTTTATATTTTTGCGGGTTTGCAATCTGTATATTTCAAATATTATAGTTTATAGATAATATATAATATAGTCTTATCTATCTAACCCGTCGCCCACTGTGCATATTAAAGGCATGTCACTGTGGGAATTGAGGCAAAAGTCAAATTATAGGGCAGTTGCTGGACTATGATTGGACCTTCACATTAACCCCTTCTCAGGCCAACAACTGCAACAATCATATGCCTTTTAAATGAGCAGAGCCTGTCCTGCTGTCTGTATGGATCCTCTTATGGGTGTAATAGGAGAAAACATAGTTGAGATCATCACTATATGGAGTGAGTACATTCTGGGAGTTGGGATACGTTGTGGTACGCAGGGCAGCGTTGTACCCATAGCCTGGAGAGGAGAGGGGCCATCATTTTAGTAACGCCTTATATGCTAAGCATATGTATTTACTAAACTGGGAGAGTTTCACAACTCATCATCATTGTTTTCCTGGAACAAACAGCTAAATCCCAGGGTGTGGGCAGCCTATGGAGAAGCGATCACAGCTAATTGCCACACTTAACAAGGCCTTACAATACATATGGAATACCCTGTGAAAATCAGGGAGCTAAAATGTTCAACCTGCAAATTCTTCCTTTGATGAATACACACATTTGCGTACATACACACACACAAATACACTCTCACACACCAATAGAAGAGATTTTATATAGACACACGAACGACTGCAAAACAAATCTAAATATATATAGAAATAATACATAACGTGCCACGATGCCTAGCCAATAAATCAGTATACATTTTAATTTGCAGCATATATCCTATTGAGTTACATCTGTTTATGTTCAGCTACAGCAGTTCACAATTAGATCACACAAATGTGTCTGAACAAAGCAACCGACATTGCCTTAGTCTAGAACCCCTAATTCTACCATGCCTTCATGTTTCTTCTAATAAGATAAAGCATATCACCACTTTAAATCAAAGTATTTTATTTAATGCTTTTTCTCACTTTTATTTTTATTGTTACCTATTAAAAATAACACCTTCATTTTTTTTCACGAAGCCAGGTGTGTAAATGGCTGCTTGGCTAGACAGCAGAGTTTGGCTATTCCCAAGAACCATTTGAACCCTACATTCGTAGCTTATAAAAAGTTTACGAGCAGATAAGTCACTGTTGTATTATTTTTAGTGTCTAAATATAAAGTGCAATTCAGGTTCTACGCTGTCAAACGCTAACAAAAAACACATTGTATGTATATGTTGCCCTGATTGTAGTTTTCATTTTATTATTAATATTGCCACCTGTGCTTTACAGCATTGTAGGAATTCAGCAAATGGCCCTTCTCGCCACACAATGCACTACATTCACAGTTTATTTTGTGAAATAGGTCCTTGTTTTACTTTGCGTACTTGGCTATTTTTATTGTTACACCTGCATTAAACCTCCATACTGGAAAATTTGGGTCATTTATATGATTTATTAATATTAGCACCTGCACATACACTGTCTGGGTTATCGTCATACCCAAGGCTATAAATGTACACATCAAAGAAGATGTACTTTATATGCAACAGCAATAAATAAATAAATATATATATATATATATATATATATATATGACCAGACGGTATCATGGCGTGGAAGTAAAAAATCTATATATAAGAAAGAAAGAACATGAACTTGGTCAACTAAGATGACTATGAATTCAGCAAAATCTATAAAGAAAATTTACATTTAAGTCCTAGACACCAAGAAGATGAAAAAAGGTTTTTAGGAGGGAGTTGCTGAACAAACAGAAGTGAGAAAATAATAAAAACTTACCTGTTTCATTTCCATCCAATGTAACGACGATCAGATTGATTTTGTCAAGAGATGGAGGTATCTGCAGACCATTTTCTTCAGAACTCACTTCAGCAGATCCTGACGTTGATTCAGTTCCATCCTTTGTATCCTCACAACTGGATGTCGGTGTTGGTGTTGCAGCGGAAGTTCCACTAGTGAAATATTCTGAATCGATCTCTGTTTCTGTTTTACCTGTCATGCCAAATTCAGTTGTAGCTTTGACAGGAGAAATAGATTCGCCAATTACAATGGTCCCTTGACTGGTTCCTTCTTCAGTCTCCAAATCAATTAAGCCTGGTTTTTGAGTACTAATTGGAGGGGGGATTAATGTGGTGTGCCCTTCTACTCTTTCTTTTGGAGGAGTTATTGCATCACTGGGGCTGGATAGCAGTGTCTTCGCTGTCTCGGTAGAAGCAGGAATGCCAGGCTCAGTTTCAGCACCTTCAGTTGAAGATGGTAGTACGGAATCTGTTACAAGAGTTTTTGGCAGACTTGATACCGCAGCAATTGTGCCAGTTTCTATTGTCTCTGTTGTTAAAACAACGTCTTCTTCCTTACTAGGGTACTTTTCAAAATCTGTTGATCCCTCGCTTACAGGAACTGACTTAGTTGTTTCTGTGAATAAAACTGGATGTTGGGCAGTAGTTACATCCTTTTCAATTAAATGAGTGATTATTTTATCCTCTGGTTTATCAGTCCCTGTAGAGTCTGGTAGGCTGGTCTGTTCAAAAGTTTTGCTTTCTGATGTTGCTACACTATCTAATGCATCATGTTGTGTTGGAAAAGCAAATGTACTTGGGATCAGGTCTGAACCACTTCCTTCAGAAACTAAATCTACCTGTTGACTTGCTACTGTGCTTTCTACCAAACTCTCTATTGTACTTAATATTTCTTGTGTGTCACTGACAACTTTGGAAATTACTTCAGTGGATTCTGTAGGTAAGACATGACTTGCTTCTGTACCCTCAGGTACAAACTTGTCTTGTTTGGGGTCTTCGGATATTTGGATTTTTTCTTCAGGGGATTTTGTAATCGTATGTACTTCTGATTGTGCTGAGGATAGTTCAGGGATGGCAGTTGTGATATCAGCACTTGGTTTATCAGTTGGTACTACACTTAATGGAATCTTTGTTGAATCTGCGCCCTCTGAAATTCCTTTCCCATCTTCATATGTGGTTTCAGTTGTTATTTCTGCAATAAGATCTTTGGGGGATAATGTAAAGGGTTCTTCAGTTTTTTCTATGTCAGTTACTTCAGTTTGTATGTCTTCTTCGGGCATTCTAGAACCCTCTGCTTTATCTGTTGAGTGCAAGGATTCAATTATTGATGGCTGAGTATAAATTGGGGCCGAAGAAGATGCTACTATTTTATCAGTACCATCCCCTGATATTTCAGGTTCTGATGCAGAAAAAGTGGTTGTTTTGGTTGCCGCTGTAGACTCAACAAGTACGCGTGTGACATCTTCTTGTGGCAAGCTTGTGTGTACATCTTGTTGACCTGTGGTTGAACTGTCTACGCCAGCTGATATGTCAGTCACTACTGGGCTGGAAATGCGTTCTGTAGTTACTTCACTGACATCTGTGCTTTCATGTAAGGACAGCTTTGATGTTGGATATACTGATGTCCTGTCCTGTGACAGACTGCTGGTATCCTGGAGGTGTTTGAACACTGTAAAAACATCCAACTCAGGCTGTATACTTGGAGACTCTGGGTCTCTCTTTGTTTCTTTTTCTGTCTGTGACTCTGTTACAGTCCCTCCAAACTCTGTGAGAATTTCACCTGACGGAGTGTGGACTTCTGGTTCACTAATAACATCTTTAGGACTTGTAATATCCTGTGAAATTATAACTGTTGGGATAACCTCTTCACTTTTAGCTTCCATTGACTCCCTTGGTGGTTGAGTACTTAGCACTAACACTTCTTTTGTTAGTGTAACTGAACTATATGTTTCCAATGACTTTTCCTCTGATATTGGTGTTTGTGCAGGAGGTTCCGTCAAGCTGTCAGATGTTTCATCGTTTATTTTGTCTTCTGCAGATGTTGTTTTTCCATACGCAGATGTTGTTTGACTATCCTGAGCAATATCTGGGGATTGTGTGCCTTCAGCTTTGGCGTACGTACTTGTTGAGGGGGCTTGTGAAGGTTCACGTTCCCCACTGACACCTGAAGTAACATCAGAGAATGAAGAAACTGATGATGCTTCAGTAATAGTCTTTGGTAATGGAGTACTTCCCTCTGGCTGCTCACTTCTATGTTTATCTGAAAAGGTTGTTACATCAGATATTGTTGTTTCTTGCTGTAGTAACAGGGCCGGCTTATATGTTGCAGACTCTGCTGTTGTTTCTACAACTTCTGTTTTTTGAGTTGGTTGCGTTGTGGATAAAACTGGCTTTGGTGTAACCTTCAAGGGTAGGCTTTCCAATTTCTTGATGAGGCTTGCAGTCATGGCTTCTGTAGGTAGTATCAGTTTTACAGACACTGACTCTGTTACATTCTTTTTACCTATAAAAATAAAGCACACATTTCAGTAATTCTAGATAATGAATGTATCATTTTTCAGTATAGTATTTAAAAAAAAAACATGGGATTTGTTGCAAGAAAAATGAAACACTCTTGGAATTAGTTGCGTTATTTCAATAGATTGGACAAAGCGTAGTCCAAATATGACTATAAAGAGTGCAATTTCAGTGTTTCTCTTTTTCTAAGAAATTCATTTTGAGTAATTTCCTGCTCATGTAAATTGTCTTAAAGTGTGCTGAACATATGTTGATAAGAACATTAAGGGTTTTTTTGTAACTTACATTTCTTTATAATATAAACAAGGCATACCATAACTCAAGTGTTTCCTTATAGCCAACTCAAAAGAGTTACATCTGAGAAATACCAGGATGAAATTTATTGAACATGTGATTGTGGTGGAAGACTTAAGAATGGGTTTGACCCTTGGTGGGGCACCAAAAAGAACAAAAATCCTGCTCAATGATAGCTTAATGGAACAAAATTTAAGGCATTGACACACATTTATAACTTAAGATTTAATAACTCTTAAATCTAGATTACTTTTGCTGACTCAGCATGAAAAGCTAGTTAGCAAACAAACAACTATTGGTTGATGTTTATTGTTTCTATATAATGTTTATTAGGAAACGTGAGAATACATGACAGTACCAGAGGGGTATCCACATCAGGGTCACCCCATGAAGTCCTTGAGGTTCACAGTCCTGTCAGAATTAACTTTCATTTCTTTGACTAACAAATAATGTACCAGCTTTGCAACATTCAAAACCATACAACAATATTTGTAGGTTTCCATCAGAAAGCCATCTCTCGAGATAAATTGGACAGCTCTTGCTTAGAAATGCTTTATACGTTGTGCAATTGTAACTGTATCGTGTGCTAACAATTCTTTTAGGGGTATGTTTAGAAAAAAGATTTTCAAAATCGGTACTCGATTGTAACTGTTCACATATGCCATGGCACAAATGACAAAAAAAAAGGGACAATCTTTTCCTTTTATTTATTGTTTCCAATTTCCCCCATCCTGTTTTTATTATAATGATCTAGTGTAAAACTGTTCTGGTTAACCCCGTCTGCACAGTCAGAAATCTTACAGAGATTTTAAAATCAAGAAAAAACACTTGGAAAAAAAAAATATTTTACAACTGAACTATTAATATAGAAGTTGGCAACATTTCATGATCCCACTTTACTGGCTTTACATGTCTGGTGCTGACAGATGGTTTGTGTTAATGTTCTTATTAGAAAATATTTAATGTTCTAAAAGGTTTCACATTTTCACACTTTTGGAGTAGCATGTAAGTCACTAGGTATATATTATTTGTTTTGTTGTTTATTTTAATTATTTTAATACATTAACCCCTTAAGGACAATGGGCGGTCCCTAAACCCATTGAAAACAATGCATTTTTGTCATAAAGGGGTTAAAGGATTGTCCAAGGGCTTTTGGCTCAAAAGTAAAGTAAGGCTAACCAAAAGGTAGTTCTACAACTAAACAGCAGACAGGGAATAATGGGACTTAGCGTTTCAATGTAGCTGGACTTTATGTGTTGGTTACTCTGTATGCAGTATAATAAATAAAGACATTGTATCAAGTCATATATCGACATATCACGCTTACAGAACTGGATGCAAATGTATATTTTTGCGTCTCACCCATGTTTTTGACAATAAACTAAGCAAGTCATGTGACTTGTGCTTCACTCTCAGGAGTTTCTTATTGGCCACCCTGACCGCCAGGAGGTAATAAATGAATACAATGTATGACAGCATTCTATATTTCATGATCATACTATTGTATACTGTAGTTTTATATTTATATACTAGAGAATTGTATAGTTTGGGAAACTGGGAATCATGACCAGGTGTATCGATTTTTTTTCAGTTATCTGTATTGAAACTGGACAAATAGCTAAAAAATACTTATAAAACCCACATGTAATATATATTTTTGTGACCTCTGTAGTCTTACATCCCCAACTAAAAATAATTTTACAAGGTTGTTCATCCTTTCGCTATGCTGATTGTTCATGATTGCATTTTTTTTTTTGTTTTGCCTTCATCTGGATTCATGTAATTCCGGACATCTTTGAATGGTTAAACTCAATGGACTTATGTCTTTTTTTCTTTTTAACTATGTAACAGATGTGGTTGAAGTCATCTAGCGATGACAATACATTGAACGTTGTTTCATAGGTGTGGCTGCATCACCCGGGCAATCGATCACAATAGAGCCGCACGCACATGTATGAGATAACTCGCGAACCCACTTGCAATGTTATCGCTTACAGATCTGGTCAAGAAGCTCTCACTATTCTAAAAGTAAGTAAAAACAAATGTATCAGCTTGCTTAACAATAGCATTTTTATATGCTTGTCATATAAAAGGATGAATGCTATGCAAGCTCACCTAATATTATAATAATCTAATAATTTCAATAATATTGAAATGTATGTAGAAGCAAAATAAAATAAATATATATTTTTCTTAGAGCAGACTTATGTGCTGTACATGTGTTACCTGCAAGCATTTCCCACAGACTGAAGTAACAGCTGCAGCTCAGACAGGAAGTGATTGAATCCCAAGATGTTAAAGAGCAAAACTCTTAAGCCTTGGAGATTTTAGTATATTTCATCATCCTGTTGTATTTCCAGGCAACAGAAATCACATACACCCATATTTTCCTTGTATTGATTTTGGTAACTAACCTTGAAAATATGCTTTTGAGCTGGCAAGTGGGTTGATATTACTTTTTTTTTTTTATTAACGAGATACATACGGTAGATAAACAATAATAATAATAATAAGTAGGATTCAAAATGAAAATGTAAAAATTACATTTACAGCTGCAATGTTCCAATATATTGTGAAATAAGTGTACCAGTTATTTTTATATGAAATCCCATATATATATATATATATATATATATATATATATATATATATATATATATATATATATATGTGTGTGTGTGTGTGTGTGTAATGATATATCATTCTGTTCTAGTTTTTTTCATGTAAATCTCTAATGAATTAGTTGGTGAAGTTATGATGTCACATTACCACTCCTGGGAATTGTCTGGGTTAGACCTGGAGTCTCTGGGTACAGCCCTGCTTCCCCGGGTCTCCAGGTCAGTCTCTTCTTTCTCTGTACAGGGGAGCTGTGTGTGACCAGAACGAATCCGCACATGCTGTCTACTCCCACCTAGTTTCCTGCGAGTAAAGTTTGTCTGGGACTAGCACCTCTCCTATGGGAAGCCCTTCCACCAAAAGACGTAGAGCTCCAGGAAGCCTACCTAGAGAGTAGCCGGTTATGTACATCATTCTCCTCCACTATGAAGGATGCGCAATGACATAACCTTTGGCTGAACACTAGTTTTGGCATTAAGCAAGAAGAACACCACTGAAAACTATGATTATATACATTACTTTTTAAATTATTTATGACTGATATGTTATCTAAGGGTTTTATTTCAATAAATAGATTGGGTGCTAGCGGTTTGTAATTCTTATGATTATGTTAAAAAAAAAACTTTTGTGGTTTTTAATATCAAGTGCAGTTTACCTTGAGGCTTGAGAAGGTTTTAGGTGATATTATTGGGAACATACAGGAACTGGGAATAAAGGATTCAATTAGAGGATTGTACCCTGAAAAAGCAGAAGCATTTACTAGCGCTAGACCCTAGTGTTTATAATTCTTCCAATCCTATCCTGATCCTGATTTGTGCAATGTTTTATTTTATTGAATCTGGGCCAAGATATTCATCTTATCCTATTTTAGCGTATCTATCTATTAATCAATCTTGCCAAATATTGAAGCTCAATTACTTGTGATAGATTTGTCTCTAGCATGGATACTTTTTGTCTCCTTTCACTACTGCACAGTTATCTACAAGTTTATTTTTTAAAACTGCAAATTGCAATACTAGACAAAAAATGTTTTTGTTGAATTTTAGAAACAGCGTACCTGGAAATTTGTTAGAATTGTATACAATATTTGACTTAAGGATATGTTAACCGTGATGCATGTTTTAATGTAGCTAACATCTGTTGAGCAGTATTTCTTTTGAAATGTATTTTGGGTAGATAATGCTGATTTAGAACTGCTGCACACACTGTATTCCATTTCAGATAATGGAAATCAAAGATTAACACTATACCCACTTTTTTGCCAGAGATATAATTTCGATACTAGTTTCAATATAATTCAAAACATTTGAAGAACACGAGATGATCAAAGACAATAAAAATTCACAGTACGGTTCACATTGGGACCATATGAGATTACAATCTTTGATCCAACATCTTTTTGACATACATTTTGCAGCCAGAATAATATTCAGTGCATTTTATAATGTGCTCAGATGTGTTCACCGTGTTCCAACAGGGTAAAGTATTGTGTTTTTTTCTGTATTCCCGATTAAGTTTATTAGAAATAGTTTCAGCATAGAGTCCATTATAAATTAGTAAATTTGATCACTTTGAACTATGTGAATGTTGCACATTTTGCACATGTTACACATTTTGCTATAGCTCATTTTATGTTAATGGTTTTGTTTTCCAATTAAAGGTATTGACTTAAGCTGACTATACCATGCATTTTAGAATAAAAGTGTTGGCACTTGATGGCAAAATCTGCATAACTAACTCCATTTACTGAACTTACATTCCTTCTGTGAATTTCTAATTCTAGTACTAAATACTAAATTGTTAATAAAAGCTTTGGAAACGGACTCTAGTTGTAGCCACAGTTAGAACTCATGGAAGATGTCCCTGAACTTTCAGAAGTGTCATTCTACCTCAATGGCCAGAACCCTTTCAGGGGCAGGTATGGAAGACCAACAGACAAAGTACATCACTGTCTTTCTTTCGGAACCATCATGAACATCTTAAAGATATACTATCATGGAACAGAATTAAAGAAACCCAAATAAAACTTAGTGACAGCCAAGACTGAGCTAACGTGGTTATTTTTTCTTATACCTAGCGTGTTTTACGAAGGTGATTGCCAATTAACGTGATGCATTTTCAACTAAAGTTCATAAGAAGTCACTGCTGTCAAGTCTGCAGCAACTTCCTATTAAGTTTACCTATTTTGTTAACTCTTGAGAGGTACATAGACTTGATCAAGAATTATTTTCATTTTAATACAATTATACATTATTCCAGTTAGTGTTGTTCGGCTATTTAATAAAGTGGGATGAATATTTTTGAAGATCACACTGGCAATCTAAATATAAGTAAAATAAGGTCACATGACTGAGCAACCTTCTGCTTTTCAACAGTGAAATGGGTTGCCATGAGCACATAGTCTTTTAATGTTGGCCCATAGTCCCAAAACACCAATCGTTATGAAATACCATAAATATGAATTTTTCCAGGTCAAGGTTATATAGAACCCATATGGATGCCAAATGCACATATGGAACACAAATATTTTGTGCATTATTTTGCATTCCATAAATAAAATATAATGAATCATTGTTTTACGTACCTTGAATGCAGTACGCATCAAATTTGTTGTGTGGTTCTGGGAAGAAAGTCTGGTTACTGAAGCGGTACTTAGTCCTGACGCCAAGCAATCCTCCTCCACACTGAGGTCTAGCCAGAGACACTGGATAGCGGACACTGCCATCAGCAAGCCAACCATAGTCACATTGGTCAAATCCTCTTCTCCATGCTGCATAGAGGTCACCAACTGTGGCAAGAGCGGCACTCCTCTTCTGACATTCTGCTTTAGCTTCTTCGAATGTTAGCTTTTTTGGAACATGCGCATGAAACAAGTCACCTGGGAAAAAAATGTACGTTTATTGGATACAGAATGTGAAGTTTAAAGTTTTTATTTTAATTTCACATCATCAGTTCTAACATTGTTTTTCTTAATCATAACATTACAATCACTATTGAAAAGAAATACATTTGCACAGATACATTGCTTATGCTTTATAGCCCCTGAAAGTTTGAATTTATTTAGTAAGTTGGGGACAATATAAAATACACACATGAGAACAATGGGAAAGATGCTTGGTTATCTCACTCTACATTTAACAAATCGAGCTATCGAAGCCAGCCTTTTTATTCTCTCTTTGCTGCCTCAATCTCTGAATAAACCACAGCTTGGGCCACACAAACATCCACAATGAGACGTTTTCCCTCTGAAGAGTTCTCAGAGCTTTCCGCTAGTAGTTATGAGCCGTGCACCCATGTGTAAATTCCAGGTTGAACCTTAATCTCATGAGATAAATGGGCTAACAATAGAAAGGAGGATAAAAGGGGCCGTGACTTAAATGATGTCTCTTCTAACATTATCAGATGGCTTAGATGGCTTTGTGCTACTTTTATTATAAAACAACTGATTTCCTCAGTTAAGTCCAGATTTTAATGGTTTAACTCAAATCAGTAGCATCAATGCATGGCAGCCTCAGGAAAACAGACAAAGGGCTTGTGAAGACACCGAACCATGGAAGGCTTCCAAATGATTTAACTGAAAACAGCCCTTTCTATACTGGAAATGATGCTGGTCTAGTAAAAGCATTTGCATGGGTAAAAAGTTGTAGAAATGAATTATGTCTAATCAGAATAATAAATATATCAGCTAGGTAATAAATATAAAATTATATTTATTTATCATTGCACTCTATTGGGTTAGAGGGAATCCATCTGCCATATTAAAATTGAGGAGGCAGCATTACTCTGTTATCAAAGACTGGGTTTTCTTTACAACGTGTCCATTGATTTTGATGCTATTTTAATAATAATAATAATTGGCCCTTTATATTCATGGAGTTGAATCCTACAAACTCTCCTGGCAACCCAGTTGATTTAATTAATTTTAATACATTGATGTCATACCATTTGTTTTCTAGTAATATACAAATTGTTGAGTATTATAATACAAATCTATTGTCCTATTCGGTTTGTGTAATAGTAGAGTGGGACCTGGCACTTCAGGTCCCCAAGATAGTCTACGTCTTTGATGCGGCCTCCTGCATGCAATTGCTTGCGTAAACAGAAAAGGATCAAAGGGCACCTCTCATAATGAAAATCCTCATAAAGCAGTCTCTAGAAGTTATAAGAATAAATATAATCAATTATAAAGTTAGGTGAAAGTTGCTGTGTATTAGGGGTTCTTCATATGCCATTATTTTTCTTTCATCGGTTCACATTAGATGTAAACAGGAACTTAGAAACATAGATGGCAGATAAGAACCATTCAGCCCATCTAGTCTGCCCAATCTCTGTATTCTTTTCTTAGTCCCTGGCCTTATCCTATATCTAGCCCAGCCTCATCCCTACCCCTATGCTTGTTTAAACTCCTTCACTCTACTACCTCAAGTCATTTCCTGATATTCCTTGTAAACCTTTTAAACACATAACAAGAATACATTTACAGTATAACCAGATAGTGGCGTAAATAGATGGCATCGAGATAGCTGTGGCCTCTTTTCATTTAGGTGTTCTTTTTTGGAGACTTCATTAAGGAAAAAAGGCATAACCAAACATATGGTTTGATCAGAACCATGGGAGTGGGTTCCATGCGCTAGTTACTAAGTCATGATTTCCTGAGCATCACTTTAATAGAAAGAATGAAAGGGTTATGGAGTGAGGGAAGGGGGGGGGGCTCTAAAAGCTTATTCCTAATGTTTTCATAGCTGGAGCTGCAGCGAGAGGTAACCGAGCGGAATCAGCGAGGCACAATAAAGTCTGGAGCACACATGCAATGGAACCTCACGTTATAAGTCTGTCATTGCGAATCTGAAAATGGAAACCATGACAGTGTTTATGTTACAGACAATAAAGCAGTGTGTGTTAACGTTGGCAGGCGTTTTCATCCAAAAAGTCAGTTGAAGTCAGCAGTAACAGTGCTTGAAGAATTGCTACAATTTTCCTGTACTGTGCGCTTGCACTTTAGAACAGAAAGAAAAACACCTGACTATTTAAGGTTTCTTTTTTTTTTTATGGCCGTTAAATACCACAGACTAGACTTATGAGCTCGGCGCTGGGTTCCAGACAAAAGGCTGATTCAAAATCATCTCTCTGCAAAGCTCTAGACGCTGTCTTGTTCTTGGTGAGTTACTGAAACCGTAAGATCTTGGACCCGAGTTCCACTTAATTAATATAATTCCTGCTTTTTGGGTTGCTTTTCTGTATATATCAAAGTGCATGTGTCTCTTTCGTATAATAAAAATATTTTCAAGAAGGATTTAGAAAAAGAAGTAAAATTTCTTTCCAGACAACAGTAAAAACAATCACTTCTGTGCTCACCTTCCTTGCATCAAATTGTTGACAAAGAATTCCTTTCATATATTATATTTTAAAATGTGTTACAGCATAAGATAAGCCGTATAAGTAACTCGATGACCTCAGCAGTTCGATGTATTTCTTGTGATAAACACAGTCATGCTATCTCATATATGCTCTTTAAAATGTAACAGGGCTCTACTAATGACATAAGAAGCACTGTTGAAGCAGGCAGTATATATGCTGCATGCGCAGGTATTCTATTACATGACTGCTCAGCCCATATGCAAGTTGGGCTCCCAAAGAAATCAAAGGGAGATCTGCCTGGATACTTGAGAGCAGACGTGCACTAAAACATATGTGCAGGCAACATGCTCAAAGGGGAACTCCAACTACTTTTTACTGCTAGTATCCGACTCCATGCCATACGGCTAGCAGTAAAAATAGAATGGCTCACCCAGCCGCGTATTCTGACTAATAAAAGTCATTGCCAGCTCAGTGTGGTGTTTGCGCATGAAAGGTAACCAAAAATGTCTGACTATAATGGCAGCATCCAGTCTGCAGAACAAAATAAGATTAAACCAGGATTTTGAAATTCTAACCTACATTACTCTATACATTATACGGTAAATCATTCAAATATGCCAGCTTTCATATAAGCAGGGAAGGAGAAGGAAAATGCCAGTATTTGGGGGCATAATGTACCTTTAAATAAAAGACAAAATCAGACCTAACTAAATCTAACAGGGCATTGTCTTCCAAATCATAACTGAAAATGGTTATGAGGTTTTTGTAAGGAAGTGTTCCAAATATTTGAACTCCCAGGAGTATAAACTTTTCTCTGTATTTCTGTTCCAAAATTTATTTACAAAGACTATAAACCACAAGTCTGGCTCCGAGTGCCAGATGCATGCATTTACCGAAAGGGTTAATATTGTAATTGGTAAACTGTTTTTTTCTTTTGTTTTATTAAGCCTTTGTTTTTCTGGATGAAGGTAATGGGAGTCATAGTAAAACAAGGACTTAAATGTGGTATAGTACACCAATTTTGCTGCCTTTAACAAGAAGTGGAGGAGGGGTTCACACCATATCAACTCCGCTCCTATATCTTACCCAGTGTCTAATTATAAAACTAATGAGGACATTGTCGCTTCCATTGATCATCTTAATTTTCTATTTTAAACCCGGTGAGCTATTCTATCCTTGTCTGCTTGGTGTTCAAACTGATATAAGGCTCTTTTGTGAGCTGTCAGATGTAAAGTAAACTCCATCTCAAACCCCCCACTTTCTCAAAGCCTTTGTTATTGCCATTATGAGTTTTATTTGAACTTAAGTAATAAAACCTTACTTAACATCCCATCTGCTTTGTTTTAGAACCTATTTTTAGGCAATGTATACTGCCAGTGTTTCTAATTGTACCAAACTCCCTTGTGTACTACAAGCGCTGATTAATAAAGTGTTAATGTCACACTTGAAGGTTAAGATTAACCTAGTGTCCTCCTGGAAGGGTCAGCTACATCCCATCCATGTGAGCTTCTAAAGCTATATAAGGTACCAAACCTGAATAGTCTCTACATTCAGCTTTAATTGAGACCTAACTCACCACATAACTATAGGGTTGGGCCAGCGTTTGGTTTTCATATAAGATGGATGTAGTGCTCTGGAAAGCACAATTGTCTTGATAATTAGGCATCCAGTTTTAGAAACTCACCATCTAGGTCATCGACAAAACAATAGACATCGTATTTCTCTTCAGCAGGGCGCCGTCCGTAGGTCCGTATTCCTTCTTTAACCATCTTATCTCCAAAGCAGCCTGCTCTTGGGTTGCGAATTGGGTATCTAACAAAACAAAGAAGTCCTAATTTATGTAAAAATACTAACATTGCAAATTCTCATTGCAAATGAATTCCTGACACCAATGTGGTATATATATATATATATATATATATATATATCTCCATTACAATATTGCAAATTGTCCCTAGCTTTTTGTAATCAAGCAATTAAATGATCTGGACAATCTAATGTTTCATATACTAATTGCTTATTGTCAAATTGACACATAAAGTGAGATGAAGTTAAACTTCAAACTAAGCATTGGAGTGAGTCACTACTAGATGTGGAATTGAAAAAGGAACTGTTGATGGATGAAGAATGCACGTCATGTTTCCATGAACACCAGACATCAAATTTCTTGTAAACGTATCCAGGTTTCACAAATTCCATGAGCTTACCTAACGGATTGATCTGCCAGCCAACCCGCATCACACTGCTCAAATCCATCTTCATAAGCAGCTCTCAGCTGGCCAGGAGTGGCAATTGTGGCACCATTGTCCAAACAGGCTTTCTGAGCACCCTCAAAATCTAAAGTGTACTTGTTGGTTGGTGCACGGTAGTGAAATACAACCCCTGTAAAAATCAGAAGAGCCCATCAGAAGAGGAATTTGATGCCAATATTTTATTTTTATCCATGTAAAGAAATGGGAGTGAAATCAAAGTTCAACCACGCAGTCTCATTGGAGTTTTACAAGAATCTGTACATGGTCTGAGAACTCAAATCTGTCACCCATATGTGGCTTGGTGAATTCATGGGCAGCCATGGACCAGCAAATTGACACATTTGCATACCAAGCTTGTTAAAAACTAAAGCACACTAATACTGTAATTAAAGCTCACTTTCCCTTCCCATGGAAGCTATGACCATCTAGAGTAAGATTACTTTAATTACTACATACTTTATGCTTATCGTGACTTGCATCAACAGGCAGAGGTCAAGCTATCTTACACAACTGCCTAAACATTTACAGAAAACGTAATGCATCTTATCAGTAATGAGTCAAGATACATACATCTTACAGACACTGTCTGGGAATGCAAAAAAAATCAATTTAGTCTTAGATCAAAAGGTATGTTTAAAAATAGTGTATTCTAGTGAATGTCTCTGTTTCGCATTTTGTTTCCCGATATGGCAGAACATCAAAAGTTTCACATTTGTTCATTAAGCATCATTCTGTCTCCTCTCACAGGGGATAAAACTGCTTTAATACCCAGGGTAGTAGCATTTTCTTATATAGTAGGGTTCTAAAATATCTAAAACTAAAGTGAAAAAAGAGGGGGCAGCAATTTTACTTTAAAGAGTAGGTAAGTGGAACAGCCTCCCAGCAACTTGGTAGAGATTAATACAGCAAGGGCGTTAAAACATTCATGGGATAAACATACGAGTATCCTGAACATAAGGCAAGACCAAGGACTGGTTAAGGCTTGGGGAGACTAGATGGTTCAAATGGTAATTACCTGCTGTCATATTCTGCATTTCTATGTTAAAGTATATTTATCTCATATTCTTTTCACTTTATGGTCTGATCTAACAAATGTGTCATAGCAATGGATAAAATATCTGGGGCTAAGAAAGCTTCTACTTATCAGCACAAGAATGTGAAATAGATCCCATGCATCTTACCAGATACATCCAATGAAACAGTATCTTGAGTGTCTTCAATTCCAAACAAGACCTCACAGCGGTAGACACCTGCATCACTGGCACGTAGCTTCACCATGGTTAAAGAGGCATCACCGATATCTTCAGGATGGCTAGGTACGGACACTCTGCCTCTGTAGTTTTGGCCAATCTTGATTCCTCCACTTTGGGCAACTAAAACAGTTGTTTCCTTTGGGTCCTTTCCATCTCGACTTTGTTCAATTTTTGTCCATTTTATTCTCAAAAATTCATTTGTGATATTGTAGCTTGGAGGCAATGTAGGTATTGTTGAGAAAAAACATGGCAGCGTTACTCTTCCAGATAATAACCCTTTTACTGGAGGACTTTTTTCCAATTTAACTGAAAAAGAAAGAAAAAAAATAAGTTAATTTTTAAAGCAACAATTTCTAACAACAAACAAAATTCTAATATCTAAAAAGATCCCTAACTATAAGACTCACGCTCCATGTTACAACTGCATTTAATCACTAATCCCCTACAAGAATGTATAGGTGACAGTTAGAAACCACTTTTTTTATCTTTTATGGATATGGTCAAAAAATATCTCAACCTCACGTTATAAAAGAATTACAGACATTTAACGTGTATGATTAAAAATTGATATTTTTTCCATTTGGTTTGATGAGTGCAACAAAAATCTTTACATGATTAATTGTAATTCAAAAGATATATATATATATATATATATATATATATACACAGATATATATATATATATATATATATATATATATATATATATATATATGGACTGCTACTGAAGTAATGGCAAAATAAAATAGCTGGAAACCAATCCATCAACTTACACGTCTCTGTCTCCGGAGCACATGGGGAAAGTTATGCAAATGAATCAACGCAGCTGTTATAATTTTATCTGTTCTATTTTTGATACAAAGGCTCATTTTAGCATGAAACATCTGTAAATATTTCCACACAAACATCTGTGTGATTCCGACCTGGCCAAAGACATGATTACGCTAGAGCTACAATAAAGTTAAACTAAACTAAATTAAAGTTTTAATTAGCAATACTGTTAATATTTTAAGAAGTTCAGTTTTGCTTTGTATCCTTTCCCTAATATCAAGTTACTTTATATGGTTCATTTGATATTGATTTGAATGGCAAAAGGCAGATCCGTATAATTTTATTTTCCCACCATATTGTACACTGCTGTTTAGCACAGAAACAGAATTGTATTCTATCAAGTCTGGGCTCGATTTATCAAGACACGACCTAAGTGATTCTGGTTACAAGTGTGAAATTTGGCGCATTCGCTGGAAACATTGTGTTGGTTTCCATAGCGATTTCTTCAAATTTAATGATTTTTTCCCCCCTGATTGGCTGTCGTTTAATCTTCAAAAATATGGCCTATATTGCCTAATTACCTTCCTAATACTATTCTTTTTATAATGGCATGTGGTTTGTAATATATCCAGAGTAATGCTAAGATTTTAAAAGGTTGCCAAGTAATTTGGATAATGATTTAATTGCTCTCCGCTGTGCATGAAACAATAATCCTTATTGTTGTCTACCGTTGCCTTTCTAAAAAATGATTTCCTTTGTTGCCTCGAGGCCTAAAGTAGTCCTGAAGCAGAACAATGGCCTTACAAATACTTCAAGCACACTTGTTATCCTCTTCCAGCTCAAACTTGTGATTACAAGGCTTTTATCGGTCGTCACTCATATCCAGCTGCAAGTATTCAGTAGGAAACAATTTCTATATCCTCAGGCACACTCTATACATGATTCATGCACTTTTTCCCATGCATTTCGCTTGAAGTGTAATAATAGCTCCACGGTGATCTTCTCTTACTGAATCACAACTCTAACCACTTTAAAACATGGATGACCTAAGCCTACTCACTTATAAATAGTGACCAAAGCCTGCATACCTGAAAAGAATGTTACATTCAGCACAACTTTTTTTTTTACTTTCCTAACTAATTTCTCCTAAAAAGGTTAAAAAAAAAAACCATTTTTTAAGAGAACACCTATGATCTTTAGTATACTCCAACAAGTCTTAAAAGAATATTTGGCATATAAGTCCTATATAAGTTTGGCATCTTACATACAGGTCTGAATTTACATGTTTTTTTTTGCTATTAGATTTGAAAGAAAATGTTTAAAAGGTTTTGTAAGCGTAATACAAATATGAAATGTGTAGCGCATGAGAGAAATCCGACTAACGCATGATCAAAATCGGTGGAGCATCTAAAGAAATGGTGCTGGGTTAATGTTAAGCCCTTCCACTTTTGCCAATACCTAATTCTCCTGGTGGAAAATTCATAGAATTTGATGGCAGATAAGAACAGTTTGGCCCATCTACTCTGCCTTTTGTTTCCTGCTTCAGCTTTACAATCTGGTGTATGTTGCATATAAATTGGCTTGCAAGAGCTCACAAGCTCCTAGGATTTGATCCATGCATTGGCATGTTAGCACCCCTTCTTCTCAAAGAAAGGCACAGCTCCAAGTCCAAGACTGGTCCAGGTTTGGAGAGCATTAGACTTGGACTATACCATATGCCGGATACTTGAAGCATAATAACCATTATTAAATCATTTCTGCGTTCCGCACCATTCAATTATTTTACACAAATTGTATCTCTCTACCATTATCGTTCCCTGACTTCTGGAATAAAACAAATCTACATCACAAGCAAGCAATGTGAACGTAATATTGCAGGGGTTTTACAGATAGACCATGGCCACATCTGTGAATCTGCAAAAAAAAAATTCAGAGTAGAACATATGTTTTTTATTCAGCAATATACTTAATGATGTAGTATCTTAGAAAAAATGTTAGGATAAATCAGAGAGAATCAGAAGAAAAACCCACAATGTTATGTTCACATTACATTCACATTCATTAATGTCCTGGGAAACTGAAGAAAAACCTAATTGTTTCCAAAACAAATATTCCACATATTTAATATTATATATGTAATGTCTCGGTTTATTTTCCAGTAGTTAACATAGCAACAGGTCATCTTAATAGTTTATACTGCTACACATAACTTTTTTCCAATCCATAGGCACCGCACACAACATAGGTAGGTGTTATTTGCAAATTATTATATTGTTCAAAGTTACTGAATGATCTTTGTACTAAGGAAATCCCTATCCTAGTGATTATTCCATAGGCCCCTAAAGTTAGTATACATTATGTGATGTGGTGTAAGCCCCAAGTGCGATTGTCCCTTCTGAACAGTTGGCCCCAATAGCCACAGATTTGTGTACTAGACCACCTGTTACAACCGGCATGAATGAGGGGGAAAGAATCTGCAGAGATTCCTTCTTTGTCCCTTAATTATAGGTAACCCACATATCGTACAAAAAAACATCTGTTCCTTTCAAGGTGTTTACAGTAGCAGAAGACTATACTAGCTCAGACATTGCTGGAGTTCATAAACCTATGGTGAGCTAATGACTACAGAAAAATTTAGTTAAACCAAATATAAAATCCCTTCTAAATTAATGGAGACAATCTAATGGGGACATAGCTCAGAAGAAGATGGCACATCCTTTGTAAAACCATCTAAAGTCACCTTGGAGTTCAGTTTGGTTGGAGGTTCCTTTATGTTGACTTCCTTTTACTTAAGGGGCTACTCATTATTGACCTTCCTAGAGAATATAGTAGGTATAGTATGTATCCTTTCTCTCAAATTAAACTAAAACTTGATATTTCATTGGTAACTGGTGTGGCTTTATCTTTTCGAAATCCAAAACTTGAATTCTAAAAAAAAGTCGAACAGAAGAATATAAAAAAAAAATCAAAAAAATTGAAATTGATAGAATATTTCCTTATAAGGTCTGCTATTTAGAGCAGGGGTGGGGCATACTTCAACCTCCCTTCAGCTTCTGGACTATGATGCACACCATCCCTTTAATAAAGTCTGAAGGCTTCCCCCTTCAATGATCTACAGATTAATACTGAGACCATTAAATAGCCATTTCCAGTCTATCAATCAAATCACTCATTAAGAATGAGATTGATGATGATCTGCAAACAATCACTGATAACAGAGTCTGTCAAAATGACACTTAGACAATATCACTTGTGGATTGTCTAGTGCCCTTAGGTAACCTTTTTAGCTGGGGGGGCTTACAGTATATTACTTGTAATTTTTGTTGTATTATTATTGCATTCTTTGTAACCAAACCAAGAAATGAAATAAGCCCCTTTTTAAAAGAATCTTCAGTACAGTAGAGAAACCACAAAAAAAGGAATTTGTTTTAAACTGTTATTATCATTAGGTTGATCTCCAAAGCAAGCCCCTGTAATTTAACCATCTACACAGTTTTTTTTAACAAAATGAAACAAGCTTCGCATAGCAAAACACGTTTTTAAATCTCTTTTTAAATGTTTTAAAAGTATCTGGCAACAAAAGTAAGCTATTGTTAGATAACGCTGATGAAATACAAAATTCTTTTTAAATGAGGGGTTTGCGTTTTTTTGCAGCAAAAACCAGCTTGTAAATCAGTTTATAGTCACAGTTGTCTGATCCAGAGACTGCTAGAAATTCCCAGGCATCAGAAGTACTGTAGATGCCTTAATAGGACTTCCCAAGAGACAGCAAACACATGTTGGTATGGACTGTATGAATAGCATACCATAGAAAGTAACATATACGCCATGATGTCATTGGGAAGAATTATTAAATGATTAATGGAGTAGGTTAATAAAAGCCACATATTTATCCCTGATTGTGACAATTGTGACACTATCAAAAATGATTCATAAAATTATTGGTCATTAATAGAACCCATAACCTGACCTCAAGGCCATGAAAGATGAAGAGCAATGTCCACTACTGTAAAAAAGACATGTATAGGTAGATTAAAATAGATATACAAGGTACGGTATATTTTAACCCAGTGCGTCTAGCCCACCACAGTCCACATTTTAGTAATTGTAACCCCGTTGTGTCACACAGCTTCTCCAGAAACCTTGGACTGTTGAGATAGCATAGCTATTACGGGGTATGTAGACAAGGAGGCTTTGGTCTCACAGGTGTCCCCTGTGCATGAATAGGTATTTTAAGCCTAGTCACTAATTTATTTTAAGTAACAAAGTTCAGTAAAAGTCTAACACAAACATGCCTTTTAGTAGACAGACTATGTTATTCCACCTGCTGGTCTCTGAGCGTGTGTGTGGTATAGCGGGTCTATGTCTGTGTCTCCACATTTACACCGGGCTATTACATTCCATATTATATTTATTTATTTTGGTTTTAAATGGAAATTGCCACCTAAATTAAGGTATGAAGTATTATTCACTCCTGACAATAAGTGTTTGGAGAGATTATCCTGTAAATAATGTAATTCTAGAGATGATTCTTGTCCTCCTCTTGTAATAACGCTATGAGCCCACTAGTGCTCTATAAATAAATGTCATTGAGTTACATGGGATGTAGTGAACCTACAATGTGGTTTTCATCCATTTAAAAGATACAATATATCACTTTTAGCCTATAAGTGACTTTTGGTATTTAGGAACCTTGTTCCTCCACCGGGTTCAGCATTTTGGATAAACCTCCCCAGTGCTATACGTAAGAAATAGTTAATCAAATCACTATTATTTTCCATTAAGCATTTCACAGCAAGTAATATAGCGGAAATAACAATAATACAGCAATGGCTCCTAATTATCTTCCTAGGTAACTGTATTAGTGTTCGTTCACAAGCTAAATAAAATAAAAATTAAATGGTATATTTCCCCCATATATTTACAGCTTAGTTAAAAACAGAAGTGACTCCTGTAATATGTTCGGAACCTCGCCAAAACATACAACAGCTTACTATTTGAAAATAATTGGAGTTTGAATTTTCACACTTCAGTATTTAATAAATTGTCATGTGCAGTTTGTGAGTGCGAGAGGACATCCAACAAGAACATAGCTGAGGTTTGGCTTTTGGAGTAATAAATTGTGTTCGAACAAAAGCCGCTGTGTATTTACCAGATGGATTGTGGTGAGGCTGACTCTACGGTGAAAAGAAGGATGCTAAGCAGGCATTAGGTGCTGAGGGATCAATTACTTGATGTAGACTCTGTAAATCATTGGAAATTCAGCAAATTGAAATTCCATCTGAACACTTCATCTCAACTTTAGAACCAATAGTTATTCCTAGAAGGATACCTGCTGAACAACTATCATGAGGATTAAGAACCCAGCCTATTTTATTAGAGTCTCAAGTTCAGTGTCGGCCAGGAAGAGGTCCTGCAGTGGTCATGTGGACTACAACTCTCATCATCCCCCAATACTTTGCATTATTATTAGTTATGATGGGAATAATAATCCATGTGCTTAATTATTTTAAGTATTACACTTATAATTTAAATGTATGGACAGGACACCAAAAATAAAGAAACCCTTGATAAAAATATAGATATTTTAAGTACAACATAAAATGTAGGTATTAATATTTACCTATGACTAAATTATTAACTGGTATTAATGGTGTATATGTTGATGTAAAGTAATGTGACATAATTACAAGTTTGTTGGAGCATGTGCAATGGATAATCCAGGAGACAAGGTTTAGAGGGTTTACAAGTTTTCAATTTAAGTCAGTCATAAAGCTGATGACACCTGCCACAAATTAAATGAACCAGGAAATCCAAATAGTTAAAGCATTGTTTAAAAATATAAGATAGTCACTGAGTTAAAAGGGAGATAAGTCACTGCTGATGTTGACCAGACAGAGCTGAGCAAACACAATGGGACTACTGAAAAGGATGGTCTTCATCACTCATTAACATCACTTTACTTGAGAGACTACAATCTTCTTTAATTAGCTATCCTAGATATAGCTTCTTAGAGGAACAGCAAAGAGGGATGCACTAATAAGGTAGCTAAAGCTGGGAAGGAATGAAATAGTTAAGCACCAGCAGTGTTTTTTTAAAAAAAAATATATAAATCCATGAATGGCTGAATATGACAACCTCGTTGACAGACTTGATTGTAGACATTAATGTCCCAGATGAAAGATACGGTTACCACCAAGGAAGGATAGGCAAAGTGTCCAAACAAGAACAGCAATGTCCATGGCAAGGTTCGTGAAGGCCCATTGAACATCATTAAATTGTCCAACACAAACCCCAGTAAATGTCCACCATGAGCGAAGTTGGTGTCTACCCCTGCCACCAAACTGTACTGCCAAGCAGATACCATAGGCCTCACATAAGTGACCAATTCTCACCTATGTTTTTGAAGGACATTAGACATTTCTTAAGTGAGGTTGTGCGCATTAAGTGTTAGAATGTTGCATGTTGTGCCATTTGGTGTTGTATTGTTTCTACATGGCCTACATGGCTTCATCTATTTTTCAGGCTATACCTCATTAAGTCAAATATTCTGTATTATGAAAACAATATACTGTATATGTCTTCTCCTTTCACTATTCCGTAGGCTACCACTAGAGAAGGGATCCAGAAAGCTGAAAAATTCCAAACTATACAAAAGTATCATGACCATGAATTATCAGAACTTATTATCAGTAGTTAAGTTTGGTGAAAGTAAGTAATTGATGTAGGTTATTTGTCCAACATATGAGCTGTTTCCCTTACTGCGATGTATAGTCAGACATGCTTGGCCACACACCAACTGGTGGCTTAAGAAAGCGTGTTATAGATGTGTTAAAATAAACATTGGTTTACTGAGTTGGCCATCCTTTTTTTTTCTTGTCAACATGAGGGAGATTCCTGAAAGGAGTACAGCTTATACATTATATATATTATGATTGCCTTCAGACAGACTGTATATATTTGAAAATCATAATGTTTTAGTATCCCATTCTTGCATGACAAGTCTCTGCCACCTGGTCTTATCTTTATTGTGTTACAAATAACAAACACCATTCTTTGTGCATTTCCCCCATTGTATCTTATCTTGTCTTTCCTGTTGTTACCTAATGATTACATACATTAGACATGTTGCTTCTGGAGTGCTTATTACAAGGATGCATATGGCCATATATGGCTGCCTATAAGTGCAAGTTAAAACATGTTTACGGATGTAACTCATTTACATAGATTTAACACACAACCCCTGGTGGCTGTGTACGGAACTACAACTAAAAGACTGGTAGATGGATGGGACAATGTCCCAGCAGAGGTGGTAGAGGCTAATTTAAATATACATGGAACAGGCATAAAGCTATTTTGAATCTAATATATGATCAGGAACCGATTAAGGTCTGAGTCTTTACATCAGGAAACTGGGCAGACTAAATTGGTAGAATGTTTTTTTTTAATCCACAGTCAAATTCTATGTTTCTAAAGCACCCATTAAAAGAATATTTTGTGATCCACAATATTAATATCAAGACAGCACAGAGCCCAATTGCCCCCTTTGGAAGACCATCCCTGGCATTTAATGATGAATAAACAATAAGACATTTTATATAGTTTGCAAATATTTAATATTAATGCCATACAAACTAATTGACTTTGAACTGACATAAATAGTGATATTAACTCTTTCATTTCTCATTATGCAAATTTAATACTGTTGCTAGCTAATGAAAGTAGTTTTGACTTAAATTACTCCTATTTTCTCAAACTCTAGGTTCCTTTTTTTTTCCATATATTCTTTTTTGGTTTTTCATGATCTACTCTGGAGACATTTTTGGAAAGAAATGACCATTAATCTACTCTGTGAACCAGCTCTGTTATTGTTAAATTATTGAGCGGATTTTAATTTTTCTTTCTGGGAAAACTGAATTGTGTACACAAGCCAACGTTTCCAAAACTATTGTAACGCATTCGGTCGTTGTGGTTAACTGCTATTTTAAGTTTGTTTTACAAGACCTCTGAACATTACTGAATTACAAATTTGGTTCTCACGTGTAATTCATTGTAAAACTCCATGCACAAATGTACTAAGTACTGTAATATTCCATACCCCATACATACATCATTTACTATTTTATTTTATACATTACCATAGTCATGAGACCATAGATAATGACCTGTGTTATACATTGAGTCACTGGTTCCTCAAAAACCTAAAATGTGTTGGGGTTTTTTTCACATGTATATTTTAACATCTCCGTCTCTCTCTCCTTACATATGGGATCACGTATAATCCTTATGAGCTGCTATATGTGTTATAAAGTATGAAAAAAAATATGAAAGGTCTAAAGTACAAATTAATGCGTTTGCTACCTTGGTCTCAAACAATCAGTTCCTTTTCCAACTACCTCATAAAACCAGATCTTTCTTTGGCTGAAGCTTAAAGAAAAAGTTTCGAACTGCCAGGACTGAAGTCATGGAATCATTTTACTAATTTGCATTCTAATACAATTATAAGGCTGTGTAATTATGTTCCAGATGTTCTATTCCATTATTACTAGAGGAGGGGATGCTGTAAAATATGGGGAAAACTGATGAAAAGAACATGGTAACTCAATGGAGATGAATTTGCCTTAATGTTACATCTGTTTCATCACAGCTCATTTCTACAGATCCCACAAGGTCATGTTTCACGTTGCAAATTGCAATATGGTATTTGGTCCAATTTTTTTACATGGAGTAGATGATGCATGGAATTGGCACATCATATCACAACCGTGTTGTATAAATTGATTTGAGACTCATTCAGCCTCCAGAATGGGCTTAGGACATAATGCACATGTTTTAAGACATTGTTAACTGCTTGATGGCACGTATGACACATCAAACCATCCAGATTATATTGTATTGCTCAACACCCAGCCAGAAGTTGTTAGGTTTTATTGGATGATATCATTAACTTAACTTGTCCTATGGTAATTAGTGGCATGTACAAAACCACTTTGCTTATTGCCAGCCCATTGCTCTTAATATAGGTAGCTTTCACCTATTCGTGTAGTGATGACATCTACATTTGAACAGATTATCTACTGCAGTAAACGTTGGATTGTATGGCATATCATGGATTGAGGAAGAATTGGCTATTGTGATCGACTATTCAATTTGAGCCAACATCATCAGGTAGTGAAAAGTGAGGACCTTGATGGATGGTAAAAAGGGAAATGTGAAAGAGTGTGCATTTGTGCGTTTGTGAAACACTGGAGAATTACTGTTCATAGTTAGAAAATAAAATAGTTAAACTTTTTGCTTATAATTGAACTTACCTGCTCGGAATGCATTTGTAACAGAGAATGCTGCGCATATCCAAAATATATATTTTATTTCTAATAACATCTTGGCCTGAAATAAAGAGGAAGGACATATGGTTAACTATACAAGAAATCATTAACAGAGAGTATGCAATGCTAATTAAGGGATATAATACAAATTGCATTATACATTATACAGTATATTCAATATACTATTTTTGCAAAATAATTAAAAAATTGCTTCCAAAACACCAATTGCTGTGAATATGAGTAGCAATAATATCAATATATAAAGGTGATCACCTTCTTGGACACATAGAAATTATCTATTGGCAGAAATCCTCAACTTTCTGTCTGTGATTTGGACTCTTATATCATCTTCAATCGGAGAATTATATGTGAAATCTCATTTATCAATATATTATAGTATGGTATCTAAGTTCAATCACTGAACCAGATGACACAAATAATATATATATATATATATGAATGAGCTGTAATGGCTAGACAATGATAAGGACCAGACACTTAACTTCAGCTGATAAGGACTGCAACTCCAAGCATACTCAGCCAGATATTTGTTTAAACATGCTGGGAGCCAACCTATACAGGGGTCCTACACAGGTGATTACCTTTTCTATCACTGGAATAATGTATATTTATTGCGTGACACATGTACAGACCTGGTCTACACTGCTATCAATGTGTAGAGTTACTGGATCACATAAGGAGTTCCATTATTCTTTTGAATACCTTCCAGGAATAATCCAGTACCCCTGAATCAAGTGAATGCTTGTTGGATATATATATATTTAAGTCTATTTCAGTAGTCCATAGGAGCTGTAACATAAATAAGATAGTATGTGTATTGTTGTGCATGTGATAATAAGGGTTGTATTGTGAATATCAGTCAGGATGACGTGTTAAGTATGTGTAGCAGATGTCTTTCTAATAAGCATGACGTGTTCTATTAATCAAATGCAGATGTCTCTAGATTGTAAACTTGCAAGCCGGGCCCACTTTACTGAATGTATTGGTCAGTCTTAGTCTGTCAATTCTAGTTTTGCCATTCCCTGTATTCACTCTAAGAAGCTCTGCGTAAATTGTCGGTGCAGTAAAAATAAAAGATAATAATAATGTTGGGTTGGTTACTTGCAATGGGTCTACCAGCGTAATATCTCACTTGGCAATGCCCTTCTTTTTACCCTATGAGGTGTTTCAGATTGACCAGATTGGTCCAATCATCGAAACCCTGGTAGCGTGGATTTCATTGTAGACCATGACATATCTGCCCCGCGTCACTGAGCTTAATCCATAGCACTCAGTTTAGCTCAGGGATGCGTTTTTTTCCTCCTCTGATCTTTCCTTCCTGGCAAAATCCACCACCGCAGTTTGCACGTCCCCTCCCAGTGTGACTGGTGGTCTTTAACAATAACCAGTTGTCAAGCTCTGCCATTTCCTCTTGGTGGGTGGTGATATAATGGATTCCCAAAGGCATTTTATTCATGAGGCTCTTCAAAAGGAAAGTGGCATCTAAGAATCATTGACCTGAGATTCAGGAACATTTAGTCATAGATTAACACACAAGCTGTGTTTTCGTTAGGCTAGTTGTGTATTTTATAAACTAAGTTAATGAGAAGTGGGGGTTGGGTAGGAGAGGTACAATTATTTGTCCTAAAGTAGAAGAACTCATATGACTTGGTGGTCCCAGTGGTGGTCTCATAGAGGTCATACAGCTGAATAACATAGTAACATGACATCAAGGAGTGATGAGATATGTTTTGCACTGTTAGTGGCAACTCTCAACACCCTCAGTCAAGAAATCAATAGCAGATGAGCTGTGCAAATACTGATGATCAGAAGACTAAGTTGTCAGCATGACATTATTATTTAGAATAATTAAAGGTTAGGGTAAAAACCCCTTTGTGGTAAAAGGGGCAATATTAGTGATAATTCTATAAAGCAAAACCAAGTGACTTTATATATTGTTCTATGAAATGCTCTGTGTAGGCGACTTTTATATATAATCCTGAACACTATGAATGCAACGATTTACTATGACCTTAACAATCGGTGCGGGCGGGCGCCCAGCCCACATTAATACACGCATTCTTTTGCAGGCTTTACTGTATAAACCGAACCGTATTGTCTCATTGTATGGATGTGGAACGTCTCAGTATATGGAGTGTACGGCTAGAGTCCACGTGGCGATTGATAAGACGGATTTTCCCTGGACGTTGTCCGTTTTGTTCACTGCAGCCGCCCTCCCTCCTCTCTTTGCAGTCACCGCCCTTGCTGTGGTTCATGGAGACAGCTGGCTTTTGTTATATGAGACTGATCAGGGACTGCATCATCTCAGCGCTGAAATCAGATCCTGAACGGGGCTCCCCGGTCTCTCCATTCACCGGACACCTCTGCTGCATATCGTCTCGCTGTACAATTTGCTTACTTTGCAATTCATCTACTCACACTCAATGGAATTAAGGATCAAAGAGGAGTCTGAAAGGGGGGGGGGTATCTTTAACCCCCCCCCATTCCAGATTCACATTATCTATCAAACAGGATCGTATGTGCTGCAGCACTAGATCCTTTTTTATGCTACTGAGCCTTTTAGATGCCAGAATGCTGAGCAACACGTGACGGGTTAAACGGACAATAGTGTTGACTATAACAATGCGTTATTAACAGTTTATAAAGTGGAATACATGTGTTAACTTTGTCCTTCTTAAATGAACGGGTTAAATTGAGACAGAATATATGTTCTTTCGCAAGCCCTTTTGTCTAGAGCGCACACAATGCAATCGGCAGGGTTTTTTTGTTCTCGTTCTCGTAGTCATTATAGATTCTAAAATGTATATTCCAACAAAAAGAGGGCAATCGAGACATTAAAGGTCAAAAACAGACAGTGGTTTAACGTAAATTCCTCTGAATTTGCAACTGTTTGTCTTTTTTTATGTAGATTGCGGGATAGAATGAGTGAATGGAGAGATATGGCACAAAAGGGGGTGTGTGACAGACCTCGTGCTGGTAAAATTACATGGTTTTGCGGTAGAAAAGAGACAAGAAAAGAGTCTAAAAAGTTAGCTTTTTGGCCACTAGGGGCCGCTGTGACTCCTCTCGCTACGTGCAACACATTCCTAGACATCATCGTATAAGAAGCGAAGCGGGTGAGAACAATGCATTAGCCCCTCTGACTCTTAAACCTCATCACCCCAGCTATTGGTGATTAGCCGGAGAATGAAGACAGCAGCTTAATTTACAGAGATTAAATCCATGTGACATGCAGAGGTTGTGACTCTCTTTGTTAGTAAAGTCATATATTTCTTTCTGTTTGCCTGGAGTAAATCCTTCATCCACACAGCCACACAGGGTATGTAAGTAATGTGCTCGGTTTGACTTGCTGTAGTTTACATAGATGTATTGAAATCCAAGAATGCAGTGTTACATCTGGAGAGTAAATATTGGTGACCAGGACACCAATAATCAAACATTGCTTTACAATGTAAAACAGCCTTGGGAGATCTACATTCATAGTTTACTCACTAACTTGGAAGAGCCAAGGGGTTGGGGTACTCACTATATAGGATTTGGATCACGTAGCATTTTAAACTGGTAGGAACTTCAATTGGAATATCTAGCCTTCTGAAAGCCAAGGAACTGAGCTATTCATTTTACACTTCTCTGGCGTTTAAATAGTTAATGCGTTTATAGATTTATTTATGGCAGTTATTGATATATTTTTTAATTGGTTTTTTAAAAAAATCTTCGCTTTTGTTGTAATAAAATCTTTAGATATTTAATTTCTATTTTTTCTTTAAAAACAATGTTTTCTCTTGTTTTAATTTTAATGAAATGTCAATTTTATATGCAAATATCGTATTCGAAATAGAAAATGCAACAATTTGAAAGATAGGAACAAAAAAAATTCCAGAAAAAAAGACAAAGGTGACATTTTTTTTATCATTAACTTCTTTGTTTCAAAAGACTAAAACAGACGTCTCATTGTTTTTTGGGTCAAAGATGAATTTCTTTCAAGGTTACACACCATGCAGTTTTATGTACATATATGTTTCCAAAATTCTAATAATCATTAACTCTTAATGCCTGATCACCTTGGCTATCTGGCTTGAAGCTAAAAGCCTTTGTGGTTCCTATTTCCTAGTGTACGACAAAAGCTCACCGAAACATAGCAGCTTTCCAGGAAAATGAGAATTATCCCCTTATTATCAGATAGGAACACAACTGTAATATGTCACCATCACCATTAACCCTAACCAACAGCATCCTTATTAAAACATGAGCCAACTGTCTTTTATTTTCAACCCAGTGTCATCTCTCAGCATTTCAGGGGAACAATACACAATGAACCCAAAAAAAAGTTAAAAACACACCAATAATGTAATCCACATCTCACCAAACCTGCATTTCTTATTATATCAATGCATGCTTCCTAATTTCTATTTGGTATCCTAGTGAATTGAATACTTTTCAGTTAAACTGTGTAGTATAAAACTATTATAATCCATAACTTGAACAAAAGAAAAGCATGTAGTAAAATGTATTACCTTGATAGGTGAGCTAATGACTTGGCTGCATCAAATCCAGTGTTGTACAGTGACCTATTCCAGATCTGCTTGTGGATGTTGAAGTAATATATCCTCAGGTTTGTGGGTCTGCAGGATGCTTTGGGGTGCTTCTCTTTGCAAGCTCTTATCACCCTACTGCATTCCCTGTTGGACAATGGCACCTGATCCCAGACCTCTGTCCAGCGTGTGTCTGTATTGAGTCCTTGTGAAAGAAGAACCACTGAGCCCGTTTGGCTGCAAGTTCAAATGCTGGATTTGACACCCCTCATGATTATATCATTATACCGTCAGCACTCAGGGAAGGAGGGGCAAAGAGGAGGGCTCAGGAACCCTCCCTCGCTCCAAGGAATCAGAGCTCAAGACCTAACACTAGGGAGAGAGACAGCCACCCCAGAACAAGCTTCCCACCTGATGCTCCAAGACCAACACACAACAGCACAACTCCTAAAACCACCCTCTTGTACTAATCTACAAGTCAATGGCCATTTCTGTACGCACTATAACTTTTACTCATCAAAAATAAATCTCACATCTATCTGCATCGACCAATTTATGAGAAAGTTGTGCTTTTGCTGGTTTTAATTCAATAAGGACCAGCTTCAGGAGCAAGCACTCAAAGTTTTGCAATGGTATGGTCCAGATGTTTTCGAATGTATGATTAGCCAAACACAATGATCTATTGACACAGAGTGTATGTAAAGTTTTTTTTTTTTAAAGTAATCTGAAACTCTTGTGTGCCAGAGCCAAGGTTTGTAACTGCAATCATTTGACTTGTTCCTTTGTAGCTTTATTCTGGAAAAAATGTTTCTATATAAAAATACAGCAACAACAATGTGCATATATTTCTAATGTGTCTAAGGGTGTGAAGTATTTTAACAGTGAGGATCCCAGCAGTGAATTCATCACAGCACCCTTGGTTAGCAGGAAATCACCAAGGTCACAGTGTTATTTCACAATCTACTAGCCCCCAAGATGAAACACATAATCAGTTTAACTGTTTAACTGCCAGGGGGGTAAAACAAAACACAGATTAATTGGACTCTCTTAAGTAACACAAGAGCACAATGTCTTACTTGGGAAACCCCCAATATCATTCCTGTATTTCGGTCCAAGGAACGCCTAGGAGACTCAACCGAGCCAAAGTTATGTCCCCCACATCCCTTTTGGCCAGCATCCTTAAGATTGCAATAAACATTTTTTGGACATCTGCTGATTAAATCTCTTGACGGCAATTTCCTCTCACCATTTACATTTAAGCAATATGGGCGCAGGTGAAAAAGAAAGGGAAAAATAAGAGAAAGGGGACAAAAAAAGAGAAAAGTTTTTGTTCTTCTTTTATACACACAAGATTCTTATTGGGCAGATATTGACAACAACCCATTTCCCATTATGCATGTCTTGGCAAGATGTAGTATGGAACATGCATCTTTAAGGTAACACCTTCTTGTAGGAGCCACAAATGAATGAGATGATTTTGCCTGAGCACCTAATGTGTTTTTAATGAAATATGAGTCTTTTCAGCTGTCACCTAGATAAGCCATGTGCTTGTAGTAAGAAAAGAAGAGTTTTGTATAAACCACAAAGAGCAGACTGGGAATTGAGCCAGGATCCACCTCTAATCACTCTGGATCCATTCAAGTGAAACAAGTCAGATGTAAAGTATATGAAAAGATTCAGCAGCCAGCTAGATCAGTAGTGGGTATAAACCTTTTGTCTTCTATTGATTATATATAATTTCCCCACGGTGCCCCAGGCTTTGATTTACACACGGTTGTTGAAAATAATAGCACGGTCTTTAATGAATCAAACACTGAAATATAGGTTATGTACCTTGTTAAATAAGGAATCCTTCTCCAAAGTCACTAGGGTAATAAAACACCCAGTGTCTGTTCCCTTGCTCATCTGTTCCTGGCAATACCAATGCAGAGGTTAAGTAAGCAACAGAGGGACAAACAAACTGTGGGTGGCTTTTTGGTTCAATCAGAGTCCTCTGGCACTGAAGAGGTTAAAGCTGATAGCATGGGAAGGGGGCAGTTTGAAGCCCAGAATACTTGACAGCCAAGAAAATAATGCCTATATCTGTCCAGTGCTCAAATCTTCTATGAAATAAAAATGAAAGTGTTGGATGACTCAGGATAACATGTCACTGGGGTGGTGTGGCTGCTAATGGTGTGTAAATTGTACAATACACTAATAGGTCATATTATTATTATTATTAGTAGTAGTAGTAGTAGAGTAGTCTACAGTTAGTTCTACTGCCAAAAATGGCATATTTTGGAGAAATTGATAAAATATTGAGTTTCTATGATGGATCTGGATGTCTTTAATGGTGCAAATGTCTGTCACAGACAGAGTGAAAAGTGTAAAAAAACCCACAACAGATAATGGTGACTTATAGCAGTGTACTCTTGTTTCTGTGACTGACATTTTCTAGAGGTGTTTACTGTCAATATTTTGTGTTGTGTATCCTTTCAGATTATTTATATGTATTGTCACACATACTATATGGCATTGGATAGGCTATGGCAGATATGCTTTGTACAGATCTCTAACAGTAACACACAGTGGAAAGGTTGTAACAGTGTGATAAAATGCAATATCTATACAACAAATCAAATACACATATTACCAACAAAGGGAGTGCAGAACAGAAGAATCAATGTAGTAACAATCATAAAAGTATACATCAATCATACATAGAATTTAAAATCTAAGACTCAGTCATTCTGTGTTATTAGCTTTCATGTATTGGGTACATATATAATATATAAGTGATGAATTGTATGTTTCCAGTGTGCAGTGTATAGAGCACAAATCAATGCACTTAGATGTCAATGCAGAGCCTGTTAACCATTTGTCTGCTAGCTTGATGAGCAAATCCATCTCATATGCATAGGGTTAATTAACCCAGATTTAGTAGCACAGAGTGGCTGTGAATGGATCTGTTCAGTAGAGTGGGTTAGGTTTCTCATGTGAACACAAGGATGCAGTAGAGATCTTAAAACAGAGAACTTCAGCCCTAAGCTGCTGTAAAGAGACTTGAGAGGCCACTTGGCTCCTACTGTAAACTACATTTACATGTCCATTTCCCTTCTACTGATTGCACCATTGAGAGATGTGAAACAAATACCCCAGTAAATAAAATGCATGATACATTATAGCCTACAGGAATACTTTTACCAAATAGCAGAAAATTGGTGCACTTTTGTGACATTATTTCCCCATCATGCTTCTGTAAAGAAAAACATGGAAAGAGCTCAACAAAATTGTGATGCCAAGGAAATCATCACAAGAAGAACACAAGAAATGGATTATAACGAATCCAGGATCACCTTTCTAATCTGTGCAAGCTACTAACCTTCTTTGTCAGCATTCTTTGTCTTCTAAATATTTGTTAAATCCCTTGCTTCATCAGGCCTGTCTGGGCACCCCTGGGTTAAGCATTGTGTCTTCTCTCTCCTGTGCTGCATGTAGGCCAATCAATCACACCCCAAGTATCTCTTTTTTCTGTCTCCTAAATCCTAATTGCTTCCGATTAACTACCAGCAAACTGGGCTGATGCAAGCCACGGAAAGGCAATTTGAATGCAAAATGTGATATAGCCTGGAAACTCTGACATTAAAAAAAGAAATACAATAAAAAGAACAAAGATTGGGGTATATTTGTATATAGAGGATACAGAGGATGGCGATTAACATGATGAAAATATCTCTCAAATGTGCAATTTCATTAGTTCTACATTAAGACAACAACACATTTAATGATTTAATAAAATGTATACACAACATGTTGTTGTGCATTTAACCTAATAAATGAATACTAATTCATTGATTAAATAAGTTGAATATTTTTGATATGCTCACTTCTCCAAAATAAGAAATCAGCACATTTGTACAAAAAAACTCAAAAAAAAACATTTTAGGCACATACTCTTACAGTTATGTAGGTATCTGACATCATAATAATTATTTCTTGTACAGCAGAGCTAATTTATATTAAAATGCATTGATGTTTCACATGAAGAGGCCTTAAACTTTTTTTTAACTTATTCTAAAATTAATTTTACGTATTTATAAGAAACAGCTTGATATCTTGTAAAACCATCTACAACATTAATTACCTTCAGTTCTTTGTTACATGTAAAGGATGACGTATGTTTAAAAACACCAGGTACTTACCATAAGTACTAGGTAATATTATATTAATATATATGACCAGTCTTGTTTTGGATGTGTCTCAAGAATGTAAGCTTGCGAGCAGGGCTCTTTCCAACTAATGTATCGGTTTGTCTTAGTCTATCAATTCTCATCTTGGCATACCCATTGAATGTATGTATTTTATTAAGCGCTGCGTAAATTGTTGGCGCTATATAAATAAAAGATAATAATAATAATGATGTAACCTTTACAAATGATCCATTGAAGAAGAATGGGAGTAACAACACTTTTTATATCATACATCGTGTCTTCCTTGATATCTTGTAAACTTTATCCCTCATGGAAAATGTGTTGGGTGGGGAATGATATGTCCTATTATAGTTACATCGGGGGGAACAATCTTGAGGCTGTTTTAATGAAGTCATAAAACCACAATATTCAGATAAAACCAAAGGTAAATCCATTCTACTTACTGCAAGATTGGGTGGGGTAAAAATATTATGCATGTTTAAACAGAAAATAATACAAAACTAATAATTACTATTATGGATTTGTTACTAGAATTATAAAACCTTCAAGTTAGGTGAAATTGGAACACTGATAGAACTTTTTCATATATTCGCTTAAATAGCTGAAAATAAATATCCAGGTCAGATCAGGAAATGTAGATAATAAGAAGGTCCTGGCACATTAAGGTTGACGGCCTCCAAATGACATAAGTGCATCCTAGAGCTGGATACGTTTTTTTTTTGCTCACGTAGCATGTGGCCTGGCATATCCAGCTGGTGGCTACACACTGCAGCAATCAAGCATGGGTGCGTATGGTACGATGGTGGCCATGGGCCAGCCGGGCATTTGCCTGGTGTGCCAGATGGCCAGTGCGGGCCTTGATACGATATGAGTTATATGTCTTAATTATACCAAAAAAATGCAATCTAAGCATACATATTTCCACAAACATGATACTTTTCACGTACACATGATATACCTACTATGGTGTGTTATGGCTCTATTAACACACGTCATCATTCTTTTGTTAAAAATAAAACATATTTTTATGTCCTTTTCAATATTAATTTATTGGAGGAGTTTTGATTGTTTGGGAAGGACATTTCTTGTTATAAGGTCCAAGCCCACTAACGTAGACAGGGAATAGATTACCGTATTTGTTTTCCTGCATGCAGATAAGCGATAGCTTAAATGCCAGAAATAGTTACATGGAAACCGGCAGCTACATCAAGGAGGGAGGGATCTGAGCATGTATTTCCGTTTTAGGAAAAGCTGCTGATTTGTTCATTGGCTAGTCACTGTCCCCTCTGTCACTGGTCCCTTGCATTTAAATGTGAATACTCGCCTTCAGTCTATAACAAAAGTCTTATGTATACATTCAAACCAACCAAGCGAGATCAACTCTAGAGGAAAGTTCTGATGATCAGGTGAGCAACCAATCAGCAACCCCATTACCTACAACGTCAGATCCTTAGGGGAATGTAGGAATCTGACTATGCAGAATGTATGGGATAAATGGTTAGCCCTCCTGCCCAGTTTTGCAACCCATGTATCTCATATGTGGTGGGAACTCTAATGATCAGTGCCCTGTACTGAACACCGGATTAATAAATGATTATAAATATTTATTGGTATGTGAAACATGTACAGCCAGCGACCTTACACCATTCATTGTTAGTTGGTAATTTCTTCCTGACGCACTCAGATTTAATTTTGTAACACAGAGAGCCAGAATCATGATCATAGGAGGGGTTATTCTTCTGAAGCGACTGAAGTATGTAATAATTTCCATGGGCTGAGTTTAAGGTCAGGCTTTCATTTTACAGTAATGTGTAGCCCAGTAAAACCGGCAATAGATAACACATGTTGCTCAAAAAAAAGAATAGCATGGGTTCTTGCAACACATTTCTATATCTGCACCGTCTTCTTAATACTGTGCTGACTAATATTAAAGAAACATGAGGTGATACACAATTCCAGCTTTTCTCTTTCTTTTATTTAAGGCGTGTTTGTTTTAACTGTCATACAGAGAAGGGTTCAAGAGTATCCACTGTGAGTTTTTTCTAGTTGAAGTAAGGTTTTCATTCAGATTTATGGTTTGGGTGCAAAGCAGCGATCTGTGAGACACTGGGTTGCAATCTCCAACTTAGGGTTAGTTCAACATTTGAATGGGCTGAGCTAAAGCAAGGTTCCCAAATATCTCCAAGATGTTTCCCCACATAAATCCTCAACATCATCTTGGTAAACTGTGCAGACACTTGTTTGCATCCAACATGATTTAGTTTTTGATAATAGGACAACTAAGGTATAAAGTCAGGTAAACTCAGAATTATGTTAATCGACCCCAATATATACAAACATAACTCTTGTAAGACAGAATTATGGACATTCTGAAAAAGTAAAACTTTGCAGTAAGCTGTGATAGTCAGGGCCTCCTCAGCAAATTCATAGAGTTTACTGGTCTATGTGAGACTTCTATTGTAGTCTTACATATACGCCAAGATACCAGGCTATGTAATCTAAAGGAGACCATTTGGAGTCAGTACTCGTATGTGCTATTTGTCAATAAAAATTGCAAGAAAAAAAATATTATTATTATGTAAAAAATAATACAATACTTCATTTTATTTCATGAGAAGCATCGCTGTGATTTTGGCCACTGTGCTTTGCCCAAACCATAAAATATTAAACTTTGCGGTAACATCCCCATAAGCATATCATCCTTATTCAATTCAGCTGATTTTCAAAATCTAATGAACACATTGTTGTTTTTGGCTATGGCAAGCAATGTATATTTGTAGCATTCATAAATCAATATTCCAATGTGTAATCAGCCTTAGGTGTGACTATTAGAAAAGACCTCTCTTCCTTACAACTCCCTCCTACACCACTCACCACCACCCTCTCTACTCCTACTATACTAACTGCCTTTTCCCCTACAACCGAAGAAGAGATAGCCACTCTTCTTTCTTCCTCTCACCCAACAACCTGTCCCCTTGACCCCATCCCTTCACACCTCACAAAGTCTCTATGTCCATCCCTTGGTCCATCACTTACCCACCTATTTAATCTTTCTCTATCATCTGGATCGGTACCATCTGCCTTCAAGCATGCGCTAATCACACCAATTCTAAAGAATCCTTCCTCAGACCCCATCTGTTTAACTAACTACCGCCCTATCTCTCTGCTTCCTTTTACCTCTAAGCTGCTTGAACGGATTGTATACAATCGCCTCACTAACTTCCTCTCCTCTAATTCCCTCCTTGACCCTCTACAGTCTGGTTTCAAACCCCTTCACTCTACTGAAACAGCTCTAACAAAAGTCTCCAATGACTTGCTCTCTGCCAAAGCTAAAGGTCACTACTCTATTCTAATTCTACTGGATCTCTCTGCTGCTTTCGATACTGTTGATCACCACCTTCTTCTTGACCTACTTGCTTCTATGGGCATTCGAGATACAGCTCTCTCCTGGATCTCCTCATATCTGTCTAACCGTTCCTTCTCTGTCAACTTCTCAGGCAACACATCATCGCCCCTTCCTCTTTCGGTTGGTGTCCCCCAAGGTTCAGTCCTTGGTCCTCTGCTGTTCTCTCTTTATACTTCCTCTCTTGGCAAACTAATCAACTCATTTGGCCTCCAGTATCATCTATATGCAGATGATACCCAAATCTACCTGTCTTCTCCTGATCTCTCTCCATCTCTCATGTCCCGGATCACCAGCTGCTTGTCTGCTATTTCTTCATGGATGTCACAACACTACCTGAAACTTAATCTTTCTAAAACGGAACTCATTATCTTCCCTCCCTCCATCTCCACTCCACTACCTGAATTCTCTATCACCATTAACAACACAACTATCTCTCCTACTAACCAGGCCCGATGCCTTGGGGTCATCCTTGACTCAAACCTCTCCTTCATCCCTCACATTCAGTCCCTCGCCAGATCCTGCCGCCTGCACCTAAAAAACATCTCTCGTATCCGCCCATTCCTCACCCAAGAATCCACAAAAACTCTGGTTCATTCACTTATCATTTCCCGTCTTGACTACTGCAACACTCTTCTGGTTGGCATTCCACTGTCTCGACTCTCTCCACTACAGTCTATCCTTAATGCCGCTGCTAGGCTCATCTTCCTTGCACGTCGCTCCTCTTCTGCTTCCCCCCTCTGTGAATCCCTCCACTGGCTCCCAATTACCTTTAGAATTAAATTTAAGATCCTGGTACTGACATATAAGGCCATCCACAATACTGCTCCTCCGTACATTTCTGACCTCATTAGCAAATACTCTCCTACTCGATCCCTACGTTCCTCCTATGGGCTAAGGCTCTCCTCCTCACTCATCACCTCTTCCTTTTCCCGTCTACAAGATTTCACTCGAGCTGCCCCATATCTCTGGAATCTGCTCCCAAGGAACCTTCAGAATTCACCCTCCCTCCCGACATTCAAGAAACATCTAAAAACCCACTTCTTCAGAGAAGCATACCATCTTAGCTGCTAGAACATCCTTGTCATTGATACCCCCACAATACCTCTCACCCTTTCTCTATGCCTTATGTTTATCACCCCATTTTCCCTCTAGATTGTAAGCTTGCGAGCAGGGCTCTCTCCACCAAATGTATCGGTTTGTCTTAGTCTGTCAATTCTTGTCTTGTCATATCCCTTGAATTTATGTATTGTATTAAGCGCTGCGTAAACTGTTGGCGCTATATAAATAAAAGATAATAATAATAATAATAATAATAACAGCACAAAAACAACACATGGACCATGTTAAAAAGAAGTGTTATCACAAGTGATGTCAAAGCGATTTGGTCATGGAGCGTGTGCATCAGGGGAGGACTGGCAAGGGGGGCAGGGGGTAATTGGGCTGCTCTGATTTGAAGATTTTGGGCCACTGTCTGAAACTTATGTTTTACTTGCAGTTCAACATTTAACCACTGGGGTTTTTAGCAAATCAAGGACTCCAGGCATTAGTTACACTGGCTGGAGCTTTTCAGGCAACTTTTATGGTTTTATTTGATGTTCTTCTTTCTGGTTTCTCTACCGTGTAGTGCACCTTACCCAACTCAGCTAAGTGCTGTCAAGTCTTAAGATCAGGAAAGAAGAACGTTTATGGGGTTCCACCACAGGATTGTGAAGAAATGATTTCTAAGTGTGAGATATTTTTCTTAATGGTGCGTAATGAATTTGAAACCTAGAATTCAACATATGTATTGTATTCCTTAGTTTACATATAATTACATTCATTACCTGGATGGTAATATTAGCTGGGCTTTGATAGAACATTTATAGTGTGGCTGCACTGCTCAAGTTCTAAAATAATGTTCAAATTCTAGCTAAACAATAGCCTATACCTTTCACAGTATCACTGTCACATACTCTCATTAGAGTCAACTGAGAATCCACAAAAGTTAAAGTCTCGGAAGCAGGAGCTGAAGAGTCTCCTGTCTTATCCCGGCATAATCTTTAGATCTGCAGTTCTGTCCTTAATTGAAAATGCTAAACTAACTGTGAGGAACATTGTTTTCTATGTTATACCCAGCAGTAATCATCTGAAAATACTTAGCTTTTCTAACTTCAGGCGAGGATTTGGAACGTTTAGTCTAAGGGTGATTGACAACTCATTATTATGCATTTAGAGATGATAGATGAACATATATATTCATGAATTAGAGACTAGTCATAAAGAGACTGCTCAAAATGTGTTTTTGTTTGTTACTATAGAAACATAACAATGAAGCATTGATTCACAAGTTATAAAAAGTCAGAGATGTAGCATGTACATTCTCAGTTCCACTTAGCAACGTAACAAAGTATACATAAACAATAATTTAGTATGTGCTTGGTTTTTTGGGATACATGATGCAGATGACTATTTGGCCAAGATCTATCCATCCATCTATCTATCTATCTATCTATCTATCTATCTATCTATCTATCTATCTATCTATCTATCTATCTATCCCCGACACTTTCTTCTGCTATCACATCTGTGCACTGACAGTATAGATCCATATTCTGTTGCCTCATAGGTTTGAGGGCAACTCTCGCGAAATACATTGGGGTCAACATGTGGGGTATTAGGAATCAGCACATCAGGGCACACAAATGTTAATTAGATGGATACCAGTGGTGCAGCACAAGATTAGCGAGTCTTGCCAACCCAGAAGTGGACCTCATTCACATAGACAAACTAATTAATAAAAAATTAACAAGGAACTCCATTGGAATTGCAAGTGGTTTAGTTGTTTAGTGAGGATCAGAAGGAGGCCCTAGTTTAGGGCAAATTGTGTCCCCCATATATTCCAAACCAAATAGTAAAAGTAGCTTAAAAGCTTTCGCACCCATAATAAACTTACAGAATAATGTCTTTAGCACAGTTTTTGTTTCAAAATAAATATATTTTTATCAATTTGTGTGTCATTGTGCTTTTCATTTCTTTGACATTACTTTTATTAATGAAGTGTTTGGAAGTGGGGAAACCTGCGGCATCAAAATCTTTGATCCCTGCATGACAGCATGATTATTTCTTTTCTTTTTCAGGAAATTCTTAATTTTCACGTAATGCAACAGCAGGCACGATAAGTTGTTTCCATAGAAACTGAAAAAAAAAATATTTAACTAATCTGTGTTATTTTCATATGATGACAGACCTATGTTTTTTCCTTTAAACACCTTTAAATTAAAAATTAGACATTTTCATCATAAAATGCACAATATATATGATAGCATTCAAAAGTCAGTTGTACTAAACTTACAATTGAGTCTTGATTTTGGTAGCAAATTAAGGCCAGTTTTTTTTTTTTTTTTACACTTAACTGTAAATGATCCAAATGCTCGGTTTATATTATCATGTGTTCCGAATTGCGCTAAAGAGCACATTACTTCCAAGTTTAAAAACCAAACCTGCTATTAAATAATTTGGGGAGAATTAGTAAGCATTGAAAACGTGGGAGGCTTTAGCTTTGTTGAAAAACTTCCATGTTGTCCTTTGGAACCTATTCATCTACGGGATAGAGTAACATAGGACTTTTTTCCAGTTGGTTCATTTTCCCCATTAAAGAAACGAAAACCATGAACACCCAGTTTTAAGTAAGAAATTAAAACGAGTGTCAATCTGCTGTGGATATCCCTCAACCTTACAAATTATAAATAGGAAAAAATATACCAATATAATATCCCAATATTAGTATAATAAATGTCCAATTACGAAAGACTCTAGTTTAACCAATCTATATATGTATATACTGTATATCATCAGCAATAAAGTTTAAGTCAACTTAAAAAAGTGGACTATGACAATAATTTCATGAAAAAGACTATGCATCAAAAAAATGGATTTTTACTTATACAAATCAGCAGATTTTCATAAGAAGAAAAAAGTCCCATCCAGTTGAGTGGATAATGTAAGTGGCATAACGGGTAAAGTCTTCCTATGTAACGTATTGGGCTTTATTCAAAAAGGACACCTGTTTAACACATTTAGCTGCTATAACAGAAGTTCAATCCTATTCTAAAAGGGTACGAAGTGGAATTAGTAAATTGTTCCACTGATTCACATCAAGTGCAGTCGTAGTCAAAGGAAAATATGCTGAATATACTGGGCAGCAAAAAACTAGAAAAGTTTAGATCAGGGAAAGAAATATATAATTTTTTTTATAACTACGTAGCTAAGATGTGACTACGTGTTCCATCCATTTTTTATGTGGGAATGTTGGGAATACTAGGACAAAACCGTTTGGGAGTTGCTAGCCGATTTCCTAGGTCAATCGATCATCTTTAATGGAGGAAAAAAGGAGCGTTGTGCGATGTCTTCCATTAACCTCATCAAACAAGGCCCTGAATTTAAGCATAACTGAGAGTTAAATAACTGAGGGTTAATTCCATTACTGGCCTTAAAAGGAAAAAGCTGTCATTTGTGACATCATTTGCGATAAACCATATTGTATAAAAAGGCAGAAGGTATAAAAAAAAAGCTGCAATGTATTGATATTTCTATCACAAATATTTACAGCACTATGCCATATATAAGATATATTCTAAGCCAAGAGAGATGGACGGATGATAAATAGGCTGAAACACGTAAGGCACCTTAGTAATCTATTGGCGCTCTGCCTTCCATGATAAGGGCTAACTATACGGGAGCTGGCCATAGGAGTAAATAATTACGTTCCCATGGCAAATTTACTCATACAACAGCAGGATCTGACCTCGTACAAATAGAAAAATGATTACATTACAACGGTACATGAAAGTAGCTTTCAGCATGTCATTGGATTTCTGCAGTGGGATACATCCATATAAATGCTATAGAGAAAGGCATGAAAGTAACTTAATTACTCACCAAGTTGAACTGTAAGATGAACTAAAAACTATTGGCATTATTAAATCACATGCTATTAATTACGTATTTGGATTACATGGTTTATATAACTTCTTATACTTCTTATCTGCTTCTAATTGCATGCATCATTCTGATTGGTTACTTTTTAAGCAGGTTACGTCTCTTAGTAGATATGTTGGCGCAACTCGTGATACATCATAGACTAGACATTTTCTATTGTCTTTGTCAGCAATAATATTTATGATAACATAAGCATTTTTCTAACATATACAACATTAAACAGTGTACAACAGTGTACTGTATGCATAATGCATATACAATACAATCTGGGGCATAATACACACATCTGTATAATACACACTCATAACTCTAGCTTGAGTGCATGGGAATTCATTAGGAGGCAGAGTCATAGGTTCAGAATAGGGGACATGTAATACCATAATACCAACCAGGGTTCAGATCAGTGTGAATAGGGCAGAAGGATTTTGACTTGGGGAGGGCGGGTGAGCAGGAATCATGGGAGGTTATAGAAGGTAGAGCTTTGCTGACTTCAGACTTGATTGGAAACAATCTCCACTAGGATTTGTTTCCCTTCCTTCCAATGCTTTTCTTGCTTTAGGTCAGGATCAATGCTGAGGGGTGTCTCTGAGGGCCAGCATCAGTGTGGAACTTGGCTGTCTAAAGTACAGTTAGTTGCACTAGTAAGAAAGCGCAGGACTCATTGCGGGCTGGATCCCTGGTGAATGGCAAGCAGTGCATCCACGATGCAGGGGATGTTACGCCAGTGGCAATGCATATGTCAGTAGTCTCAGGGACCACAGACAGTCTTCAAGATCACATTGGTTAGAAAGTTTAAACACGTTTTATCAGTTTCCCTTAACACATTGGCAGTGTGTTCAATACATGGTAGACTTTTATCTCCATGACTCTGCGTCTTTATATTAAGGTATTTGAAGGCCATATTTACATTTCATATAAGTAAGAATATATTTATATGAAAGGTTACTATAGCTGGTGACAGGAGGCACATTTCACATAATACACCAGTGTACAGCGCTATGGGATATAATGGTGCTATATAAACAGTAAATAATAGTATTAATAATACTATTAATAATAAACCATGGTAATATAATTCCTAATTTTATATACAGGACAATTGATTGTGCTAGGTTTAAGAAATAGTTTATTTTAAGGACCTGGAATTATCATTAATACTGAATATGCTTTATTTGAGTCCATTAATTGTAATGACACCAGGCTACCATGTTGCCCTTGTTGCCCAAGATGACTCAGACAGTGCCGAAAGAACCAATTTCATTATAAATGGTAAAATAATATCCTGGTATGATGCAACAGTTCACATAACATTTGTATATATTTTGATTAAACATTTTACATATTTTTGCAAAATGACTTTTAGTTACCACAAAAACTGATTCATTTAACCTCTCCTGGCTTCGTCTGCCAACTGGATTTAAAAGGCTTTTGGCACATTCATCATCACCTTTGAAAATTCACAGGCATACATTAAGGCTCCTTTCTCCTCCAGCTGACTGGATTGCAGTTTATTTGTTGAGTCAGCCCTGTAACTTCAAACCACTCTGGGTCTGGAAGGAAATCCTATATCTTTTACTGATATAGTAAAGACATTGAAAGACTTTGAAAGGAATGACATAAAAAAAATGTTAAAAAAATTATTAGATGCACTCTGATCTACATACCATTTAGTAAAACCACACAACTGACCTAATTGCACAGAACGTATAATGTCATAGCCATCCACAGATTTTTTTCTGTGTGTGGGGGGGTACTAGCCCTGTCCAAGGGGGGTATAGGCAGGATGAGGCGGAACGTCTCAATGGGCATGACATCATCATGGAAAGGGAGCACTGGCATTGCCATTTTTGATCATTACCATTGATGCTATAATAGTGTCATTTGTACAGTACATAGACACACTTGTCTATTTTACTTATTATTCCTGCCCAGGCTAGCCTTGTGTTGGAATCTAGCACTGTTCTGCAGTTATTCAGCCGAATTGCAATATTTTGCAGCAGACCTGGTTTTTAAATGAAATTTGAGGCAGGACAGCATGGAATTGATTTATCCCTGCCGTTGTGTAGGATTTCGGTAGAATCGGTAGACTAGACAGTTGAATTGTGAGGCATGGCTCCATGTTTATTTTTTATCAGTGTTGGCATATCGTTGATATTGGTCACATTTTAACCAAGGAAATCTGTTACACTTATTTTAGTATAATAAAAAGTAGACTTGTGCATTCGTCTTCGTCTACCATTCCCCCCCCCCTTCTAACTTACCTTGTCTTCGCGGCATCGCGGCAGTTCCCGGAAGTGGAAATCCGCAGGTTCGCCGTCACAGGGTACAGGGCAGTGCGAATGAGCCTATTGGTCGCCTACAGGGAGCAGACTTTATTGGTCGCTCGTACGGACATTTAACTAATTGAACAGGGAGGGAGACCAGTGGGATGTGCCGGGTAAGTTGCAGCATTGAGGTTTTAAAACCCCAATGCTGCAACTTACCCTGCAGATGCCACTGGTCTCCCTCCCTGTTCAATTAGTTAAATGTCCGTACAAGCGACTTTATTGGTCGCTCGTACGGACATTTAACTAATTGAACAGCGAGGGAGACCAGTGGGATGTGCCGGGTAAGTTATGGCACCAGGAGTTTAACAGTCTGTATGAGCGACCCTATTGGTCGCCAGCAGGGGGCTCGTCTGCCATCAACCAATGGCAGACGAGCCCCCTGCTGACGACCAATAGAGTTGCTCATACGTACATTTAAACTCCTGGCGCCAGAGCTGTGTTAACCCCGTATTAAACCCTTAACCGGGAAAACGAAGAAAAAACGAACACGAAGAATGTCCACGAATATTCGCCCGAAGAGAAGACAGGAACAGGCGAATATTCGCGGAATACGAAGATTTTTTCCCCCCGAAGACGAGCACGAAGACGAACACGAAGGGCCCCCTGGTGCCCAAGTCTAATAAAAAGGCAATACCTAATTTATACATGCAAACGGACTGCTTACCACAGAAGGCCATTGCAAGGCCTTACAATAACCCAAGTCATTAGAACATACTACATATTTCAGTATGTACCCCACCCCCATCCAGTATGGATAAATTAAACAATATGCATATTTAATAGACCCTATAATTAATACATTCAAATTTTATTAGGCACAGAAAGTGACTCTGGGAACTTATATATCATTCTTCATGGCTTACTGGAATGTAGGTAATACATATAACCTTTGTTATCATCATTAAATTTTGTATGTGTGTGTGTAAGGGCAGTGTATATGTGTGTGTTTAAGGGCAGTGTACATGTATATGTGTCAGCGACTGTCATACAAGTACAACAGCACTCAATGAAAGTGGTAGAGTCCGATACGCGGGTGCGAGTCAGCACCGTAAAACAGGAAATCCGGGTATGTTATACGAAGGGTAAACGTAATCAGGATTGCCGGGTTTGGTACACAAGAGGTTAACGTAATCAGGATAGCCGGGTCTGGTACACGAGAGGTTAACGTAATTAGGATAGCCGGGTCTGATATACGAAGGGTCAACATAATCAGGATAGCCAGGTCTGGTACATGAGAGGTTAACGTAATCAGGATAGCCAGATCTGGTACATGAGAGGTTAACAGGGATAGCAAAAGAAAGCACGTCTACTCGGCACAATAACTGAGCACTGACTGACACCACGCCCAGGGAAGTGACGCTACACGATTGTGTTTCCCGCCCACGGTGTCAAGGAACACATAAAGTTACTGGAGATGCGTGCGCGTCTAGTAGACCTGGTGTTCGGACCGAGCGGGTAATCAGGTGAGTTACTCCACTCGGTCCCGGGACCCTGACAATATGTGTGTGTGTGTGTAAAGGCAGTGTACATGTATATGTGTGTGTGTGTGTAAGGGCAGTGTACATGTATATGTGTGTGTAAGGGCAGTGTACGTGTATATGTGTGTATGTAAGGGCAGTGTACATGTATATGTGTGTGTGAGGGCAATGTACATGTATATGTGTGTGTAAGGGCAGTGTACGTGTATATGTGTGTGTAAGGGCAGTGCACATGTATATATGTGTGGGTAAGGGGAGTATATGTGTATATGTGTGTGTGTGTAAAGGCAGTGTATGTGTATATGTGTGTTTATGGGAAAGTATGTGTAAGGGCAGTGTATATGTGTGTGTAAAGGCAGTGTATGTGTATCTGTGTGTTTATGGGCAGGTGTGTGTAAAAGCAGTGTGTAAGGGTCTTGGGAGGGAGGCTAACATTAGCCTTTTTTAATTAAAAAAAAATCTCTGCTGCTGTGGACTACTCTTCCAATGATGCTCAGCAAGCATTATGGTGGACACCTGACTGGCTGAGAATCATGGGAGTTTTAGTTCACAGCTAGCATCTGCAGCTTTACTGTTGCTGCACTTCCCATGACGCTCAGCCAGCATCATGGAAGTAGTATGGGAATTCATGGGAATACAATTCAATGTGTTGGTTATTTTTAATATGCATGACTGTGCTGACAAACGAAGCGTGTTTTAAGTGGCAATGCGAGCGCGACATTGTAAAGTGCAATTGCTTGTATCGGTGAGTTCCGCGAGATTTAAATAAAAAAAAAAAAAAAAAAGAGTCCCTCTTTCACATTTTGAAATGTTGGGAGGTATGAAATTTTATGAAATGTCCACTTTTGGGCAGGGAAGGTTGACTGGTCTGTGAAATAAAATCAAAGTAAAGATTGGCTTTAGTCACAGCTAAACCCAGACAATCTGAAAAGTTTACTCAATCCTATTATATTTAGCCCAGTTCATTAAAGGAAATACTCTTGCCAAGCATCGCTGGCTAATGTCTAGTGTTATGGGTGGGGTGTAGGAAACACTAGAATCTACTCTTAACCTTCCTTGTACCAGTGTGCAGTGCAGGGACAATAGAAGAACTGCACATGACAGAATTCTATACTAGTGTTGTGTAGCTGTCCATAGAGTACTTATTGCGATGAAAACTATCCTATTTTTGTTTCAGAATTATTCTTGTCGAAATAGTGTGGTGAGTTTTTAATAACAGATACATTTATGTTTTTACATTGTTAATACATGACACATACTTGGATTCATCATCTATTTTATTTTTGGTATCCGATTCTCGGTGCGATGGCATCTCCCTAAGTAAATCACATTGGGAGTGTGGTGTATATACTTTGCTCTGAGTATACAGGAGCTTGTGAAGGATAATAACTTTTACTTAACCCTTTGAGTGCCTTTTTTTAAGATTTCTTGATTTAAATTACTTTTACCTTTCTTCATGTCGTGGGAGCATTTTGTGAGTTACATTTTGAGCATTTTTATATCTCTCTATTATGCCAAAAAACGTATAAAACATATATGAACTACAATTCCCATGATTCTCAGCCAGCCAGGTGTTCACCATAATGCTGTCTGAGTATCATTGGAAGAGTAGTCCACAGCAGTAGAGATTTTTTTTTTAATAAAAAAAGCTAATGTTAGCCTCCCTCCCAGGACCCTTACACACTGCCATTACGCACACCTGCCCATAAACACACACATGCACTGCCCTTACACACGACTGTCCATACACACTGCCTTTACACACACCTGCCCATAAAGACTCATATACACATACACTGCCCTTAAACATGACTGCTCATACAGACTGCCTTTACACACATCTGCCCATAAACACACATATACTGCCCTCACACACGACTGCCCGTAAACATACAAATTCACATACACTGCCCTTACACACCACTGCCCATACACACTGCCTTTACATACACCTGCCTATAAACACACATATACACATACACTTCCCTTAAACACGTCTGCCCATACACACTGCCTTTATACACACCTACCCATAAACACACATATAAACATACACTGCCCTTACACATGACTGCCCATACGCACTGCCTTAACACACGGATATACACATACATTGCCCTTGCACACACCTGCTCATAAACACACATATACACATAAACTGCCCTTACCTACACATATACACATACACTGCCCTTATATACACACATATACACATACACTGCCTTTACACACACAAATATACACATACACTGCCTTTACACACACATATGCACTGCGCTTACACACACACCTGCTTTTACACACACATATACACATACACTGCCTTTACACACACATATGCACTGCCCTTGCACACACCTGCTCATAAACACACATATACACATAAACTGCCCTTACCCACACATATACACATACACTGCCCTTACACACACATATACACATACACTGCCCTTACACACACACACCTTCTTTTACACACACATACACTGCCTTTACACATACATATACACATACACTGCCTTTACACACACATATACACATACGCTGCCCTTACATACACAAATATACACGTACACTGATCTTACATACACACATATATGCACTGCCCTTGCACACACCTGCTCATAAACACAAACCTACACATAAACTGCCCTTACCCACACATATACACATACACTGCCCTTACACACACATATACACATACACTGCCCTTACATACACACATATACACGCAGACTGCCCTTACACATATACACATATACTGTCCTTACACAGACCTGCCTTTACACACACAAATATACACATACACTGATCTTACATACACAAATATACCCATACACTGCCCTTAGATACACACATATACATGTACACTGCCCTCACACACACATATATACACTGTCCTTACACACACCTGCCTTTACCCATACCTATACACATACACACACAAGCTTACAAAAACACACACACATATATATATACACACACACTGCCATTACACCACTTTCTCCCCATCTCTTACCTCTTCCTCCATCCTCCCGTGAGAGCGCAAGGTCTATAGCTTCAGACCTCTCCTGTACTGCTCCCTCATCACTATGCACCGTCTCTTGGTGCAGAGTGCGGGGGTATGACATCTAAGTTGGCTGGGCAGAGGTTGGCTTTCATATTTTTAGACTAGCATCAATTTTAAATTGAAGATAGCAGTTGCTGTGAGGAAATGAGTTATGAAAACGTATGAATGAAACGTTGAACAGTTGATTTATGCCTTGGGAGTTGAATCTCTTGAATCTTCTAATTTAACGATGAGCCATTGAATCAATCATAGTATGTGCTCTAAAATATTCTCTTATAACATAAGCAGGGAAAATAAATCTGATGTGTTAACTGGACTTCCATATTTCAAGGGCCACAATAAGACCACTTTTATGTGTATTCTTCCTTGAACTCAACAAATCAGCTTGTTTTAATTTTGATTGAGACACTTGTGCCTAAGAAGAGATATCCAAAAGTCTTGACTTTCACAGTCTCAGACCCTTTGTGTGGACTGAATGGTTTTGTACATGTAAGCAATTTATTAAGAGTAAAGTGTGCCTCGATTGATATACCAGAATTAACAGGGTTCTTAGTGTTCACTGTTGGTTCCACATCAATTTCTGTCATATTTCTTTGGCATACACCAAGAAACATATAACAGATCTACATAATGGGTTATGCAGTGGGGCATTTATTTTCAATACTATTGAAAGTATTGGTGTTTAATTAATACAAAATTTATTGCAGAGGTCTGGAAAAATTGTAATAATTTATGACCAGATGAAGCTAAATGAAACAAAGCATACAATAGGTGTGTAGAGATATTTTGTAACTAACGGGCATAGATCAAAGGACTGTAAGAAATATTGGGATGTTCTTATGGCAGTCTATATGAAGTATCATTAAAGGCTTTGATCTCAAGTTAAACATAATACAATCTCAATGATACATTAGTTGAGTTACTTTTAAATCATAAACAGACTTTGAAACAGTACGCAGACAGAGCCTTTAGTTGTAGTTGATAACATAGAAAATGGAAGTCACATACAGTACATTTTAGAGATCTCTTTCTTCGTTTCTCACAATACAAATATTCAAGTGGTATGAGAAAAGTAGAATTGGCTAAGACAAACTGATACATTAGGTAAAGAGGGTCATGCTCTCAAGCTTACAATCTAGAGAGTGTACCCTCTGTTTTTCCTATGTTGGCCCACTGTGAGCGATAATGCTAATTATATTTTCCATTAATTCATTTTATTTTATTTTTAAATATATTACAGTAGGCTGTTTAAAAAAAAAACTAATAAACTAAAACTATTTGACCTAAACACATAATGGAATATTTTGCAATGAAAAACTATGCACAATAGCAGTCATTTATAAAGAACCAACATGTCACTATCAAGACATGAATTAATTTATGTCAGTTTGCTGATTTATGAAGCAAAAGTGTACCACGTGCATTGGAAACTGTATAATAGTGCATCATATACATATTCAATGAAGACATTTCCTCTTCTGGAGAACACTAACCATTATTTCCCAAATACCATTGCATTTCAGCTAATATCAGTGCACTTTAATAACTGGTACTGGTATCACAGTATACTTTAAGACCTTTTATGAGTAACTCATTTATTTATATTTTAGTTGGTGCTAAAGGTATACTTAGGTATTATGTGATGTGCAATAATTATTGAACAATCATTCTTTCCCTCCTTGTGTGTCATTGACAGTGATGCAGATGTGAATTAGTTCTATCAATACAAGACACGTTCTAATGAATTGCCAACAGCAGTATACATTCGTAACACCACTTCTGCTGCTAGGCTATTCCATGTATCTACCACCCTCTCAGAAACATTTCTGTGGATGTCTGTAAGTATGACCTCATTGTCATGAAGTCTGGGAACTTCTTTTTTGAATAGGCTTGGAATCCATATCATTCAAGTCTTTTAAGGGTCTGGTTCAACTACCACCCACACAAACACATGAATATTGTCCATGTTATCATTCTTGTTTTACTCATGTAGAAAGGTCTCAGGGAAGGACGTTCATAACATGTCTGCATTTACAAGTACACACTAAAGGAAATATGAAATATCTATAACAAAATAATCGTAATATCCAATATATCATGTGAATAAGTGCGTACAATTTTCTGGGAACTGACCAAACCAAATAGTGGTAAGTATGGTTAGAAATTGTTCTAGAGCAAATGACTAAGTGAGATAAACCTTATCTGTTACAGAGAAAGTTATTGGCCTGCTATCACACTGGAACAAGTTGTCTCGCAATAGAGTAACCATTGTAGGTGGTCCTTAAATATATCCTTTCTTACTTATATTAACAAAGTAATCAAGCACAATCTAAAGTACACTCTCTTATTTGATGTTGGTAATAATTTAGAATTATATATTTATGTGCAAGATGAAGAAGATCGTAATTTCGAGGGTCTGTAAAGATCAAGTGTTTTAGGAAGGCTGGAGAGAGAAAAATGGTTATTGGCAAGAATAGTTTAAGAGCAGGAAATGAGCACAACTCATGTTAAACTGCTGTCCAGTTTTAGGGTAGAATACTCCCTTTGTATTCACCCTTCTGGAAATCGTATATTTACACTGGCTTGTTCCTATCTTAGGTTAAGAGCAATTAAGTTGTTTATTTTATTTATGTTTAGGAAGAACAATTTAAAGTAAGTTTTTTCCGTATTCTACATCAACCCTTTTGTAGCAACTTGACCCCCTTTTCATTGATTCATTAAAATCAAGAGGTACCCATTTATTCTCTATTATACCATTTATTCAGGAAAGGTTTTAATTTAAGAGGGGTAAACAACAGTCTCAATAATCTTTAAAACTAATTTTTGAGACAAGTATCATTGCAAAAAGAGTTGACAAACCAATAGTTCATTTAAATATGACACAAATCTGGGAACATGTGAACCTCACCCAGATGCTGACAGCTGAAAACTCACCCCCAGCATAGTTTATAATATAGTTTCCAGATAATTTAGGGTACTAAATTACATTACTTTTCTTGTGATGAATGGGAAAGAGGTGAAGTTGGCAGGCTGGGCAAAGACATCATCATCAAAAGGGTCAGGCCCATGCCAACACACATCTACTTGCAGGTCTTGATCTAAACAGGTCAAGGTACAATCGTTTTAGACTCTGTTGTGGTTATGTATTCCATGCATTAAAAACAGGTAGATCCATATATCTCCTTATGGTCTGTAGAGTAGAAAAATAGCTCCTCCACAGTCAGAGTCTCCTCCATCTTCAGAATCCATTTCCACAGAGAAGGAGGCTGAATGTTTCTAGTGCCAAGGGACAAGTGCTTTCGCACCCTCAAGGTGGATTTTAATTTTAAAGACATTTTGGGATATACAAATAGAACTTAAAGTGTCACTCCATTCAGAATTAGACTTCTATTTTGAGTTTAAGGAGACACCTAAAATCCATTGTATATATTTATACATTTTGGGTTTTTTATATATATATATATATATATATATATATATATATATAATACATTTCCGAAAAAGGAATAATAATATGTTTCAAAAGATGTGGGACCTTAGGTTTTAGGTTTTATGTGGGCTATATTTTGCATAAGCTAGCCTGTGCTATTGGTGATAAGAATAATATATTCAGTAATCAAAGTAGTTGAGGAAATCAGAAGGAAACTAAAAAGAAAAGGAATCTGTATTCATAGACAATTTCTCTTTTATGGAAATTTTATAAGCATATAGGAGTCTCAACAATCCTGCAAAGTGTAAATTTTGTGACCATTTTCACGAGTTAGTGTTCCTTTAAGTTATATTTTAAATGTGAAAAGTGTTGTTTTTTTTAATGAGAACCAGACACCATTTATGACGCATTAAATTACCATGTAAATGATAAAACATTGGGTAGAAGTAGAATGTCACTATGTTTCTTAAAGAAGTGATAATGAAACATAATCCCAGCTGTTTGCAGAGTGTGCAATGGGTGATGACATGAAGTTGACAGGTACATCTTTTCACAATGCTAAATGAAACACCACTTCATCCCTATCATTTTAATTTCCATTCTGCTAAGATAAAGTATCATTTATGTCCGTTAATGTCATCTCTTTCAAATGATATAAAGTGTAACTGTTGGCTGTCACACAAACAAATGTTACCACGGTAGCATAATGGGTTTGATAGGGCCATTCGTATGCGTAGAAGTCCCCGAATTTAAGAAATATCACTGAAGTTCTACACCCAGAGAAAATATTACCTCCCCAAGACCTTATTCCGCACTCAAGCGCTGGAAACTGGAATCTTATTTTTCAAATGTAACTTAAGATTTGCTAAATTTTTTCTCTCTATGTCATATTCTTTGCTTTGGATTTTGATGATGACAGGCCAGCCACTAGCTCAGCCAGGGAGCTGCACATATTACAGAACTGCGGGCAACTGTGACAACAAAAAGGAAGGTTAGAGTTCCCAGAGTTACCAATTGTTTTCTCAAATCAAGGGTGTTTATTAGGTTGTCACTCAGCTTCAGATTTTGCATCAAAAAAGCCTCAATTCTCCCTATACCATTGAAGCTCTCAAAACCAGAAAAGGCTATGTAGGCAGAGAGGACCATAGGTGATGGTGGCTAGTGGGTACATCGCAAGGCGCATACCTTTACTATTGCATCTCACGCAGGGCATTTTCCCAGTATTTATATAAAATTGTTTACAGGTTTTTGCAACAGTGCATGAAATAGGAGCTCTCTCTCATTCTCACACAACCTTCATTTTGTCTGCGCTATTATTCTCTTTCCCCAAAATGACATAGCACATAGCTTTAGTAAATAACTTCCTGCATTCTTCTGACTTATGAAATTAGTCAAACACAAAAGCATTTTTTCAACTAAATCTTAACTTATAAAGACAAGTGAAAGTGAACACAAATCTGTCTAGAGCCGTACTGACAAGGTGGCCCTGGCACTTTAAGGCTAGGAGGTGCCAAACGATGTAAGTGTGGCTGCAGGCTAGATACCTGTGGCTGCAGGTTACCTTTTTAGACTTAATCAGCAAGCGGCTGGTGGCCACAAACTACAGCTGCCCATCTTCCTCTGGAATGGCAAATCGCGTAAGCATGGGGCGCCAGGCTGGGCATGGTCCTTGTTTCATGACATACTTTTTAACTAAATGAGAATTGTTAACAGTGAGAATATAGGAATTTCTACATTTACATACATAAGCAGTTTAAATCACAGGAACTCTAGGAAAGCACAATTCATAGATTGATGGACAATGTAAACAAGCTACAAAGACGTTCCTAGTACAGGTACTACTTACTCTAAATCAGTACAGTGTGTTACTGTTTCACATGAATTCTCAATTCTCACTCCAAAATGATAACTCGAGGCACTTGGCAATATCGTGTGCACAAAATGAAAATATGTTCTACAAATATTCTTTTTGTTCTTTTAAACAGTTGACCTTCCTTGATTGTCTACTTAAAGATTTACTTTTTATTGTGGCTGTCTAAACCCTAGGAATACGTCCAGCTGCTCATTAATTATACAGAAGACCATTGAAAGAAACCACAGACTTACTCATGTGATGATTCAAGTGTGTCCCACCTAGATATATAGCTGGATACTAATATGTCTAACTCTCTTATATCCTTGGCCTTGCCCCAGATTCCCAGACCGTGAAGTTATCATTTTGGAAGAGGATAAATCCCACATAAAAATTGCTGTGATTTCAGTACATCATGCATTTAGTGCCAGACAATCAATTGCATTTTCACTGTTAACCTAAACCTTAAGGTTTAAGAGGATCACCCAGAAGGTACTTTGATGTCATGGTAATTCCATCTTACAATATTCACATTTTGAACGGCTGTAAAATATAAAATTGTCAAGGAAGGAATATAACAAACCCTTTATGCTTTTTCTCACTGATGTTCAAGAGATCGCAACAATTTTAACAGTGTGTCAAGATTTCAAATGCACAAAATCCCTTTTCTTTGGTAATTATGCAATTCTGTTGCTCTGTTTAAAAATAACATATATATATATATATATATATATAGATATAGATATATATATATAGATATATAATGTGTGTGTGTCTCAGATTTCCCTATGACGGTAAGAAAGGTATTTCATTTTTTATGTTTGCATGTTGTGCATACCCCTAAAGATTACAAAATAGATTGCTTAGTATTATATTGTCAGAAAAATCACTAGCAATAGATATACAGTATATCTATCTATCTATCTATCTATCTATCTATCTATCTATCTATCTCTCTCCATATATATATATATATTTAAAGGACTACTGTTTCACTCTTCTTAAATAGTTTCGCAGAAAGAGTCCAAGTGTTCTATAGAAGTAACCTAATCACTGTAAACTTATATTTAATTTATTAAAAGTCTGCTAATATTCCCATGCATTGACGTACAAAAAAAGACTATACAGCATCATCAGATGATTTAAGATTCAGGGAAAATTATTTGAGGATCAATTAATAACTATCAAAAGATCAAAATATCAAGTAACAACTGTTTCGGAAAAAAAAAATAGGTATCTAACTTAATCTAATGGGTATTTTGGCATTTCATTTATTCAGACACTAGATATTAATTTGTTTCTTATCTGATAACATTAATATATATATATTTTTTAATTTTAGTCTAAGTGTTAAAATACAGTTTAAATGAAATGAGTGTCTTAAATACAGAAATGAATCCAGACTTTGTGATGATAGATGATCGGTAGGCATACAATTCATACAATTAGGTTAATCATATCAGCTGTTTTGTATTTCAAGCATGTTTTTTCAACATATTAAATATTTTATGAAGATAATTGTGGTTCTCCCTCTGCATTTTTTCCCATTAAATTTGTCATTATTAAATGAGACCTTGCAGCTATATCCGGAGCTAGATGATCACCCGTGGGATAGTGCAAGTGTTATTGTCCCTTGGGCCAGTTCAGGATATTACAATTCTAGATTAACCTTATTCTTCTATAGTTTATAATCTAGTATTGTAGCAACTCTTCGGCAAAAGCCCTTCTGAGATCCAACATTTTTGAGAGGTGATTTTAGCAAATATAATATTTGCAACAAATAAATACTTTATTTCCGCTTTCAAAATATGAATCAATGTTAATGTTAAAACATACGTTTCCTACACCAGAAGCTGGATATTTTGACATGTGAGAAATATCTTCTATTACCGTATATCAGTGTTATACATACCTGTATAACAGGTACAAAGAAAGATAGTAATAGGTATGTGAAATCACAAATACATTAAAAATGGAGAAAATTTAATAATCACAACATGAATTTTTCCTCCCTGTTGCAAATTGCTAAAAATGTATTGGGTTTGTTTTGTTTTTTGTTTTTTTCGTTTTTTTTTATAAAAATGCCAGGCCATTTTCTGTTTGCATGTGATTTCTGGTCTGGGCATTCTGATTAAACTGAACATGATTTGCATATGATAGAATAGTGATGGTGATTTGTTTGCGAGCTACAATCCAATATTGACATCTCAAAGCTGTCCTTTACTTTAAAACTAGCAGATCACTGGCATTATTAAGTCTACCACTTATTGTTTTCTTATTATTGAGATAAAAATATTCTCATACTCATTAGGTGCTGACGATGGGAATAAAGGGGATAGAAAGACACCAATGTAGGGATTCCCCTTAAACTATCAGTTAAAAATAGCATGTAACTTATGCAATGCGTGATATAGTAAAAGTGTGATGCATGTGTCAGTAGGTAATGCAAAAGGTTGTCATAGTAAATGCATCCCTGCATCTAGTACTTTTAGACTTAAACTATACTCCAACACTTTTACCTATTAATACACCCTAACTCCCTCTAGACTGTAAGCTTGTTTGAGCAGGGCCCTCCTCACCTGTTGTCTCTGTTACATACTACTTGTTATGTCCTGTCTACCCATTGTACAGCGCTACTGAATTTGATGGCGCTATATAAAACAATAAATAATAATAATAATAACACCTTTAAGGCTAATCTCCAAAAATTCCAATTGAAGTTAATGATTGACATTTAAAGAAAAATGGATGGATGGATGTATGAGTGGATGGATGTATGGGTGGATTCTAGTTTTTAGTATTGTGTTCAACAGAGTTAAAAAAATATTATTTACCAAGGTAATGTGGCGCTGAACCATTTCAGTTTTGAAGTTCTTTGTTTAAGGTTTCACTAATAATATGAGAACAAAGTAAGGAGTGAAACAGAATTAGGATGATTAAAAGCGCTCGTTTAGGCTGTGGGTGGGACACCTGGGCCAAGTACCGATTAGGACATCCTCTGTCATTGAATCACTCGCTGTTTACTATGTAGATACAGCTGGTCTAAAGCTGGGTGGCATTGCTTTGAATGTTACTTTCTTTGTGGAGCTTTCTTTGGGATTTAGGTTTTTATTACAAAATAAAAATAAAAGAAAACACAGGCTCCCGTAATACATTTAAAGATGTAGTCTGTGTAGTATATAGTTGTATCTGTTTACCTTTTGTTAAAAATAGATAGATAGATAGATAGATAGATAGATAGATAGATAGATAGATAGATGATAGATAGAAATGGATGTTGTGATAGATTGCAGCATCCAATGTGACCCCATAAGACTCAATCAATACTTTGACCATTATCTACAGATTATATTTTTTCTAAGGCAGGTTGCAATTTCACTGACAGATTACCAAACAGTTTATAGACACCTTGAAAAAATATATGGCCTTGGATGTACAGATATAGAACAGCTGCAAGGAATTTCCACAGGCCACAAACACATGTAATATATCATGATTCTAGCGTAGTTGAACGAGCAGTTAGTAAAAAAGAGAAAGCCTGGTTATAATTCATTCAATAAAACTACTGATGCCCATGTTGTTTTAAAATGTATAGTTGTGATGCTATGAATTACATAAATAAAATAATCAAACTATGTTCCTGATGCCCGTATAACATTATATTACATTATTTCATTGCTGATGTAGCTCAGCTTTCCTGTGGGTTAGAAAACACCAGTTAACCTTCGATGTAGTAGTTCAGCCATTGAGAAGAATCTGGTTGCCACTATGTTATAATGCTCCCCGTTCTTAGATACACTTATCACCAAAGGGAATATGTTAAGTTTTGATTACTACATACATACATACATAAATACATACATACATACATATACACATAACAGACCATTGTGGCTTTCACAAAGTCGCGACATTGTCCATCCCCCTCAAAAGTGGACCTGACACATTGGACCTATTTTCATGGTGGGTCCTATGTGTTATATAAGAATTATACAAAGCGATACCCTGGATCAGTATATTTCCCAAACAACTACTTAAGTTAATTATATGATAGACTAAATTGTAGATGGATAATATCTTATATTCCAGCTCTGTGAAATTTGCTCTAGAAAGGAATATTTCTTGTCAGGTAATTTCCACAAATAACACATTTTAATAACAGATATTTAGGAATTGCGGTGTGTTTTATTCAAATATTATACAATAAGGTTCTGCGTGTGCAGAACTAGAAAGATTCTCTTCTTCGTCTTCTGCCTTAACTCATCCAGTTTGTCCCCAGTTGGAAGCAATTTGGAAACTTCTTTTTCCCCCCTGTTCCTCCCCTTCTGTTATGTTACTTGTTTGGTTTTACTGTAAGCTGAGTCACTGACCCGCAGTTAATGAGCACGCATGTGTGTAAAAATTGTGCCTCAAACAAAATTTCTCTACTTTTACCATTCTTTACAGGGGTGCTTTACACATCCTGCTATAGCTGTAAGTGTTTTATTTCACAGATCCATATAGATGTAACCTCTTCTATGCATAATGGCTCAGTTACGAGGGCCCAATCTAAGTCAGGTATTAGTGTCCCCATTTCCCCTGGCGCATTCACAAACGTGCAAGCACCTCATTTATGCTCTTCTTTGTTTTTTGCCCAGCTATCACATGACCTCTAATGAGACATACTATATACATTTTTTATTTAGTTTTACTCATTGCCCATGCAAAGAGCTCAAGAGTGTGCTGATTCCTCATAGCTTGTGTTTAGGCTTGGCTATTCCTTGACTATGAGTTGTGATTTATCCTTGGTACGGAGCATTGGCTTTGATCAGCGTTAACCTGACCCCCAGTTGTGTTTTGACTGCGATATTCACTAGTCGTCTTGTACTTCTGATTGCCTGACTGATTACCAACTCTGCATAGTTCTCCACTTTGTCCAAGACACATCTGTAAAGAGGGTCCTTTCCATGACCTATAGTATGGTTACAATAGGTGGCCTAGTATTATATGCTGCAGTAGCTCTATTGAGAAGTAACAGAAATAAATCAAAGTGGCTGCCATAATAATAATATTATTAATACAGTGAGGTAACTTTATCATGGAAAAGAAACACCAGGCAAGGACACACTATCTCCAAAATTAGAATGTATACAAATATGTTCATGGTGACGTTTTTGTTGACAAGTCTACGTACAGAACACAAGGTCATTCGTAAGTACTGATCAATGGAAATGTCTCCAGCTGCCTTCACAAATAAACGTCCTTCCAGGTAAAATAGGACAGACATAGAATTCTTTAGAAGATATTGTATGGAATGATTAAGTAGATTAAAAAAAATGATAAAATGTAGGCAAAACAACACACACAGTACACAATACAGTGAGGTAACTTAAGCCTTCTGGGACAGGCAAAAGCTGTCCTGAATCTAAGACAAGTCTAAGGTCCGAGTCACTATATCAGGAATATTGGGCAGACTAGATGGGCAGAATGGGTCTTATCTGTCATCAAGTTCTATGTTTCTATGTATCAAAGAACCCAATATTTGCACAAGTTAAATTGTGGTGGCAGAGTACATTATGAAATATCTTTAATATGATTCAGCTGTCTGAGATGTTAAAGGTAAAGTCTAATAGGAGCAAATAGTTCTTTGAGCACTAAATATAATATGGAAAATGATAACCTGGCTCTGCAAATTGTTCACTTTGCTGACCTGTCCTCGTTTTATTAAACTCATATCCTTTCTTCTCCTAAAGGTGCTGAATGCTTTATGGCAATACCTATAGGTTTTCAGATGACCTTCATTCTCACAAACAAGATAACAAAAAGAAAACAGTTGTAAAACCAGGCAAAACAAGTCCACCAATATTTATTTTACTTAACTACTTTTACTTTTTTGCTCAAGAAAGAACACTTTTGTCCTATATGGCATGGTTTCAATTCCTAAACCCCCTTTTATCTACAGTTTTGTAATAAATTAGTGACTCCATCCTAACCAAAGATTTGCAGTGAGAACATTTCCGAGTACAAGCTGATAGTCGTCCCGGATTTCAGTTGTTTGCGCAGGAGGAATAGATCACTTTGTGTCTGTACTTTAGGTCTGTGAGGTCTTGTAAGTGGTTACGCTGCATCATTGAATAGGGAAAGCTTTGCTTTGGACCATCACAGACACACTTGTATGTGACACTGTTCAAATTATTGGAATTTATTTGAAAAAATAAAATACACATTTATCTGGGACTTATCAGGTACACTTTTATTACATACAATAAACTGCACCAAAATTGCATAAAAAAATTAAAATAACACAAAACACAAAAAATGGTATATATATATATATATATATATATATATATATATACCATTTTTTGTGTTTTGTGGTTTTTTTTTTTTTATACTGCATTTTTGTAGTATATATATAGGGAAAATTAAAGGAAAGTAATTTTACTAGTTTTTATAGTCGAGCTGGTATTATATACTAATCATAGAATGGTGTAGGCAGATGTCCCTAGTATTTTTGGGGACTGCAGGTGTTTCTTAATTAATACGGAACACCTGCAGATAATTATACAAACATAAAAGTTGAGCCAGGCCACAGCGAACAGGAAGAGAGACTAATACCGGTTCCCTTAGCCAACAGTTAAAAGGCATACAAATGGTAAATAGCAATGAGCCTTGTGAGTGTTTGTTATTTGATGTTGATAAACTTTAAATTCTGATTTGCTGTTATAACTTTAGATCCTTAAAATTCTGATTTCCTGTTGGCACACGTAAGTGAACAAGTTCTGCCTAGAAAATAGTTGATTGATTGTTTGTGATGAAGGAGACTGCTTTTGGTCCACATTAACTGGGAACGGTTCATACTGTAACCGGAGATAATGTTGTCACATATGTTATGCAATCAACCAGAAAAAAAAGTTGTTGACAACATTAAACAAATAAGAAAAACTAAAAGATTTGGGGCAACAGGGATCTGTTTAGGTTGTGTACATGTTTACATCAGTAGATTAATCGTAAATAGCTGAATATTAAAGTAAAAATAATATCAGTTATGTAGAAAAGCAACATACAGTTCTGTGCAGATGTTTTAGGCAGGTGTGGAAAAAATGCTATAAAGTAAGAATGCTATCAAATATAGACATGTTAATAATTTATTTTTATCAATTAACAAAATGCAAAGTAAGTGAACAAAAGAGAAATCTAAATCAAACTAATATTTGGTGTGACCACCCTTTGCCCTCAAAACTGCATCAATTCTAGGTATACTTGCACAAGATCAGGGATTTTATTTGCATATCGTTAGATGATCATCAATTTAATATATAGGTTAAAACACAATAATCAACTGAAACAGAAACAGATGTGTAGGAAGAAAAAACTGGGTGAGGAACAGGCAAATTCACTAATAAGGTGGGGTTGCTGAAGACAGTTTAATGTCAAAAGGCAGTGGCGGAACTACCGGGGTCGCAGGGGTCGCGACTGCGACCGGGCCCCGGCGGCAGGGGGGCCCAAGCCAAGGGGCCGCCCGAAATCTTTTTTCAGTTTTTTTTTTTTTAAATAAGGCAGGGGCATCCAACATGCGGCCCGCGGGCCAAATGCGGCCCGCAGGCCAAATGCGGCCCGCGAGACCTCGAGGTGCGGCCCGCGTAAGATCGGCAGCCAGGGCAACCGATCTTACGCGAGCCGCACCTCAAGCCCTGCTACTTACTTGTGGGAGGGTCTTCTGGACTGCACAGAGGAAGCGGAGTTCACGTGACATCCTACTTCCTCTGTGCTTTAGCAGAGAAGGCAGAGGGAGGCCGCGCCCCCTGCTGAAGTCTGTAAGCGGCATCGAGGAGCTGCAGTGCAGGTAAGGGGGTGGGGAGGGTGTTTGAATGAGTGTGTGTGATTGAGGGAATAAATCTGTGAATGAATGATTATATGAATAAATGAGCGTGTGTTATAGCATGGATGTGTAAGTGCTGGAACCTAGGCATGATGGGACTGTGATTGCTGTTAGCAATCACACTCCTATCATGCCAAGTCAGCCAGTACATGCTAAAAACCTGGCCAGCTGCTCCCCTTGTGTATTGATGCTGCCAGCAGTATGGGGTCTGCACTTACAGCCACCCTGTACCAGCATGTACTGGCTGACTTGGCATGATAGGAGTGTGATTGCTAACAGCAATCACAGTCCCATAATGCCTAGGTTCCAGCATTTACTGGATGGATGTGTAAGTGCTGGAACCTAGGCATGATGGGACTGTGATTGCTGTTAGAAATCACACTCCTATCATGCCAAGTCAGCCAGTACATACTGAAACCTAGCTAGCTGCCCCACTTGTGTAGTGATGCTGCCAGCAGTATGGGGTCTGCACATCACTTACAGCCACCCTGTACCAGCATGTACTAGCTGACTTGGCATGATAGGAGTGTGATTGCTAACAGCAATCACAGCGAGCACAGTCCCATCATGCCTAGGTACCAGCATTTACTGGTTGCCTGGGTTGCCAGCATTTACTGGTTGCCAAGTCATATTGCTAATTTTGTCCAGTTGTGTGTTACCTACTTTTATTAAAAATGTGAGTTTTTATTATTATTTTTAAAGTTGGGGGTCATTTTTGGTTTTGGCTAAGTGAACCCTGAATGTTTTGGTCCAGAATTTTCATTTTAGTTCATCCCTAGAATAAATCTAGGGAATCCTGAATTTGTAGTCGCAAAACTTTCTAGGCCCAGAAATCAGTGAGAGGAAGAGTAAAGGTTTTGTGTCATTTTACTTTATTTTTATCTGCATATTTTATTAAAGGCCAGATTTTTTGTCACAGTGAAAAATGAGTGCGGCCCACGCATGTATACAATTCTGATGAAGTGGCCCACTGCAGAAAAAACTTGGACACCCCTGGATTATGCCCTTTGTACATGCGCCCATTTTTCTTTGATTTTTTACAGATATGATTCAATATGTAAATTGAATTTGTTGAAAAAAAATTGTTGGGTAAAAATCATGTTTTTTTGGGGGGGGTGAGGGGGCCCTTAACAGATTCTCGCACCCGGGCCCTGAGGCGTCTAGTTACGCCCCTGTCAAAAAGCATACATCATGGCAAAACTGAGCACAGCAGCAAGACATTGTAGTTATACTCCATTTGCAGGGAGACAGGGGTTTCCAGATGTTATGTCCAAGCTCTCTTATTCATCATGCAAGACCATCAGGGAGGATCTGATTGTTCCCAAATTTATTCTAAAGCATGAAACCGCCCCCAAACATACAGCCGAAACCATGAAGAACTATCTTCAACGTAAAGAAGAACAAGGAGTCCTGGAAGTGATGGTATGGACCCCACAGAGACTTGATCTCAGCATCATAGAGTATGTCTGGGATTACATGAAGAGGGAGAGAAGCAACTGAGCCTGCCTAAATCCACAGAATAACAGTGATTAGGTTTCCAAGATCTTTGGAACAACCTACCTGCCGAGTGCAAGTGTACCTAGAATGTTGTATGCTGTTTTGAAGGCAAATATTGATTTGATTTTTCTTCTGTTCATTCACTTTGCGTTTTGTTAAATGATAAAAACTTTACATCATTTTTTCACATCTGCCTAAAACTTTTGCACAGTACTGTGCTTGCCTTATAGCTTCATTTATCCTTGATAGTGGGTCCATATGTGGATCAGCGGGATTATTTCCTAATTCTCTTGTAACATACATAGTAGCATAGTAATAAAATTGCATATTATTTTGAAAAAAGAGACACAAGTCCATAGAGTTCAACCTTCTTGTTGACCCAGAAGAAGGCAAAAGGCCTATATTGAAATGCTTTCTAATTGCGCCTCAAAAAGGTCTCTGGATGAACAACCATCATAACCAATTATATACCTGTATATTCTTCTTTGCTAAAAAATCATCAAGCCCATATTTAAAGGCACTTATGAAAAATTTAAAAAAGTACATCATCAGTGAGTAGTGAATTCCACGTTTTCCTGCTTTAAGTGAGAGTTCTCTTGTTTTTGTGCACAGACCTATTAATGAACAGGTCACCAGAGAGCGGCTGGTATTGTCTCCGTATGTATTTGTATAATGCTATCATATCTCCTCTCCGATGTCTTGTTTTCAAATGGAAATAAATGTACTTATCAAGCCTTTCTTCATAACTAAGGTGTAAGCCTTTAGTCTTGTCAGTAGAATTGGGCCACGGTATATAATACTAAGGCTTTGACATATGTATCAAAGTCAAAATCAATCATTAAAAATCACTAAAACATTATAAAAGGTTAAGGCCACACGGCTCAAGTCGTGTGTATTTGGTACCCCAGGTGAATTTTATATTTTTCCATTACATTTTATGTATTAGAACAAGAGTAGATAAAATGGGGTAGAATGCAACTTTAAAATGTGCAATGCACAAAAACATGAAATAATGCACAAATAACATGAAAAGCATTAGACATACTGTTAATGAGCAGCTGGTTCTTGCCAGCCAACAATCTCGGGCAGATATGATTTGATTGCAGTGAAGGTCAAGTTATATTTTTTTCTACTCCCACAACCTCTGGTGCCTTAAAATTATTTGTGTTTTGAGCAGCCAATCAAAGGTAAGAAAGCATTGTCCCAGATCATTAGCAGAGTTAGTGTTGGAGCTGACTGCCGGTGAGTATATCACTTAGAAGATATGATCAGCCAAATACATCTCCAGCACAGAAAATAGTAAGGGGTAAGGAACGGGGAAATGCATACGGAGGGCAATCTGTTGGAAGAGGACAATACATAAATTTCACTAAGTTTTCCGATAAGTACATATGATGGCTGGAGTATCCCTTTAATGGGTCAGTCAGATTGCACCAGTCCCTGTTAGCCTAGTTCAATGGTTACAAAAGTGAAATAGCACAGAGCTTCATACAAACTGGCTTCTATATAAAATGGAATGTAACACTACACTCCATAAGCCTGCGTTTAAGTGTTAGTGGGATTACATAGAACTATGTTAAGATTATTTTTTTATTTAGAAAACCACAGCAGCATATTTCCGAGAAGCAGAATTAGTGGTATAACAGGTCATATTGTAAAACAAGAGCCGGGTCTACAGGAAAGTGAGAAACATTTTACATCACAGAGAGTGATTTGGATTCAAGGATATAGGATTCAGGAAGGGGCCTCAGGTACGCCTCAGCTGTTATATATGCTCCATTGACTTTTCTGGCAACGTCAGTGAGATGATTATTCTATAAAAACTCTTCAGGGGACATTTTTTTTTACAAAAGTGCAATCATGATAATTGGTACAAGTTTTGCAGCTAAACAGACGTACGTTCTTTTGAATTAATAAAATACAATAAATGTTTGGAGAACATCATGCTCCTGCAAATAATCATAAAAAGAAACATATACTGAACTGAAACATCTGAGAATGTTTTTAATTGTACTTGGACTCCGTCTTGGGTGATATTGCAAAGGTTAATCTGGTTACTATTAAGAAAAAGCTTACGTTTTAGTGACATAAGTAAATGAAGATTGGGAAGGCAGGGGGTAGACATTGGTTTGTGATGTAATTATGAGATTACTTTCCATGTCTTGTTTCTATGCTTGGTTTTGTTTTAAAGATATTAAAGGAGCACCCAGGGCTATTTTCATGTTAAATACGTATTGGCATACAGCTGTCTCTTCTAAAAGCAAGGGGCATACTGCAATATGCTTATTGTTACTGCTCGGTAGAACTTCCATGTAGTCAACGGGAGCTGAGATCTCTTTGAAATCAATAGGATAACCAACAGTCAATCCTGTCTATAATATCTAAACACTGTTTTGTTAGAATACTTGTGATTGGCTGCTGCTTCACTGGCTTCAATGGAGGTGCTACTGAACATGTGCAATTAGTTGACATACTAAGGCTTCCTACTTTCAGCAGAAGCAGCTGGGGATTTAAAGAAGACCGACTATCATTCTCTAGCTCAAAGAACTTGCCAACATTTGCATGCAGTTTAATATATGACAAAATGACAGGATGGCTTTTGGGGACATTGCTATAGGTGGGTGGGATGGAACTAGAAGTATGACCAGAGCAAGGCGAACCTGCCTATCTGATCCCACATAATATGACATCACAAGGTGGCCATATGAGAGCTACTATAGCACATACCTAGTTCTACTTTACAGTAGAGTGCGGCCACTTGGAGTTTGAACATCACAAAAAAAGCTGGATTTTTAGGAGGTATACATTTGGATTTCTGAATATGAATGTACTACGTGGCACCACCATGTGATGCAACTATTCCCCAACTCATATGTAATATGATATGAGATTTCCAGTCTTCTTGCCTATTAGAGTAAGCAAATCTAGCAGACACGCCAATCTTTGTCCGGGCACTTAATACAATGTCTAATAAATATGTGGAAATTATGATTACTTCTTACAACAATAATCAGTAAGCACTGCACTTAACTCCAGAGACCTTTACAATTTAAAGGAAACCGCACAATTGACAGAAGATATATCTGTTCTGAGGTTAACCAACAGACTAACTCCAGAACCTTTTATGTAATTTTCATTTGCTTTCTTGTCTTAAACAAATTATAGCTAGACAGTCAGTTTGTTTTATGTATTTATGGGAAAAATGTACTGAAAACATACACGTATAGATTACTGGAATAAGGTAGATGTTTTTTGGAGTCAAATTAGCAGAGGAAGGAAGCAAAAAACCATTAACAAGCGGTGAGGTGTCAGCGGTTGTTTTGAGATCTTCTGAGGTTGGTGGTGAGAGGGCAGAGTTGGTACGTGGGATTCCAGATGCGGCTCGGCAGAATGCGTATATTGATGGAAGGGTTTCATTCTGGTTTTTACATTCGGTTTTGTGTTCGGGAGCTTACTAGTTGTGGTGGTAATTTGAAGTCGGTTTTGGATTTTCCTGGTGTGGTAAGGGAGAAGTTGGCTAATGAAGTGTCTTTGGGTAGGATGGCGGGTCCTTTTGTTCAGCGCCTTCTTGTTAATTTAAGGTTGTCGTCTTTGGGCGTGGTGCCTAAAAAAGAGGTTGGGAAGCATAGGTTGATTCATCACCTATCGTACCCGAGGGGTTTATCAGTCAATGACGATATTAATGGTGAGTTGTGTTCCATCTCTTATGCTTCATTCGACCAGGCTGTCGAGTTAGTTCATTTATTGAGTGCGTGGTCAAGGTGGAATCTGGGAGTCAGTTTATGGTGCATCTCGATGATTTTTTGTGTGTGGGTCTCAAGGCTCTGGGAATGTGGTTATTTGCTGCAAATGCTGGAATGGGTGACAGGGTTGTTTGGTGTGCAGCTGGCAGCGGATAAAAATGAAGGTTGGGTTAACCCAAGCTCTGTTTTTTAGGTGTGGCGGGGCTCAGATGGCTGGAAGGGCTCAAGGTCTGTGTCTGTGGCGGTGATAGTTTGGCTTTTGGTTTGGTTTTACTAATCTCACTTGGTTCAAGTTAGTTTGTTAGGTATTGAGCTGGCCTGTGGCTCAGAACCTGGGGTGTTGTAGGGGTGTCTCAGTATACCCCTGCATCGGGTTCTCCAGTTAATTTATGTGGTGTAGGGGTGTCTCGGTATGCCTCTACATTGGTTATTATCTGGTTATTCGGTGTGGTGTAGGGGTGTCTTGGTATGCCCCTACAGTGGTCAATGGGTTAATGTGGAGGCACCTGGTTTGTGTTGGTGCCAAAGTTCATACAGTTAATATGTTTATAATTGGGGATCATTGTCATTGTTTATGAAGGGGAAATATATTATCACTGTTTAATTGTGATGGACTGTTTTGACAATGACTTTTAAATATTGTAAATTGTCAATAAAGGTGTGCATGTCTTTTTTGGGCAAATGTTGGTTTGTGGGTACGGTTATCCTAGGGCACAATCGACTATGTGCCTGAAAATTGGTCCATATGACCCATAATGCCAAAACAGTTTTGTGGGTTTTTTAAATGAACAATTAAACCTCCTGGTTATATGGAACTGTAATGATTTCAGAAACCAGTAGTTAGATCTTGATAAATGGTCTCTTGAAAAAAATAAACCGCACTAGATTTTATTCTCTTTGCAATGCTATTAGCCCTTTAAGTGCAATGGGGGATGCCCACCTCACAACACAACAATACAAAAGTTGTAAACTATGTCCTAAGAGATTTAAAAGATTTAAACTAGTGTAGAAAAAATGTCAGTGACCCAACTTGCTTACTTTATACAACACATACAACGTGTAATAGGCTGTTTGGAATGCATATTAATTCCATTTTGTATTTTAGATATAGATGTTTGCAGGTGATGAGACGTACACTACGGAGCCTTCATAAGAAGGAAGAGATGCTTATACGAGTGTGACATAGATTGGTATAATGTCGAATCACTGTATATCTTTGTATAGTTACAACAACTATAATGTGTGTATTGGATGTGTCTCTTAATTCATTCTGCCTGGTACTAAAAACATAGAAAATAACTTTAAGCTATCCTTGATTAGATTTAACCATCCAAGGTCCATCAAGCATTTGAATGGGTAAGAAGCTAGAGGTTCCTAAATGAAATAACCCAGCTATACAGAGCAGGCTTTGTTGCTGCAACATGCAGGATGTACCAGCTGCTTTTTCTTATCAAACGCCTCCTGAATACACTCAATACACTTTTGTAACTCACATAAGTTGGGTCACTGTTTCGTTTTTGCTCCCTTTCCATTTCTCGTACATGTGATTAGATTAGAAATGAGTGCATAATATTATTCTTCAATATAGTGTGAATTGCTGCTTTATTAATTTTGAGGGTGACAGCAAGGGCAGGCTGGCAGTTTTTTGGACCAGGATGCAAATAAATCTTACTAGCCGATATATTCATCCAGCAGTAGCAGCAACCCTTGTTCTCCTCACTATTTATAGACACAGACATAAACATCTACAAGATCCCTTGCCTAGAAGGAAAACCATAGTACTATGGGGTTCGGAAAAACTTTATTCCCACCAAAAGTCAGTGGTTAACTTATCTGTGTTTTAGGAAATTATATGCTTTTAATTTGGCCTATTAGTGAAATCCAGATGTAACACATGGAACCTGAACGTTATATACAAGGTTAATTGTTTTTTGTGGCATACTTGAATGCATTTCTTATTTATATGCACCCTTTTTATTTCGAAGTATCATGTGTTCAGATCCCACCATAAACATAATGTTTGTGCAGTTACGACCATTAGGGCTGATGGGGACTATATGCTCAAAAAACCCATAATCATGATCCAACCACTGAATGAAAGTGATGCTAAGAAGCAAGGTACTGTGTAGTCAGAACTTGATGATGAGAAAGGCTTGGTCTCTATTCACAGCTATATTGGTGTAAGACCTGTGATGAAAAGAGATATGGTCAGGTTCGAGAACATGAACAGTAGTAGAGACCAGGGACAGCTTTGTCTTGTGCCATTATAGAAAGCAAAAGGTCTAGAGAGGAAACTCAAGTTCAGGACCGTAACTGAAGGAACAAATGACAGCAGAGACAAATTCATGGGTAGGGGCATGTTTGTACTTTACAGCATATAGAGATAGCAGGACTCCTGGGAAACTTGGAACATTTAGCTAAAGCTTAAGTTTTCATTTTCTAAAGTTGTCAGGTGGATGCTTGGACAAAACTTGCTCGAACACACAAAAGCAATGACAAAATGTAAGCGTTATCCTATTAGCAAAAAGTTTGGACATAAGATGATTTCAGTATTGAGAAACAAAATGAGCCTAAAATGATAGCTCGTATCAGAGGATATACGGTACATAGGGTAACTTTGCTGGAAAAGCTTTCTCAACCTTACAGTTGGAGGCGCTCATTATGGCTTGTAATAAGATTTCCTTTGGCAGAGGAAATGCTAAGCTCACAGTTGAGGCAGGCAGATCTTCTCAAGAAAGCTGGCAATGTCAGCAGTTGTTGGTTGGTATATGTCTTGGTTATATTTAAGATTAAATAAGAATTTGTAATAACCCTGCCACGGAATCTGCTTTTCCTCCTTAGTCCAGACCTTGAATCCCCAACAAAAAGAAAATGCTTACATTTATGCCTGGCCTCTCTTTGGTAAGTATAGTATCTCACTAACCTGTGGGAATTTGGTAAGTATAGTATATCACTAGCCAGTAGAGAATTTGTGAGGTCAGGCACTGTTGTAAGACAAGAAGGCCTGGCTCACAATCTTTGTTCCAGTTCATGCCAAAGGTGTTTGATGAGCTTGAGGTCGGAGCTCTGTGCTTCCACACCAAACTCATCCAACCATGTCTTTATGGACCTTGCTTTTCGAACTGGGACACAGTCATGCTGGGTTAGAAAAGGGCCTTCGCCAAACTGTTCCCACAACCTTGGAAGCATAGCATTGCCCAAGATTTTTTGGTATGCTGAAGACATACCAAGACATTTTGGACAATGCGATGCTATGCAAACACACCACCACTGGACTCAGAAAGTTGGTATCTGGAGTCATGAATCACACTTCACTACCTGGAAGTCTGACTGGGTTTGGTGGATACCGGGAGAACACCACCAAGCAGAATGCAAAGTGCTTATTCCAAAGTTAGGTGGAAGAAGGAAAAAGATCTGGGGCTGGTTTGAACTAGGTCCCTTAATGACAGTGAAGGCAAATGATAATGCTACAGAATACAAATACATTTTTGGGAAAAAAATTGTGTATTATGCTTCCATGCTTGGGAACTGATAGCTCTTCTAACATGAACAATGACCCATATAACTAGAGTGTCAGAGACTTAGATGCAATGTTGGGATGTTTTACCGTTACAAGATGGTGGTAGATAAATGAACAAATAATCAAAAACAGTGTTTTGTGTTCTCAGTGAGTATTCCCAAAAAGAGGTTCACAGTGCAGCTGTGGTGGTTAAGCATCTGGTATTGTTTTATTCACTTTTTTTGGATACATGGAACAGTATCAGTATCGGAAGTGGTTGAGGCTAATACAGTGAGGGAATCTTGAATCCAAGGAAAGACCAAGGACTTTACATCAGGAAAAATGGACAGACTAGATGGGCCAAATGGTTCTTACCTGCCATCAAATTCTGTGTTTCTATATAACAATAAGCGTGAGAAATCTGCAGTGTTATAGTTTACTCACTGTTTGCCACAGTAGACTACCTGAAAATTTATCTTGGGGGAAAAAAAAGTGTCAAAAACCCTTCTCTCACAAGCAGTGTCTTCACCATGACAACCCGCCTTGGCTTGCGTAGTTTTCAAGTATGGACATCTAGTTAGATTTAGGAAATTCTTTACATTGTTGTAAAAAAATCTGGGTATTATTAGGAAACTCAGCCACTTTAGTTAGACCATTGAGGGTCACAATGAGTTTGGCTATGAAGCCCCAGGAATAGGGAATCTTGTGGCCTCTTAAAGAGTGAGCAATGTTGGCAAATTAGTGCCTTTTCTGCATGTTGGTAAGGACAGGCAGCCAATTATTATGGGGCAAGAGGGGCAGTTGCTTCAGGTGCCACAACATGATGGGCACACTTGAGCTACCCAGCAGCAGTTCCCTTTCTGCTTCCAGAAGTGGATGTACTTAATATATTAACCTTCAGGGGGGGACAGTTGTATTTTTTCTGTATATTATTGACTGTACGTTTATTGCAGCCACAATCAATGAATGTAATAGAGCAGCATGCCTATAAAGTATTATTGCATTTGAAAATTATTCATAAGGAACATTCTGATTCTGTAATAGGTTTTATTGGTCTTCGAATATATTTTAAAGACGAGGTGGAAATTATAAATCTTTAGCTTAAACATATAACAAAATGAAAAATATAATAGACACTTTCCAAGCATGTCAATGAGTTATATTGCTATTCTGAGTTTTCTTGGAAAGGAGTGGGATCTTCCCTTGTGGATTTCACTATTCATTCATATAATGTAAATATTTTCTTTATTTCTAAGGAGGAAATTGGCAGGCATTTTTGTTGTTAGAATACCATAGGGAATTCTCTTTTTTTCACAGCTGTCTCCTACTGTTTATCTTTGTCAGCCTATTGAGTAAACTATGCTTTTGTTGTTTGCACTAAATGCACTTACTTACAATGACCCGACTCTTTGCTTTCCTTTCTAACAAGAAATGTTGTCAGACAGTTAAAATTTGTACATGTGAAGTCTGCTAATATAGACAAAAAGGGCTAGATCTATAAAGCAATGAGAAACCATTGCAGTTGTACTTACTCTCCACTCCCTATAATATCTGTCTATTATAGAGTGGAAGGAACTACCACTTAGTCTAAAAAATTTCCACATCTACTGATGCTCTCCATATTTTTAATTTTAAATTTTGGTGCGATGATCTGTTGTGATTTGGAAAATTATCCTCTATAAATCTTCAGATTTTTGTATAATTTCACAACTCTGTTTGGAATTTTTGGGGAGTCGCATGAATTTACATTGCTCAAACTGACTGCATGTTTGTTTCTTTTCAACAAATTATGATTTCTAACTCTTTTTATAAATGGTATTTTCACTTTCAACGATTCTACCCAGGTACCTAATTTTTTTTTAAATGATGCTAGGTATATAATCTTTTTTTTGGTGCATATTAACTTATCAATACAAAAGCCCCTTCCATCAATAGACTGCATGAAATGCCTTGGGCTTGGCTTTGGGTTTGGTTTTGGGTTTGGTTTTGGGTTGAGTTTAGCGTTCCTGTGTATCATTTTCTTTTATCATTTACCGCATGGTATTTTCCAATGTGTTATTACATGTAGAGAGCACAGATGCCTTAAGTGTATTGGGAGAAACTTCACATTGGAAACATCAGGAGTATGAAAAAAAAATACAGAGGAAAGATTATGATCTAATATAAAAAAAAAAAAGAAAAAGGGTAAGGGAGTGAGTATGTGTGCATGCATGTATGTTACAGTAAATGTGAATGTATGAGAGCAGTGTTTCTCAACCTTCCCAATGCCACGACCCTTTAATACAGTTCCTCATGTTGGGGTGACCCCCAACCATAAAATTATGTAATTGTATATTGTGAAATATGTGTTTTCCGATGGTCTTAGGCGACCCCTGTGAAAGGGTCGTTCGACCCCCAAAAGGGTCGCAACCCACAGATTGAGAACCGCTGTATTAGAGGGAGTGGGAGCATGACTGTGTTTGTGCGAGTGTGTTGCATTAGCCTTGTTAGTTGTATGTCTGTGTGTATTAGCATGAGTGTGTCTAAATGTGTTTGAGTGTGTATACATATATGTTAGTGTGAGACTGTGTTAAATGTGTGCCAGTGTGTATGTTATTAAAGGGTTGAGCAAGGGGCCAATGAAATAAAGTAGTTATGCTGGTTTACTACATTTGGGTTTCAATAATATCAGCAGTGGAAACTACTTTGGGTTTTATTAGTTATTTGATTGAAATGAAAAACAAAGACATACATCAGAGAAGTGATCTATGTTTCCAAAGCTTTCAATGCAGTGACACACACAAGGCCAATGTAAAAACAGAATAATATTGACCTCGTACAGAAAACTTGGCTTCGCATTAATGACGACAGTTCTGTCCATGAACCACTACCTAATAATGAAGCTGAGAAATATTAAACACAAGGATACATTGCATGTCGCGTCAAGAAAACAAATGTAAGTTTGTAGCAAATTGTGGACAAACAATTAGTATGTATAACTCTACTCGATCTATTCATAAAGAAGTTGAGTATTCAGTAAAGTTGGGACTTAACTTGACTGACCAGGCTTAACATACCCTCACATGCTAACACCCACAAAATAATGTATACGCTCACTTAGATTAAATTTTTTGGCACGTACATGCGAGTGGAGGTGAGGGTATAGAAATTAAATTAAAACTTGCATGTCTCCACCTGAAACTCGTAAAATGTATTTAAAAAGATTATTAAATATCTCATTTGGCTTTATTGAATCTGCAAGTTGAATCTGCAATCTGCAAGTATTGTTTTGTTAATTTCTGCAAACTTGCATTTTTAGCCAACTCGCATGCACTCAATGCTTACTGAGCTTTCTGCTAACATGTTTTTTTGTCAGAAAGTAGGATTCAGTATTTTGATTGACCATCACACATGTTTAAACCTAGAATGTTAAAACCCGACTCAAGGTCACAATAGCTGTATTAAGAATGACAGAAAACATAGGATGAAATGGCTGAATGTATCATTGTACAGTGGTGCTTGTTCCCTGTCCCAAGGGAGATATATTCAAAACCATTTGGCCAACATCTGTTTTAGTTATTATCATCTTTTGTGAATAGATATGACCTGTAGACACTGACAAATGGGGGTTTATGCCATAGAAACACTGTAGGATCAAGGAACAGAAATTTTTTTCAGAAAAAAATTGCAAGGATATTCCAGATATTTTCGGTCTTCTGGCTGTCTTTTTTCTTCAAGTGACAAGTAGCTTCAGAGTGAGGTCTCGCTAGGGTTATGTGTGAAAGCAGCCCTGCTGTCTACTTTTCGTTCTATACTGGCCTGGGTTGGTTGGCGTGAGCCACGTTACTGAGGGACAGGCCCGGACTGGCCATCGGGCACACCGGGCATTTGCCCGGTGGGCCGGGCCACGGCAGGGCCGCATTGATTTAGGGGCTGATGGAGCTGCAGCTCCAGGCCCCTACCCTACCTACCGGGTCCGCCACTCTAAGGGGCCGGGAAGTCCCCACCAAGGCCGGCCTTACGGGTCTGCGGCCGCACAGGGTATAAATTAAAACATCGGGTTTTTTTTTACTTTATTTAACATCCTCCATGTTAAATAAAGTTTTTTTTAACTTTATTGAACATGGAGGATGTTAAATAAAGTCGGAAAAAAACCCCGATGTTTTAATTTAAACCCTGTGCGGCCGCAGACCCCTAAGGCCGGCCCTGGTGGGGGCTTCCCGGCCCCTTAGAGCAGGACCGGCCTTTGGGGTGTGCGACCGCACAGGGCGTCACACTCTAGGGGGCGTCACACTCTAGGGGGCGGGGGGCGGTCCGCACCGGGTGCCGCTCATCAGGGGGTGCCAACTTGCGGCACCCGGCACCCCTCCATAGACGGACAGTAATGTCCGCCGCTGGAGGAGCAGGTTCGCAAGGGAGCGGTATCGGAGGTCTTTAACAGACCTCCGGTTCCCTTGAGTGATTTTAAGCCGGGTTCAACCCGGCTTAAAATCACTCAAGGGAGCCGGAGGTCTGTTAAAGACCTCCGATACCGCTCCCTTGTGATCTGCACGGCAACAGCTGCTGTGCGCCGGGATCTGACAACAAACCCCGGCGCACAGCAGCTGTTGCCCTCTGAACCGGAAGAAGACAGAGAAGACAGAGAAGACAGAAGAACTGAAGAAGAGGAGCGAAGAGGAGGAAAAGGAGCTGTAAGGAGAAAAGAGGAAAGGTAGGAAAATATTCAGTGAGAGTGGATTGGTGTATGTGTGGATTGGTGTATGTGTGGATTGGTGTATGTGTGGATTGGTGTATGTGTGGATTGGTGTATGTGTGGATTGGTATATATGTGTGGATTGGTATATATGTGTGGATTGGTGTGTGTGGATTGGTATATATGTGTGGATTGGTAAGTGTGTGAGAGTGATGGGTGTTATGCTGTACCATTTCCAATGTCTTTTTCATGATCTAATTATGCTCTAAAAGTACATCATAACTCCCATCACTCTATACTGTTCCATACAGTGGCAGAGCTGGGAGGCAGAGGCCTTGCACCCCCACCGCAGGACTCCTGAAAGGTAAGTGAACTTCAAAGAGGGAGAGGGTAGATAGTTAGGAGGGGGTAGATAGGGAAAAGGGCTTGAGACGGGGGAAAGAGGGTAGATAGGGAGAAGGGAGTGAGAAGGGGTAGATAGGGGAGAAGGGAGTGAGAAGGGGTAGATGGGGCAGAAGGGAGTGAGAAGGGGTAGATAGGGCAATCATACTCCTATCATGCCAAGTCTGCGAGTACATCCTGGAATCTGGGTATGCCTGGGCATGATAGGAATGTGATTGCTGTTAACAATCATATATATACATATAATATTGTTTTTTAATTGTTTTGTCCTATTTTGGTGTGTTACTTACTTTAAATAAAAGTGTTAGATTTTTTTATGGTGTGGGGAGGTCATATTCGGTTTCGGACAGGTAAATGCTGCATTTTCGGTTTCAGTCCAGAATTCGTTTCGGTGTATCCCTACTACTAAGCCAGACTATGAAGTGGTAGGCCTACACCACATCAATGTTTGGCGTAGTATATAGTGATTGGTGTTATGCTGCACTATTGTCAATGTCTGGCTCAATGTATAGTGATAGGGATTACGCTGTACCACTGTCAATGTGTGCCTCAGTATATAGTGATAGGTGTTATGCTGTACCACCGTCATTGTCTGCCTCAGTATATAGTGGTAGGTGTTATGCTGTACCACCGTCAATTTCAGCCTCAGTATATAGTGATAAGTATTATGCTGTACCACCGTCAATGTCTGCCTCAGTATATAATGATAACAGTGAGAAGAGGCAGAGGTGGTAGATAGTGATACAGGGGGATAGATAGTGAGAAAGGGGAGTTTTGTTACAAGTTTTTATTCCTTTCTTTTTTTGGGATGGGGGGCACCAGAGGAGTAGTCCGCACAGGGCGCCAGAACACCTAAGGCCGGCTCTGCCTTAGAGTGGCGGACCCGGTTGCAGTTGCGGCGGGCTTACGGGGCTCTGCCTTAATGCGGCCATATTTTAAGGTATTAGCCTGGAGCTGCAGCTCCATCAGCCCCTAAGTCAATCCTGCCCTGCCACAGGCGCGGTCGCAGTTGCTGCTTGCTCTGGCAACAAGGTAAGTAGGGTGAGGGAGGGGGCTGCAGTGAGAAGGGGCAGAGGGGGGTTAGGTAGTGAGAAAGGGGGAGAGGGGATAGATAGAGGCGGTACATATTGATAAGTGGGGAAGGGGGTTACATAGTGAAAAGGGGGAACATAGTGAGAAGGGGCAGATAAGATGATGAGAGGGGGTAGTGTGAATGCGTATGAGAATGAATGAATAAATGTGTGGATGAATTGTGTGAATGCGTATGACAATTAATGAATTCATGTGTGGATGAATTGCTTGAATGATTTGTGAGACTGCATTAATGAATGTGTGAATGATTAAATGCAAAGATGGTACATGAAGGGTGGGCTTTAACAATAAATAAATAAATAAATATGGGCTGCTCAGGCTTAAATGCCCGGGCCTATTTTTTGTCCCAGTCCGGGCCTGCTGAGGGAAGATCGAGTTATTGGGCAAATGAAGCCCCTGGTGTGCTACTTACACAATGTGCTGTTCAGAGAGATCTCTCTTCTAATAGGCCCATTTGTACAACAAATATATATGATTTGGTGGTACAGCCACATGGTATGTTGTAACTGGCCCCACACATCCTTTTGAGGCGGAGCACCAGGATATGACATCATATTGGCTCTCAGTACAAAAGACACAAAAGAAGGAAGGTAGTTCCTGAGGGTTGGCTGTCGCTGCAGCCCTGGATCAGGCCTAATCCAAAAACTTTGCACATTTTTGTTGCATAGTATGTGACAAAATTGTTAACTTAATAAATAGATCACTGGTGAAAACTTGCTTTTATTCATGTGGTAGTTATTTTATACATTGGTGCCGATGTAAATTATATCACAATTGTGTTACAGACAAATGTGTATACATAACCCTTATCTTTTCATTATTATTATTATTATTATTATTATAATTATTACACGGATTGCACTAAATATCCGGACACATTCCTGTAATTTAATTTATTTCAGAAACTGGTGAATGTCTAGTTTAGACATTTAATACATATGTTTTTATGTAAAATTACAAACTTTTTTTAATGCCAAGCTTGATGCACTGCCAGTGTCCATGCTGCAAGCCATTGAAAGATAGTTTTGTTCCCCTTTATATTAGGACTGTTGGCCTCTATCAAATTTACCTGGAGTATCATGGGAGGCAAACTTCTAAAGTGGTAGCATACACCAAGATGTTAAACCACAAAAAAAAATGGGCTTCAGCCGCTTGAGTCACCCAACCAAACTAATAACAAGTGTTTTAAATTGGAGGAATTGTTACAGAATGGCTTGAAGAGCAGGTATGGAATGAATGCTAGCAAGTTTAGTTCACCTGGAAAGTTTCATCGCACGGGAGGTATGAATTGCAGAACACAGACTGTTTCAATAAAGGGCAAAAATTTGGGCAATTGGAGTCACGTGAAATATTTGCAGCAGTTTTGTAGTTTTGTAGAGTACACACTCCAAAGGGGCTGTTTTTGGTCATTTAAATCATGAGAAAACAAATCACAGCACAAGAATTTAAAAATTACCAAAAATAAAACAATCACATGGTGACAATTTGAATAAAAATATGTATTTCCCATTCGAAAGATAAATTTGACATGGGATCATATTAACGCCCTAATTATTTTTACTTACTCAAAGCATGAGCTCTTTCATTAGGTTTCAACTCACGTTTAATTTATTTGCTTATAATATGTATTTATGCAGATCTGTTCATCATAAGGACATATATTTCAAATGAATTATATGGGGTAAAAAGAAACCACCAATTCTCCTAGGCCTGCCAACCTAAGTACATCTATATAGAACAATATAATCGGAATAGTCAGTTTTAAACATTGTGCAGATCTCTCCACGGATATGACTCTATCCCATCATCACTAAAATTTACAGATTTACATGCCATGAAAATGGACGTCACAGTAAAATAACAACAATTCCAGTCCTGTCACTTTTACCGTATCCAGTGTTTTACCGTTCCACACACTAAATGAAGCCTTATAACTGTGTTTGCATTAAAATATGGAATATGTGGAAAGGTACTTTCATTTTCTTTTCTCATTGTCTGCATCATCAGGGCAAGACACACAGCCACGTGCTGGATATCCTCTGCCACATGCAACACTTTTATACTTTTGAAGTGCGCAGCTGTGCGTATCCAGCCGTCGGGATCTGCCGCACAATAAAAGTTCGCTGTAGGCGCTCGAAGGCCTATCCAGGCTTACACATGATTTTTCAAATAAACTTAAATTGATTCGTGAAGCAGATCTCAATTTCCTTCAGAAAACAATTACACTACTTGCCCATCAAAAAACACAAACTCATTGATAATTTACTGAATTTAATTATGCTAAAAGTTGCCACAGTGACAGCTCCCTTTTAACAAAGTTCTGTTCTGGGGTCTTCAATTATGATATTTCTTAGCCCCATCATTCATTTACAATCGTTACGTTTACTCTTTCTAATTCTGATTTTCACCTAATTTTAATTCTAGAAGCAAAGTACCGTAATATTTAATTCTTGAAAAATAAATTGTATTTCCAGAATTGGACATCTATCCAAAGAGAGATCTGGCTTAGCACCCAGTCAAAGAAAATACTCATGGAACATATTTACTAGAAGGGATAGTTGTCTATAACTCTTTTCCTCCTCTGCTATATTATAAATTATCCCAGATTTCCCACCATTATATTTTCATATATTCCCACTGTTCATCTATTACTTATCCGTTGTATCTGCTTGTCATCATCACGTCCACCCCATAAGTGACAGTTCTCACAATTATACTTCTTATAGCTCTGATTTCCTTTCTCTCTCTCTGCATGGGGCATTTCCCCTTCGGGGCTGTGAGTGTTTGATGACTTATAAGGTATCAGCTGAAATTTCATTACATCAGATGCTCGGAACGATGAGCCACAAGCGCTCTCGTAGCAAATAAGAGAAACGGCAGCCATTGTTCTGTATTACCGTCTTGATTTAACATTTAAGCAGTTCGAGTTTGTTTGGGTTGAATCGGTGCCAACCTCAGCTGATGTCTGGAACTGATTTCACCACAAAACTCCGTAGCATGTTTCGTTTGGCTGCATTCACTCAATAAATGCCGTGGCCCATAATATTCCTTACAGCCCATGTCCATGTCATTGCTATGATTTATCTGATAAGATATTACATATATTTGATTTTAGTAATACTCAAAAACTTTATATATTTATGTTCTTCTGATTAATTGGGGGTTTTTTTTTAGACGTGACTATACTTATTTATACAATTGCTGGTGTTACATTTAGCTTTATTTCTAACTTATACCTTAGGAATTATGCCAGTAACATTAAATAAATAGTAGTCCCTGATCCAGAAGAAATGCATGTTTTTCCAGTTAAACACTTGGATATAGTTCAAATTAGGATGTGTATATAAACTTATAGAATTTCTCCTTTTTACAGTAGGACTCTACTTTTACATCTATTGCCAGCACACATGCACACTTTGACCAGAGGTGATAGCACAAAATCCTGTTGCTGGATTCATAATCAACATGAAAATACGTAAGTGAATAAATACTTAAGCCCAATAATATATATGTTAATGATAAGTCTATGTATATATACAAATGAAATCCCTATGGGTTGGACTATCATAGTAGCCCTAGAAAAATCCAAAATACCCTTTGGTACATACATTCATCAAAAGATGTCTGCAGTCTGAGAGTTGAATGATACAGCAAAACATGCCAAAAAGTAATAATGTAGCATGTCAAAATAAGTATGTCAAGATACTTCTTTGTGGTTGACATGGTTATTAGCTTTTAAAGACTTTTTTCTTGGTCCACATGTGTTAGGTTGGAGTTGCTGTGCTGTATATATCTGGGATTAGTCCAGTCTACTGTTAGTCCGGTCTACTATTCATATTGTTGATATTTCTGGTATATTGGTTGTAAGTCCTTTAGACTACAACCTGACTCTTGAATTTAGTGTCTTGCAGCACTACACTTTGCTTTATTGGATGTAGCCAGAGTGTACCTAAAGGTGAGCGAGAGGGGCAGTCCACCCCGGGTGCCCGTCAGGGGGGTGCCCGGTGGCCTGACTAACGCAGGCCCGCAGCTTACTGCTGTAGCGCCCAGCACAGGCTGATTAGGGGGATCAGAGGTGGCCCAGGCAGGCTGAATAGGGGCAGAAGTGGCACAGGCAGGCTGAGTAGGGGGCAGACCTGGCCCAGGCAGGCTGTTTCAGGGATTTTATAATTGTAACCTACAGCCAGTATGCTTTCTATTATGTTCCCCTGCTGTTCCCTACATTGAGCAATTATATTTAATTTGACTTGATGCCCAGGCTACACACACAGTGCTAGTGCAACAGCATAGAGACTATAGATAGTATGGGCACGAATATATGAGAGCTTTTGAATTTTGTTTCTATAGCACATTTTTGATCACTAAACCCCAACCCTTTATATTATCGACATCTGGACCTATCTGTTTACTTCTTTCATTTTTTTCAGATTTTTTGTTAGCTATATCAAATAAAGTTTTACTTTTATATATGAGCTACCCCATTCATTTTTGGGGGGTTTGTGAGTTTCAGTTAAGGTTCATGCCCTGGAGCAGCTAATTATAGGTCTGTCTTTAGTTGGTTAACTTCTTGCAAACATCCATTGCTATAGGAGTCAGGAATACCATGTGTCTAAAGTTTCAGTGGGGCCACATGTGCTGCCTTTTTAAATTTGCGTGTTATCAGATAACTCTTGATATTTCAAAAGCCAGTAAAAACAGCTGTTTGAAGCATAATTAACCTACTTTATACTAAGCCATACATCCTTAGTGTTGCACTTTGGTATCCATATACTTCTGCCCTCCTTTACAAGAGCTCAAGACGTTTAGAGTACTTCACAACAATTACACAAAAATGAATGTGTCAAAACTGCAAAAAATTGGCCTAGTTCCAGATGACCTATTACAATGTTTGTGTTTTAAAATGGACCCCAGAGTTCTGTAACCTGGTACAGTAGCAAGGCATGCACCTACAAGAGCGCGGGCCTCGTGTTACAGGAGAAGTAATGTGGTGGCTGATTTTCTTCCTATACATTGTGTAGTCCCCTGATGCTGAAAAGCCAAATAAACATTTTTTAAAACCACTGTGGACACAGAATACTCTCTGCTAATAATTCTGAAGCTAGTGGTTTTGTTATGGGGACTTTAAAGAGGCCACTTCACGGCACCAGGTCATGTGGCAGCCTTTGGGGTGGACACAGGTGTCATGTACAGAGACCTTGCTGACCACTGCCTCAACAGTCTCCCAGATTGTGAGGATTGTTGCATGCTTCATGAAACCATGCAGACCAGGATTGGACACCTAGTCTTACCTGGCGATGCATGTCCGTCAGAGGTTGAGCTCTAAGATATGAATGGTGTCTGCAGAGGTAAGTTATATGGTTGTTAAGTCTGACCAAACATGGGCAGAAACACAGAATAAATGTCATAAGATTAATAAAAACAGTGATTCATTGTATTTTTAAAGTGCCAGTCCCAATGTTGAAATCCAGGCACCATGGGGACACACAATTGTCATTACCTTGTCACTTTTGGTGGGTTTTCATGGCAATGAAAGGCTGTTTAAAACCTAGAAGCCACATCTGGCAGCCAGATACACTTTCTTGCATAATTGGAAAAATGACCTTGACATTACCTTATAGGTTTTATAGGGATAAAGGTACCATCTGTAGGTAATCTTTATGTTGACTTTTTTGGTCATGCCTATCAGACATTTGGAAAAACTTAAAAAGCTTCCCTCTTACAAACAGTTCTTCTATGCCTCCCTCTCCAATGGGGGATCCAGTTTGAAATACATTTTTAAAAAAGTGCAATATGAGGACATAACACAAAAATGTGCCAAAGCAGCCTTTGGTGTCATAAAAATCCCTGCACTGTCCACATGGGGCTAGTGGCAGGTAAAAATAAAAAGTGCTTGGAGGGGTCCAAGGTGCTTGGGCAAGCTCATGACAAAAAAGTGGTATGTGTAGCCCGCACACTTCTCTTTATAGTGACATGTGCCCAGACCAAGGTCTGGGGGCTTAAATCAGTCCCAGGGCTTCAAGCTGTTTCATTAAGACCAGAGGACCAAGCTTTCCCTCTCTCACTGGTATTTACTTGATCCTAGCCAAAAGGGGGCAGGAGTGAGAGATGCCCCAGGCTTCATATCGTGAGGAGCCACACTAGAGCCGCTCAGAGCCATTGCCCCTGCTTCCCTCCACTTTGGAAATTGAATGCGACATCAGCCCAGGTGCAACCTCTGGCTTTTCCTCAAGTACCAAAATCTCTATGTGACAGGGCCAGGTTAACTGGAGTTGCCCCGGACCTCCTGTCCCCGGACAAAGGCAGACATTTTAGTGGAACTCTAAGTCTTTATTGAAGATTTGTGTGCAAATATTTTATAAGGTGTTAAGTTATAACCTGACCCAGAGACTGAATGTGGCTGCAGCTCCAGCGCTTCAAAGGGACAACATGCAACCTGGCCGGAGCTCTTAATCGGCCAGTACAGCCCTGTGCCCTCACTACGGGGGGATAACACAGATGGGAAAACCCATTGTATCACTTAATCCTCTCACCTGATCCATTGCCTTTGTACTCCCCGAACTGATGGGGGGGTGGGTTCTGTGTACACTGAGAATGTCTGTTAAAGGAATGTTAATAGAATTAAGGCTCTATATAAGTTCTATGTGTTGTTTCACTACACAATGGTGGTCTGACTGATCCTTGGATAGCAGAAGCTATCTGTATGAGGGTAATGACTGGTGATTCCTCAGCCCTCAAGCAGGGGTACCCAGCCTTGGGTACGGTGACCCTGTAACACTCTGGTTACATAATTGTATACCAGACGAAGTCTTTGTAAAAGTAGCAACACAATAGTAACAATACAGGGATCAATTCTGCTTGGTTTTGAACTTTTGCAACAATTATGAATTTAAGTTCTCAGATATAACCCATTGTAATCAATAATTGCAAAATTTGCTTCACTAAAATAATGAATTCACATGTCTTTCTTAGATTAAGACCAGACTATCAAAATACATTGCACTTGATCAATATCAATACCCTTCTGTAATCTTTAGCTATATGTTGAGTGTATAAGTATTGATTGGTAACCAATTCATAGTATGATTCTAATTGCAAAAAACATAAAAAGCATTGGGGGAAATAGCTATGTAATTACTCTATATGTTAAAGTTTAGGTCTGTGAGGGTTTTGTGGGTACTTACTGAGTTAATAAAAACAGGTGTATAGCATTTCTAGTAATTTCTTACAAATATGGAGTGAAAACCGGACATGGAATGCAAACTACCTTTATATTAACGAAGGACCTTTTTAATATAACCATTAGACAGAAAGGTATCTAATATCATTTTCTTTTTAATTGTAGAGTATTTAAACATGATACCCAATGTCCATCAATTTGTCTCCACATAATTCTTTTTATTTAAGGAAGTCTTCAATCTTTAAGTTAGTAGCAATGTTAGAGGGACTTGTTGAATGTATTAACATTGTATTAACAATGTATTAAAGAAGTCGAAATTTCACGTATTGTAGGGATTTGCTTTTTTAGACAACCTAACATATAAAAGATTCTTAATTTATAGAACATATTTTTGCTACAAATGTTTTATATTTGTAAGATGTAGGTGATGTTATAGAAATATGCATCTTATTTGCTTTCTTCATGACATAGTCCTATTTTCAATAAAAACTGGGCCTTAAAATGCCAGGGCTGCCTCGTAATCCCCAGTCCAGCCCGCCCTGGGCCACTTTACTAGGGGCAAGTCTTCTATTGATGCCCCAAATCACTGTATCCCTCTTTCCCCTGGTGGTGGTATATAAGTTGAACATTCTCCCAGCATTAGTATGTTTCTAGATAAGAAAATGTGCTTAGAAAGTCACATAAAAATGTTATAAAAAAGATGAAGCTATGTAAATTGAAACAAAATGGCGGTGCCAATGAATATTATTGCCATTCAATCACGGACTAGCTCTGGATACAGCTCACTATAAGGGGAGAAGGTCAATGCAAACCTTTCCAAATCTCAACATCAATAAAGACAAACAGTGTCTAGCTTCACAGAACATGGCTGGCACAAGTAGGCGAAACATGGGGATGTTTTGGGCCTTAAAATATATGTATACATCTGATAGCTATTAAATTCCAGAACAATCAAATCAACTTCTAAATGTGGTTCATACCAACACACCATAAATAATACTTGTTAGCTACTTATCCATGTAGGATATGGAAAGCTGGGTGTGTGTTATTGGCTGAGCCTGTTTTTAATATTAGAGTTCATGGACATCCTCCACATAGTTCATAAGTGAATTAGCTTGGCAAATTAAATTAAGGCATATTAGATTTCCTAGAAATCAACCTGGCCTGGTCCCTGATGGGCGACTATTGATAGGATTTAGGTAACGCTATTTAAATTGATTTAAGACAACATTTTCCCTGTTTTATCTCTCCAGACATGTTCTTTAACTTGTAAGGTATTTGTGGTTTTGTTTCTTGTCCTGTAAATCAGGACATTTAGGATATGTAATTATTTTGTGTCCACTTCCTCTCTGAACATTTCGGATAGAGGTAAACACGATACATGCACTTATGGCTTGTGTCTGTCTCTAATAACATGGGTTGCATTATTGAATTACCTGTGAGATGCCTTAACCAATGCTTGATAAAGATATGAATACATTGCTTACTTTATATTTGGTGCTAGATATTTTATATGGATTTTCTGAAAATATCATATGTGGATATAGCAAATGAATTCTGAACTTAAAAATACAGAATGAACATATTCAACAATGTGAACTCCATATTATCTTCCCAATAGTGTGCTAAAGTGGGAACTTTGGAAAATACTAGTCATATCTCCCAACATTTCAAATGGCTATTTTTATATTCATTGTTAGGGAGCCAGAATCCTCCGATACACTCATACCTAGCGAACACAGAGGAACTGTAGGGGAGGAAAGAGTGACACAGGGATATAGGCCTCAAAGAGGGACTTTACCTCTTGGGATATATTCTGGGTCCACTCTTCCAATTTTGGGGACCTTGCACATATGTATAACTAGGGTTGCAATATCAGCCATTTTATGAGGGGCCCATATATATTTCACACATAAAGTGCTGTTCTGCAGTACAAGAGTAACTGATTACCTCCTTTAGAGTGCAGAGCGGTACTTCTGCTGGTCAGCAACATGAAATGTATATGTGTCCCTGGGCAGCCTGTTGAGGGTCTGATACTGCTGACTTCTAGAAAGTCTGAATTTGAACTTTTTTTAAATTTATAAATGTGAAGCATCCTCCTCCATATTGTTCAGATTGGTGGAGATAGGGTTAGCATTGTGAAGGGTTGTGGCCATCTATGAATAGACAGGCCAAGGACAGAACCCAGTGCACAGTGAGCAGAGCTAGATGCTAGTCATGAGATTAAAGACTATTAAGCCACCATTTCATAACAAATAAACACAATGTGACAATTTCCGTGCATGCGTGAAAAGTACGCTAATTGATTTTGAGGGTAAAGTGGGCTGCTGAAGGGCTATACCTTAGGTACCTTAGGTAAGATTTTTTAACCAAATACCAAATACATATCAAAGTTCGTATATTCATTATTTTTTTTGTTCCTAAAAAATGATAATCATTACTATTTATTAGAATTGTTATTGATAAAGCATCACTATTTTCTGCAGATCTGTAAAACCTAAAAAGTGAGGGCAGTTGAGACGTTGCAGTCAAAATAATATACTGGAGCTTTAAAGTGAACTAAGTCCAAGTTCTTTCTGACTTAAAAATATGCATCTAATTTAACAATCATTTGTAAAAAAATAATGTATTTTGTATGTTACCACAGTTTAAGCTCTCTTTGATAGGTAACTGGTTTTACTCACACATTAAACAACTTTTTGCGAGATGAGCTGTGTGTTTTGGATATGTCTGTAAAACTAGAAGCAGTAAGTAGTGATGAAACCTTCTTTGAAGAATGATGTATGTCTTTCACGTACAATAAACATTTAACTAGATTTTACAAAAAAGGCACATCTGATTTGACTTTCCATGGCCACTTTCAAATGATAAATATGTTTTCTGTCCTATAGTTTCAAAAAGAGTGAAAAGAATGTGGAATCTTTAAGTCTTATTGCCTCCTAAGAGTGACCCAGTTGTGATATCTAGTTCCAAGATGGATTCACAGAGGAGAGCTCTATATAATCTATATCCCCATATTTTGCTGAAAGCTATTTTCTCATGGTATTTAATTTTTCTAGTATATACTTTTGACTGCACAGACCTACATACTTCTTCTCCCTCATCCTGGGCTTAGCCGGTATTTGATGGTCTCAAGGCAGCATGCAGTAGATGGAACATGCAAGCATGTGCAACAAGGTTACAGACCTTGTTATCCTTCTCCTAGCGTTGTGGACAAATTGGAGATAGCTCCTCAGATCTCCCCAAATGGCCCTATGGCTTCTATTGTAAGGGCGCCAGTAAAGAGTGCTCCCATTTTAGTGCACCCCTGGCAGGGTAACTACAAAATGGGAGGTTCTTTTAGTTATGCCTCTAGGATTAGGTTTTGTAGTCTCTTATTATAAAATGATCTCTGGTAAAGTATAATCCAGAAACCATGAGATATTTCCTTTTCTGGGTTCTCTGCTGGGTCCTACTTCTGCCTTAGCTAGAGTTAGATATCATGAAGACCTGCGGCAGATTATCAAAGGAGATTATTGCCTGGAGGTTAATTGGTGATATATGAGTTTTATAGAGCCCATAATCTTAAAAAATAAACCTCTACCCACCATTTGGTGAAAATGTCTCATTTAACATTGTCTCTAACCAGTCCATTCCGCATATATGCAATAATTTGGTCCCCGTGGCCTTCCTACGCATCCATTGTTGGAAGAGGGATTTCTTAGCTGCAAACGATATGATATGGAGCCACCACGATACTCAAATCCTGTCGTAGGGGTCTTAAGATTGTGTATTCAGCTCTAGGTGTATATTTACTTCTTATAG